>NW_026571353.1:30259293-30739293 GCF_026225935.1 Boleophthalmus pectinirostris | reverse complement strand
ATGGCGGCACCGATGCAGAAAGAATGAGTGGAGTATGAAATAAGAGATATGTTAGATTAATGCAGGACTTTTCTGAAGTGTTTTTTGAACCAGAATCTGGAAGCACTACCGTTTCTTCAAAAGAGCAAATCTTAGGGAGGAGGCACGTCAAGAAGGGAGATATTTTGATAAAGGGTTGTTGAACCGTTTTATGGTGAGTAAGCGCGAACAGACATAAAGGATAAGTGCAATTCCCACTGCACCCGTGGTTATACCCCTGCTGGAGAGAGGGTTTAAATGTGAAAATGTATATGGAAACGTACATCGAAAGTCCTAGGTATGATGAGACAGGCTACCTTTCAAAAAGGCTGACAGACGGATTAAAAATTCTGAACATGAAGCAAGAAGAGAGGGAACCGGACATGCATTCAAGGTTGAGGTCCACGGGTGGTGAGAGGGTTCATATCCCAAGGCGAAGAGGCAATGTGAATGAATAGGGATGTCTGAAAGTAGAGTTCCTAAGGGGTTGTCAGGTTCTGATGACAAAGAATTCTTGCGCACTTTGCAGGATTTCTCTCTGCTGTTTAGATAGTCCTGTTGGGACAACGTGACAGTGTTTGCATCGATGGGCGCTGGGGAGGATCATCTCTTACTAAGGCCGAGGCAGTGGTTTCTTGATCCGGAAAAGAGGTGGGCTTGCCTCTCGGGTGGGTGGAGAGTCCCTGGTTCAAAAATGGAGGATTTTTCAAGTTCTCTGGTCTTGTTCACAGAAAAGGGGAGGATGGAAGCGTGAGATTGACTTGGATTGGTGCAGCTCAGCAGTGATGCGGTCGCTCTATCGACTGTTGGGTGAAGCGGGAGCTGAGCCGAAAGGCGAAGCTCTCGATTTACCCAACAGTCTCTTCGTTCCTACTCTCCTATGGTCAGGAGCTCTGTGTTTGACCAAAGGACAAGATCGTTTGGATTTCAAGCGCTCAGAAATGAGTTTCCTCCGCAGGGTGGTTTGCGCCTCCTTAGAGATGAGGTGAGGAGCTCAGTCACACAGGAGGACTGGAGTACTCTCTGCTCTCCACGATGGAGGAGCCAGTTGAGGTTCTCACGAGGCATGGCGGATTGCCTCTGGGCGCCTCTCAGCTTCCAGTGATGTCGTTGGGAGGAAGCGGGGAAGAACCGGAACGCTGGAGGGACTATGTCTCTGCGGGCTGGGATACGCCTCGGGATTTCTGGAAGGAGGCGGAGGCCGTAGTCTAGGTGAGGAAGTCTGGGAGTCCTGCTTAGGTCTGCTCCCCCCGACCGCCTCACAGGATAAAGCGGACGAAAATATGGTGGATAGATGGGAAGGGATTACCAAAGATCTCTGAGAGAGGGGCATGAGCTGCAAAAACCCAACAGTAGAGCTCAAGATCCAGGGACCCCCTGTAGGTACCATGGTTGAATTGCTGATGGGAGGTCGAGGACTATTGCCAGGTTGTTGTCTAATTTGGCTCTCCAGTTATTAGTAAAAGCAGAGCAGATGACTTTGCGGTGAATGGAAAATGCAAGAGCAAATTCAGTAGGGGTGAGATCTTTTGATTGCGAAGGAGTGGTCTGGAACATTTTCAAGGTGAGGCCCTGGCTGGATTGGAGATCCCGCGGCAGGTTTACGTTGAAGAGAGAAGGCTCGATCAATTGAGAGAGCAATGTAATTACTGGTAATAATGTGCTGCCAGAGGGATGGAGAAACAGGAGATGGTTGATTGGTGGAGGAAGCTGGCTGTGCTGGAGGTGTACATAGGAGAAACAGGAGCAAAATCATTTGGGTGTTGGGGAAGAGGGGGTGTGGCGAGGGAGGGGAAAAGGGATTGATCAAAAGAGGGAAACGGATTAAAGGGATGTCTGTCTCCAACCTGTAGCTCGGGAGGTACCAGTAGCTCTCCATCCCCTTCCAAGTAGGGCCATGAATTGAATTATTGTGGCTGAAAACCCAATTTGATGATTAAATGCTATTTTTTTGAAATATTAATTTGATGCCTAATGGTGCAGGATTACTAATGGGTTATGTTTTATAGACATCTAACTGTACTTCATCTTCGGCTCACCATGGCTCTTATATTTACAAAAGTTCTGGCAACTGCTAAAATTTGTAGCTCTCTGGCATTTTTGTTTTACATAACATAGCTCACAAAAGGAAAAAGGTTGGAGACCCCTGTATTACTTGAATTTCTGTTTAATTTCAGATGCCCTCACTGCCCCCAATAGACTATGAGACAGCACCGGTTTCCTTGGAATCTGATTTTCCTGCTACAACAAGCCCTTGTCAGGTATTATAAAATGCAAATTCTAATGTGATACTGATTATAAATGCAGACTGTGCCACCTTTAAAAATTATTCAAATTATATAGGGTTTTTTAGAGATAAATGAAAACAGTTGCACCGAGTAAACTTGTTAAACTAGTATGATTGGAATTAACAAAGTTATAAAATATTTTGTGTGTAAAAATAATAAAAAATGTAAATACTGATCATTTATTCCCGAATAAACTATTTCCCAAAAAAATGTTTTTGGGTTTAAGTAGAATTTGCAATTTCCATGACTGTGGGCACTGGCTTATAATAATAAAACTGTGATGTCTACATCAGTGTAAAAGATGGTTCATTGCAAGGACCACACCAAAACATGCAATGAAATATTTTATTTTTCATTTAAAATGAATATAGAAGGACCAAACAAAACCAACCAATGTATAACTCAGAATCGCCCAATGGTAAAAGACCCCTAGATCAGGGTGGGGACAGGTCAGCCAAACTTTCCCCTTGGGAAGGCCAAGAGGGACATGCATTCTGGTAATCCACTTTTTGCGAGAGGTATTCCAAGCAAAAGGAATTACATACGTGGACATTGAGGTATGTTCAATGGATGTATGCGTTTTCTGATTTAACCCGGCATGAAGATTACCCAGAGGGATAAAGAGGGCAATGCAAGTGGAGGTCAGTTTGTAATAAGGGTAATTCCTGAGCGCTAAACTGCATAGAGGTAAGGCAAAGTCCTTTATTATATAGCAACTTTGCCACAGACATTTATCACTTGTCCATCAAAATCCTATTCATATTATGGCTAAAATTTTCTCCTATACCGTTAGCACGCGGTGAGTGGCGTTGACTGGTAATAACCCTGTAGCACTTTTTATACAGTCTATTTGAGGGAGAGTGTGTAGAGAAAGTGTGGGAGGGATAGGTATATTATTATATTGAATTCCATAATATTTTCTTTCAGAAAGTCCATAAGAAAATTAATGGGGAACTTATATTCAGAACCAAGGGATAGGCAGTCACTGTGAGCTCCTTATGTATATAGATTTTATAGATATAGATATAGGCTATATACACTTTTAAATTGACAGTAAGAGAATAAAATTATCATTGCAGCTGTAAAATAATTTGTTTGTTTAAAAAATTCAGTTTTTACATTAGATTTTAAAAATGAAACACTGAGACATGAACTAAAGCATTTTTATATATGTATCACATTTCGCATCACATCTTAAGAAGAGCGCAGGCAGGAGGAGACGAATGCAGAGCAACTCAACTCGATGTGCTGTGCCTAAATGTTTATTTCAGAGAAGGGCAATCAAAGAAAACTGAAATTGGCATATTATTATTATAAACAGTTGGATGATGTCTTAAGGAGCTTATTCAAACTAATTTTGTAGTTTTTGTTTAAAAATTATTAAAGTTTTGTGGGATGGACATCAAATCCATGAAAATGTTATGGAATGTTTCCCGATTAAACCTATGGAACCAAACTGCAATAGCACTGATAAGGGAATGCCAAAACAAAGAATAAAACTGTGATGTTACAAGAACTAAGACTATTTCCCATAAATAAAATCATTTTTTGGCATTTTAATGAGAACTTTTGCAACTTTTTCCATGAGCTGTGGACTGGCTTATATATCTATCTCTCTTTCAGTTTAAAGATGGTTCAGTAGCAAGGACCACACCAACAACATCATGCAATGAAGATATTTATTGATGAATGATGAGATAAATGAGATAGAGGTGGCTGGGTTGAGACTCAGGGTGGGGGCTCTGTCTCAGTCAGTCGGCCCAACTGGTATGGGACCCCTAGGGTTTGGGTTAGAGTGGATGGACAGGTCGAAAGCTCTTGACTAAAACTTCTTCAGTGTTTTGAAGAAGGCCAAGAGGAACATGCATTCAAGGGTGAGATCCACGGGTTGCGAGAGGTATCCAAAGCAAACAGTGCGAATGCAAACATAGAGGATGTCTGAAATGAGAGGTAAGCGTTTAGCAGGATGACGAGGTTCGGACTTTTGCAATCATTTAACCAGCATGGAAACGTGGCAGTGGGATAAAGATGGGCAATTCCCTCTGGAGGTCAGTTTGTGAATAAGGGTAATTCCTGAGCGCTAAGACTGAATAGAGGAAGCAAGTCTTTATTTATATAGCACTTTTCACAGACATTTGTCAAAAAGATGCTTTATAGAGCATTATTCAGTATTATTAATTCACTCCATACCCGGTGGTGGTAAGCTACTATTGTAGGCACAGCTGCCCTGGGGCAGACTGACAGATGCGCGGCTGCCATGCCAATCGGCGCCATCGGTCCCTTCGACCACCACCATCACTCACACACACACCACTTTCATACTATGCAATGTGGGTGAAGTGTCTTGCCTAAGGACACAACGGCAGTTTTGCGACTGGTGCCCCCTGTGGCACCTGATTTCCCAGTGTCTCCCATCCAAGTAGAAATAGAAACGGATTAGAGGGCTCTGCAACTTAAACTCGAATTTCTGTTTAATTTCAGGTATGCCCTTATTGCCCCCAATAGACTATGAGACAGCAACGGTTTCCTTGGAATCTGATCATTTTCCTGCTACACAAGCCCTTGCAGGTAAGAGAATGCAAAATTCTCATGTGATACTGATTGTAAATGTGCTCTCTGTGTTATATTCTAGAACATCAAAGCCATAGGATATTTTTAGATGATGAATGAAAACAGTTGCACCTTCAAAAGCATTATTAATCTTATATGATTATAATTCTTTTACTAAAATATTTTGTGTTTAAATAACAATAAAAAGTATCAATATATGATCACTGATTCCTGATTAAAACTTGTGACCAAAGTGAAATCTTGTTCTCTGGATTAGCAAGTAGAATAGAATAGGCAACAACTATGTTTGCATTTGTAAGCCAATCCCATCATCTCAGAGTATATATACATTTATTTATTTATTTATTTATCAGTTTAAAGATGGTTCACTAGCAATGAAGATATTTATTGATGAATGATGAGATGAATGATGAGACAAATGAGGTACAGTTGGCTGGGTTGTGACTCAGGGTGGGGGCTCCATCTCAATCAATCGGCCCAGTAGGTAAGGTACCTCCCTTCGTACATGTTTTATAGCAGTGATGTTTGATTTATTCAATTTTTATGCTGAGAAGGATCTCTCCACAGAAGCTGTTGTTGCTGGTATTGTGAGCACTAACTGGAGTAACTTAGTTGCCTCAGGGACAGTCTGGATGAGGTCGTTCTGGGTCAAAAAGCTGACAAGTTGTCCAGGAGACTTGCATTCATTCCTTACCGTTTGGGAGCTATACAGTCCGATTAGATCCGCCTTTAGTCTCACAAAGTAAAAAAAACTTGCATATTTTGACAAGCTCTGCAGTTTCGTGTCATCGAAATGTTGTGACATCTCACTAAATTTTGTGCAATCCAATAAATCAAGGAAAGCTAGCTTACCAAAATTATGTTCATCTCTGACTGAGTGTTTGTCAGACCAAGTTCACCACATTTCTGCTCAAATCGGTAATAAAAGCTGTCAAAATCCTGTCTTTTGAGTTCTAGAGCCCGGAGTGTGTCATGGATGTGCCCACAACAATACTGAATACCCAACACTTTGTTTTGCAGCACTCTAAAAAGTGAGTCTGTTTTTGTAGTAGATACATGTTATACCCCGTGTTGACCACTAGGTGGCGGCATAGGCTGAAGGTTGGGAAAAATGTGTCAGTTGTTCCCGGTTGCTGTTGAACTGTGATTGAGTAACGTTCAGTAAAAACCAAAAGTCATCTACAACCTGTGGTCTGCTCATCCTTCATTAACAAGGATATTACATTTGGCGACGAGGAAACTGGTGAACTCGGGAGACGCTGTTGGTGCAGGAAACAGCTTGAGTGTTTCATGAAACAGTTTCTCGGCTAATGTCGGACGGCGAGGAAGCTGGCGCTAGCGGCGGGATGGCTACTTCCATGGTGGGAGCGCTGACGGTGATTGACAGTCAGATACAGACCTGGGAGGAATATTGTGAAGTTTTGGAGCACTTCTTTGAGGCAAATGGGATTACGGACGCAGGAAGAAAGCGAGCGATTTTGTTGAGCTCCGTCGGCAGCAGGACGTATAGTTTAATGAGGAACTTGCTAAGTCCAGAGAAGCCGGGTGCCAAGTCATTCGCGGAATTGACTGGTTTGCTTCAGTCACATTACAATCCAAAGCCCAGTGAAATAGTCCAGAGATTTAAGTTTAATTCAAGGACTAGAGCGGCAAATGAGACTGTGTTGGAGTATGTGGCTGTGCTGAGAGAGCTGGCGCAACATTGCAATTACGGTGATAAGCTGAAGGAGATGCTGCGCGATAGGCTTGTGTGCGGCATTGCGGATGATCGCATTCAAAGGAGACTGTTAGCGGAGCCGGAGCTGACGTTTGATAAAGCCCTGAAAGTCGCGCAGGCCATCGAGACAGCGAACAAGGATATACGTGACTTGCAATCAAAGGCGCTGGACAGTACTGTGAGCAAGGCTGCACCGCCGCTGTCAGTGCATAAGGTGAATGTACGACCTAAAGATCAAAGCAAGAGTGTTCCATTGGCCTGTTATAGGTGCGGGGGGGAACACTTGGCACGGGACTGCCGGTTTCTAAATGAAAAGTGCCATGGGTGTGGGAAAAAGGGGCACGTGAAAAAGATGTGCAGGTCCTCTCTCCTCCTAGGGACCAGCAACAGGCTAAGGGGGGAGGGAAGAAGTATGTCAAGGGTGAAAAGGCTAGCTGGAAAGAAAAAAGGCAGTACGCGCATCATATGAGCGAGTCCACGGATCCCCAGTCCAGTGACGAAGAAGTGTTTTCAATGCACAACCTAAAAGACTCAAAAATGGCAAAGGTAGACCCCATTACCACACAGCTAGATCTGAATGGGAACATGGTACAGTTTGAAGTGGATACAGGCTGTAGTGTGTCGATTTTGACAAAAGATGAATACAGCAAGTTATGGGCAGCGGGAAACGCACAGGAGTTACAAAACTGCTCATTGACTCTGAAAACATACACAGGTGAAAAAGTCTCTACACTAGGAACGGCAATGGTAACAGTAACCTACAAAGACAAAGTCAAGCAGTTGCCAGTAGTAGTGGTAGCAGGGAGGGGGCCAAACCTGCTAGGCCGAGCATGGCTAAGAGAGTTGGAAATGAACTGTGTGTGTTTGTCAATAAGATGGAACAGCCTCAGCTAACGTTACAGAATGTGCTAAAGCAGAATGAAGAGGTATTCAAAGAAGAACTGGGAACCTGGAGAGGCCCGCCCGCAAAAATATACGTAAAAGCGGACGTGGCTCCAAAGTTCTACAAGCCCAGGCCCGTGGCTTTTGCCATGAGGAAGAAAGTAGAGTTAGAGCTGGAAAGGCTCACAAAGGAGGGCATAATTGAGCCAGTGAGGTTCTCAGAGTGGGCTGCACCAATAGTGCCGGTGTTAAAGACTGATAGTTCGGTGCGTGTTTGCGGGGACTACAAGCTCACAGTAAACCAAGTTTCCAAGCTAGAGCAGTATCCAATACCCAAGTTGGAGGACTTATTTGAGAAGTTGACCGGGGGTGAGAAGTTTACTAAACTGGACCTTAGTCACGCATATCAACAAGTCACCCTCGATGAGGCATCAAAGCCTTATGTCACAATCAACACACACAAAGGGCTTTTTCAAGTGAATCGCCTACCATTTGGTGTTTCCTCTAGTCCTGCCATTTTTCAACGGATAATGGAGGGTCTGGTGGCGGGAATCCCTAATGTGGCAGTTTATTTAGATGACATCCTGCTGACCGGTCGGAGTGACCACGAGCACCTGGAGACCTTGAACGAAGTCCTACAGCGGCTACGAGAGGCTGGTCTTCGTCTGAAGCGCAACAAATGTGTCTTCATGGAGCGAGAGGCCGAGTTCTTGGGACACAAAGTGGATGCCGCGGGGCTCCACCCTCTGCCAAACAAGGTCAGGGCTATACAACAGGCACCAGCACCAACTAATGTCACAGAACTGAGAGCTTACTTAGGCCTGCTCAACTATTACAACAGATTCTTGCCAAATCTCTCAACACGGTTAGCTCCCTTGCACAGACTGTTAAGGAAAGAAACGCCGTGGAACTGGCAGGAGGAGCAAGAGAGAGCTTTTGAGGAGTCTAAGAGGCTCATGCAGTCGTCAGAGGTGTTAGTGCATTATGACAGCCATAAAGACTTAATCCTGTCCTGCGATGCGTCGCCTTACGGAGTAGGGGCGGTGTTGTCGCATCGCATGCCAGACGGGCAAGAGCGGCCTATTGGCTTCATGTCACGGACACTCACGGCAGCTGAAGCAAACTACTCGCAGCTGGACAAAGAAGGACTGGCGGTGATGTTTGGCATTCAGCGCTTCCATAAATATTTATATGGAAGGAGGTTCATCATCTGTACAGACCACAAGCCTTTACTGTCCCTCTTCAGTGAGATGAAAGCAGTGCCTCAAATGGCATCCCCTCGCATTCAGCGCTGGGCAGTGACTTTGCGAGCATATGAGTATGAGATTGTCTATAAGCCGGGTAAACACCACAGCAATGCGGACGCTCTGAGCCGGCTCCCCCTGCCTCAGTCAGGAGAGAGCAGGAGGACCGCGTACTGATGCTGGAGGAGGTAACGCTCGTGTCAGCCAGTGAAATTAGCCAGTGGACACGAAAAGACCCAGTGCTGTCCAGAGTCTGTCAGTTCATTCAACATGGCTGGCCACTACAACACTCAGACTCAGCTTTCCAGCCTTATGCGGTGAGGAAAACCGAATTAAGTGTGCAAGATGGGTGTATATTGTGGGGGTCACGCGTGGTGGTACCCCCGACAGGTCGCGAAGCATTACTGGGTCAACTGCATCATGGTCACCCAGGCATCACCCGAATGAAAGCATTAGCACGAAGCTACTTCTGGTGGCCAAAGTTAGATGCAGACATTGAATCTGTAGTGAAAAGATGTAGCACCTGCCAAGAACATCGCCACTTACCAGCTCCAGCACCACTCCACCCTTGGGAGTGGCCGAGTAAACCGTGGCAGAGGCTACACATAGACTATGCGGGTCCTTTTATGGGTCACATGTTTTTGATACTGATGGATGCCTATTCCAAATGGATGGACGCCTACGCGGTAACCTCAGCAACTTCTGCCAATACGATTGAATGTCTGCGGAGAAGTTTCAGCAGTCAAGGATTACCTGAGATGATTGTGTCAGATAATGGTACGTGCTTTGTGAGTGCCGAATTCCAAGAATTCATGAGGAAGAACGGAATCGAACACATCACTTCAGCTCCTTATCATCCTTCTTCAAATGGCTGTGCCGAGCGTGCAGTCCAGACATTTAAGTCCATGATGAAAAAAGCAGGTGAAGGTAGCATCCATACTAAAGTTTCAAGAGTGCTGTTTAGTTACCGCATTACCCCTCAGTCCACCACAGGGCTGTCACCAGCGGAAATGTTGCAGGGCAGGAGGTTGAGATCGACACTGGATCTAGGGCATCCGGACCTCAGAAACAAGGTGGAACGGAAGCAGTGCATGCAGAAGAAGCATCACGACAAGCTCGGATCAGGAAGAGGTTTCCAAGTGGGAGATGCAGTGTCTACACGGAACTTCAGTTATGGGCCTAAATGGGTTCGGGGTTTTATTACCAAAGTCACGGGACCGGTGTCTTACAAGGTCATGTTGGGAGATGGAACAGTTGTCCGAAGGCATGTTGACCAGATACTGGCCAGACCGGAAGACGCGGACCTAGTAGACCCTAAGATCATAGAACCACCCATGGTGGATTTGTCTTCAGCTGATCCTGTGCCAGTGAGAAATAGCTGTGCTCCAGAAGGAACTGTGCAAGAAAACCCAAAACCACCTGTGACAGATATTCCGGCCCCAGATGCAGCAAAGGACGCACCACCCCAGCAAACAGCTGCACGGCGTTCTCAACGGACTGTCTCAAAACCTAGTTATCTGAAAGACTATGAATGTTGATTCTTAACCAAAAAAAAAAAAAAAGAAAAAGGTTGTGTCAGGGTTATTATAATGTTTGAGAAGATGACACAGTTAAATGTGAAGGTGGCTAGTTTTGGAAAGCTACAGAATAATTAGTTAATTTTTGTTTGAGTAGTTAAGATGAAAGTAATAGCTTAAGAGGGGAGGAATGTAGTAGATACATGTTATACCCCGTGTTGACCACTAGGTGGCGGCATAGGCGGAAGGTTGGGAAAAATGTGTCAGTTGTTCCCGGTTGCTGTTGAACTGTGATTGAGTAACGTTCAGTAAAAACCAAAAGTCATCTACAACCTGTGGTCCGCTCATCCTTCATTAACAAGGATATTACAGTTTTATTGAAAATGTCCTCATATGTCATAAGTAAGAAGCATGTTGATGCTTTTGACAGCCACCGGTCATATCCAGTTGCCAACATCAAAGTCTCATTATCCCAGTTGTCAGGATTTTCCTCCATGATATGGAATAAAGCACGCAGATCGTTTTGGTACATGCTTATTGTCTGGACTAGGCTGGAGTTAGAGCTCCATCTTGTAGGCACTGCTCTGGGTAAACGTCGCTTCACCACCTCATCCATTAAGTGCGTGCACTTGGTGGACTTGCTAAAAAATGCCCCTAGTCCCTCAACTGTTTTAAAAAACACTCGACATTCAGGGATGCACTTTGCTGAATGCATTAGTAAAAGTTTTAACTTGTGCGCATAACAATGGGTGAACATGGCTTCAGATACCTTTTCTTTTATTTTAGCCTGCATCCCATTAAGGTCTGTTGCCATTACAGCAGCCCCATCATATGTCTGGGCTACAAGCTTTTCAACACAGGTTTATTTCTCCAACACACCTATAATATACTCGGCTATAGCAGGGGCTTGTCTATCTGCACTCATGTCATCAAAACCCAAAAACATCTCCTTCACTTCACAAGCTGCTTCAGTTTTTACATAGCGCAAAATGACAGAGATCTGAGCTTTATTTGTCACATCAGTTGCCTTGTCTACTTCTGCTACAAATGAGGCTGTGCTAATTTGATTTCTAATATAATTTCTGATGACATCGCTGACTGCTTCAATAAGATTGTTTTGTATTCTATTTGACAAGCCAGAAAACAGAGTAGATGTAGCTAAATTTTTCACTAGCCTCTTGTCTTTCTCAGCAAAAGCGTATAATAGCTCTACATAGTTTCCATGGTTCCTGTGCTCTCATCATTGCCACGAAATGCTAGGTGCTACTTAGCGAGGAAACAGGTTGCGTTGATAAGGTCTTTTAAAATTTCTCTGTTCTCTTTTACCTTTGCATTGTGTAGGCTAATGTTTAGTCTCCGCTGTTCATCCAAGGCTAAGTCTATCCTTCAAACTCCAAAAGTTTTCAAAGTGATCTGACTTTGAATGTGAGTGGCTAATCGCTCATGCTTGCTGAGGCTACTACTGTTTGCCTCACCGAGTAACTTTTTACTGCTGTTTTATAACTAATCTGCAAGCCTAAACATGTTAGAGAAATATATCTCATACATAATCAAAATTTTGGAAAGTCAGAACACATCGTCAGAGTGTTTTATTTTGGATAGACAGGACAGTGACACACATTATTTGCATTGCATACAGACACTATTTATTAGGTATTACCATAGGTATTACCATAGGTATTACCGCATCTCCTCCTCTCTGTATTTGACTGGAACATGCAGACGTTTTGACATTTTTAATTCAAAATATTTTTTATTACTGGATTTGTACGGAAAAGGGATTTGTAATACATACCAGGTGACAAATGTTAAAATGTATTATATTTTATAATCAACTTTTCTTTTTCTTTTTAAGATTGACACGTGAGGCTCTGCCTACCTTGCCTCTCCTGAATGCACGTCACTGTCTTATAGCTGAAAGACAGACAAGAGATGGGGTGGGAGGTGGGCTCGAGATAGCTGAGACAAACTGAGTTGATGGGATAGGCTGCTACAAATAGGCTTCTGGGAAATTAGAGGTGTGGTTGGGGTGAGCTATGGTTTGTTGGAGAGGAGGAGAGGGAGGTTGAGGTATGTTCCTGCTCCTTAATCTCAGTCAGTCATATTAACTCCACATAGATAAATAAGAAGTAATAGGAATTATAATTATCACAAACATTATTGGCAAATCCTATTATTAGAGCCAAAATGCCAAAGCAAATTCACAGTTTCTCTAACTTTGTTCACTGACAAAGGCAATAAACATTTTGCAACTCTTTAGACAGTCAAATGAGTTTGTGGCTTTAAGTGACTGTGGTAGTAACCAGTACACAAAAAACTGTATCAACACAGAAACAGTAATTCTGGTTTGCAGTGTGCCATCCACCGTCATCTTAAAGCAACAACACACATCTGACGGTAGTGCGGTGCTTCCTCCTGCTTTTAAGCAGAGAGAAGAGTTGGTTTTGAAAGATTTTTCTATTATTATTATTATTATTTTATTTTAGAGATTGGTGGGTTAAGTTACCAACTGTCTACAGGGGTATATTTGCCTCCATGGTCAAAAGATCAAGCAAATCAAATGCTACAAGTGGGTATAATGACCCATGACACTAGCTTATAAACAAAAAAAAAAAAAAACAAAAAAAAAGCTTCAGCATTAATTTGAAACATAAACAAAATGTACTGGACATAACTGTTCTTATTTATTTCCAGATACACGTTTGGAGAGCCTGCTGGAGGATCTGGGCCTGGAGCAGCAGTACAAAGACAAGCTGACCCTGAGCACAGTTCTACAGATTGATGAGAAGAGTATTACAGAAACATCAGTCGGGTCTGTCAGAAACATAGCATGGAATTTTCTGAAGAAATTAATGATGGTGAATGTAACAGCCAGAAATGTCAAAGACAAAGTGTCACATAGCTGTGAAGTATCGTTGGAAGAGACTGGGTTTAATCCGGACTTTCTACTGGCCGGTCAAACATCAGGTGCTATGTTAAACCCTCTTGACATCATTACTGCACTCTTCCTTTGCTCTGATGGATTTGTGCAGCAGGAACTCACACTGAAAATGTCAATGTGTCAGTTTGCGGTGCCTCTGCTGCTTCCAAACCCTGACACCAAACAGTGCACAATGATGCTCTGGGCCCTGAGGGACATTGTGAAAAAATACAGACCTCAGTCACTGTTGGAGTCTAAGGGTTTCATTGAAGAACACATTGTTCATTCTGAAATTCCAATGGTTTCCTTTGTGAGACTCGGAGAATGTTCTTTGTCTAAGTCAGAGATTCTCAATAAACTCTTGAACAATTCTCAGCAATATCATGACACATTTGTGCATCACAATATGGAGGGTGGGGACTGTCCGAGAAAGATTTCTGATGGAATAGTTGAAATAGCTTGGTACCTTCCATGTGGAAAGAAGAACATTGACATTTTCAGTGAGCCTGTAACAGTAGCCAACCTCCGTGGAGACATTTCCTCGTCTATACCACAGTTCGCTTTTTTATGTGAGACGTCATGTGCAGTGTTTGTCTTCTGTGACAAACTGGATTTGGCCTGTGACATGCTTCATAAAAGCAAGGCTGATATTTTCTTAGTTAGTAACTCTCAAAGCAAGAACTTTAATAAAGAAGATTTTAAAAGGTTAGGTAAAAATTTGAAATTGACAGACCACAAAATCACTCTAAAAACTCAAAAAATTAATGATGCAGACTTTGTCACAATGCTCCAGGGGAAAATTAGGAGTGTTGTTCAGAAGTGTTCAAAGTTTAGGATGCGAATAGAGCGCATGGCAGACGTTGCGCATGACCTTGGAATAAAAGTTGATGAAGACTGTCCCGAGTGTCTGAAAGCGAAAGAAAATGCAAATGCTATTACATCTAAAGTCCATGACACACTTGAGTACAAAGAAACCCAGCTTCCTTTGCAAGGTCAGATCTGGAAGGAACTGACCTCTCTGGAAAAAGAGGAGTGTAGACTTAGAAATGCTGGCTCTGAAAATATTGACAGTTATAAAAGTTTTCTGCAGGATAAAAAGAAACTACTAAGGAAAAAACAAAATTCTAATGGTATGTCTACAGCCATGTCATGCTTCATTAATGCAATATCAACCTCTGGTATTGAAAGGTGCTATTTTCTGAAATGGATGCGTCTTAATCTTGATAACCTTTCTCGACAGAAGTTATCAGGCCTTCGAGAGAAGTACAAAGAGGAATCAAAAGAATCTAAGAACAAAAAGGTGATTCAAGATCTTGATCGTCAACTTTCAGGCAGTTCTCTGGGGGTAGAGCATTTTGTTCGTGAAATGGGTCAGATATATGAAGCCTCAGTGTCTCTTCCTGAAGACCACCCTTCTCGTCTACAGTTGCAGCACTTACCCAGGCTCTGTGCAGAGCTGCTGCTGGAGGGACTCCCTCTGGAGCTGGTGGATGGAGATGCCTCCAACATCCCTCTCAGATGGGTGAGTGATGTTCTGTTTGAGCTCCATCAGTTGGTGTCCTGCCAGAGTAAAATCTTAGTGATCACAGTTCTGGGAGTACAGAGCACAGGAAAGTCCACTCTCCTCAACACAATGTTTGGAGTGCAGTTTGCAGTGAGCAGTGGACGCTGCACTCGAGGAGCCTTTATGCTCCTCATAAGAGTCAGTGAAGAAGTAAAAGAAAAACTCAACTGTGACTTCTTAATGATCATTGACACTGAGGGTCTGAAGTCTCCAGAGCTCGCAAAACTGGACAATAGTTATGAACATGACAATGAGCTGGCAACCCTCGTTGTGGGGTTAAGTGACATCACTTTAATAAATATTGCAATGGAGAACTCCACTGAAATGAAGGACATCCTGCAGATAGTTGTTCATGCATTTCTTAGAATGAAAGAAGTTGGAAAAAGGCGCAAATGTCTGTTTGTTCATCAGAATGTGTCAGATATTTCAGCGCATGAGAAGAATTTTCAAGATAGGAAACTTCTTTTGGAACAGTTGAATGCGATGACACAGGCTGCAGCCAAAATGGAAAAGAAGGACAAGAACAAGTGTTTCACTGATGTGATGGAGTACAGCACAGAAACAGGAAACTGGTACATCCCAGGACTGTGGAATGGAACCCCTCCAATGGCTCCAGTCAATGCAGGTTACAGTGAAGCTGTGTATGAACTCAAGAAAAACATCATCCAAATTCTGAGCAAAAGTGAATCATCTGCCAATAATGTCCTGGAGTTTCAGGAGTGGATAAGGAGTCTCTGGACCGCTGTGAAGTATGAAAACTTCATCTTCAGCTTTAGAAACACCCTGGTGGCTGATGCATACATGAGACTAGGCACAGAATACAACAAATGGGAATATAACTTCAGAAAAGACATGTACACATGGGTCACAAATGCTCAAACAAGAATTTCAAATTATGGGAAAGTTTCTGTTGAAAATGATACAGGAGACATTGGAAAACTTCTGAGTGACTTGAAAACTGCTGCATGCACAGAACTGTCCAAAGGAGAAACTAAACTCCTTGAGAAGCTCACACAGTACTTCAAACAGACAGATGGCCATGTGAATCTGGTGGAAAGGTATAAAGAGGAGTTCATGACTGGTGCAAAAGTTACTCGGAGGGAGTTGGAAAAGTCAATAATAAATCAGCTTACTGCAACTGTTGAAATCCGACAAGGAATGAGGGAGTTGGAAAAAATCAAGGAAAACCTTACACAAGAAATAGAAGAGAGAGTGCTTGAATTGATTCTGCGGTGCCGCAATAACCAAACCAAAATGACTGATACAGAGTTAGACAGAGAATTTGACAACATGTGGGCTGTAAACATTGAAAAATTATTATGCTTCCGTCCAGAGATGATTAATGTTACATCCAGGGTTTTTCACTGTCTGCAGGCAAACCTTTCGCCCAAAGGAAGTTATGCAAGTGAGCTTCTAAATAAAACTAAATTACCTGATACCAAAAGATACCAACCTTTTGTGTACAACCCTAAAGGGTGGATAGAAATAGCACACACATTCTATTACAATGATGATCAAGTGAATACGGTGCAGAGGTTGGCTGACAGTATCATAGATGCTTGCCAACAATCAGTGAACAGTAAAAAACAAAGAGAATCCAACTACCATGACACCTACACTGTAGAGATCCTTCACATGATTGATGAGAGATTGCAACAGAATGAAGACCTCAAATTGGACATAGAGTTTGAAGTTTTACTCAAGAAGCACATATGTGCAAGAGCAGCACATGACTTTGAAGTAATGCAAAATAATTTTTTAGAAAAAAATGATCCTTACGGATGTCTGTATGAAAAAAAGGAAAAATTCCGTGCTGATTTCAAAGATGTGTTCCATGAGCGAGACCAGTGCCAAAAGAAAGCAGAGGAGTTTACAAATCAGTTTTTGAGACCTGCAGTTGAAGACTTTGTCAATCGCTCCCTGGGTCATGACATTATTGGTGAAATGCTGAAATGTCAAAAGTTCAGCACCAGAATGTTTTTCCAGTATTCAATTCTGCTGGATTTGATCTCACAGAACCAGTTTGGACTCTTCCATTCCTACATTAACGACTATGAGGCTTATGTGCAACAATGGATATGTAAACAAATAATCTCACACTTTTCATCTCAGGCTTCAACGAGTGAGTTTGAGAATCGGCATATCCAGGCATGTATCAACAGGATAAATGCTGCTGTCAAAAAGGCTAAAACTGAGAAGAACAAAACCCTAAAATGTTTTGTTAGGAACATCTGTGAAGAACTAAGTGATAAATTAGTTATTTCCCAAGATGCAGTTGGAACTTTCATGATCCTAAACACTGCAGAGCAGGACCAGTTTGCTTATTACCTTTTAAACAGTTTAAAACAAATGGAGAAAGATTGTCAACAGAAGTTCCAAGACACAGATATCTATTCCAAACTCAAGAAGTGCTCTGTTGACGTTCAGCATGAGCTTTTTGTCAGAGTGATCGGATGTGGTAAACAGTGCCCATTTTGCAAAGCTCCTTGTGAAGCAGGAGGAGCAGCCCACACGGAGCACTGGACATCACTTCATCATTCACAGGCTCTGGGGGCATGGAGATCTGAATTTTCAGAGGAACTTGTTTCAGACATATGCACCTCTCTTGTGAACTCTGATCGAAATTTTGGGTATTACGATGACAATGGTAAGAAGTGTTATCAACCATTCAATAGATACCAAGAAATTTACCCAGACTGGAAGATTCCTCCAGATATAAGTCTTGAAAAATCGGATTATTGGAAATATGTCATGGCAAACTTCAATGAAGACTTTGCGAAAGCATATCATGCCAAACCTGCAGACATCCCTCAAGCTTGGAAAAACATTACCAAGGATCAGGCTGAAAAAAGTCTCAAAAATGCATTTTTAATCATGACTAAATCAAGACAAAACCAAATCTAAACTCATCTTGTTGAAAAAACAGCAGCGATTAGAAAGATTAATAGAGATACAAAAGAAAATAATCATATCATATTGAGAAGGTTGTTAAAAAAGGCAAAAAAAGACAATTCACTTTCATTCATTTTTGTATTATTATCATTAGGCCCGAGCGCCAGAGGCCGGCGAAGGGCCTATTAGTATCGCAAAGCGATGCTCCAAGTGGTCGAAAAATGGAATGGCGCGACGTGACTCGCCCGTAGTGACCAGGGACCCTCGACATGACGTAGCAATGTGCCTGAGGTTTCCGAAAATGTATAGTTTGTCGGCCAAAAAAAAGCGGAACATTGTTCTCGCATCAGAATATTCTTTCTTTCTTTCTTCTTTCTTCTTTCTTATTATTTTTTTCCTAACCAACTCACCCATTTTTCACCCACTAAACAATAATAAAAAGTCCTGGAAATTATTCCATCTGGTAAAACTCGCGCTTCCCTACGTTTTGGCTATTTTCATTTTCCAAACAGAAATAAAATGGCTTGTCAGCGCCCCCAAACGACTCAAAAATGCATTAGGGAATACGAATCACACAAAAAAAAATTTGCAAGGACAATCATGAAATTTGACACAGAAATCAATCAGGTCAAGACAAGGAAAAAATATTATTACACCAACACCGTGCACCCCACTAGGGGGCAGTAATATTGGCTTAAAGTTTGCTAAGCTTTTACAAACTCCTCCGAGGGCGTTCACCCGAACGAGCTCAAATTTGGTCCACATTATCTCAAGACGTGAAACATCAAAACTTATCCACATTTTTCACACACGTCTTACGATCTCTGAACAGTGAAGCAACAAAAAATGTACACAATTTAGGAGATTTACAAATTGCTCCCATTTGCTCAAACGAACTCCGATTTCATTGAAATTTTAAACAGTTGTTAAACTCTCTGCCCTGAAGCTACTTAATGTGAAAATCATTAATTTGGCGCATTAGCGCCCCCTATAGATTGAAACAAAATTTAATATGGAAGAAAATCATTTGTTCCCAAATAGTTGCTCAAAAATTTCTGAAATTTTGCACAATATTCCATTTTGGCATCCTGATCCAAAAGTCAGTGACACCCATGTCATATTTTTTATGGCGTTGCCATAGCGATGACATAAACTCTCCATTGGTAAAATCTACAAATTCTGGCACAAAAACTTTGGCCGATTTCGCTCAAATTTTAATCGTTGATTGACACCCCGACCCTGAACAGATTTATATAAGAAAATCTCAGATGGGTGCAATAGCGCCCCCTAGGGAAATTGCATGGTACTGCAAACATTTACTTTGTTGTAGACATATAAAATTTGGTACACAGATTCATGACATGGTCTTGATCAAAAAAGTCAAAGACGACCCCATGCCATTTCCCATCGTGTTGCCATGGTGACAGGCCAAACATCTGCCAATGGGACACACAACAAAAACTTTGGCGTAGCCAAACCAATTTTGGTACACAGATGCATCATGGGAATAGGAACAAAAAAGCATATTACGCGGTTGCTCGGCAACCAACAGGAAGTCGGCCATATTGGATTGATCGTGCGACCTGTCCTCGTACTTGAATGAACTCGTCCTTGGGCGTTTGACCCAGACAGAATCATTCTGTATCATCTAGACAAGTGGGACATTAAAAGTTGTTAAAAGCTTTTTAAAAGGTCACACGGTGTTGCCATGGCAACGGTGCAAATTTCAGGTTCGTTTTTAGGGCTCACCATCAAACTTCGACGACTGATAATTTGCACAAACTTTGGCCGATTTTACTCACATTTTAATCGTGGGTTCACACCCCGACCAGACTGATGTAAGAAAATACAAAAATGGGTGTAATAGCGCCCCCTAGAAAATTTGTATGTAAAAATAAGGTTTCATTTGTCACAGATATACAAAATTTGGTATCCACATTTGTGACATGGTCTTGATTAAAAAACTCAATGATGCTCACATCCCGTTTACATTGTGTTGCCATGGCAGCAAGCCAAAATTGTATCCTTGCCAATGGGACGTCCTTACACAAACGTTGGCGTAGCCAAACCTAATTTGGTAGCCAGATGCATCATGGCAATAAGAACAAAAATGTATATTGTGACCACGCCCCTTTACAAACCAGAAGTACGCCATCTTGGATAATTTTTTTTGCCAAATTTTGAAATTTGCAGGGTTAAATTAAGATTTTTAGGGCTAGGGTTGGAGCTATGGTTAGGATTATGATTAGGGTAAGGTTTAAGCTTAGGCTTATTAGGGTCAGTGTGAGGTGCGGTGTTTGCGGGGCACGGCGTAAGCACGTGCGAGGGCCGATCATTGCCGCTTGCGGCTATATTTATCATTATTGTTGTTATTATATATATTTTTTATCTTTATAGCCAACTTGTAAGTTTTTTGAAAATCATATTTTGTTTACTATATATATATATATATATATATATATATATATATATATATATATATATATATATATATATATATATATATATATATATATATATATATATATATATGTGTGTGTGTATATATATATATAAATTATGCTCTCTTGGATTCATCTCTCATTTGAAACATACAGTTGTGTTCTGTAATGCAGTGTTATTTGTTCAAACCATTATTATTATTAAAATAATTTTATCTATATGTTTTCCATAGTTTTGTTTTTTTTATTGTTTGTTTCTCCCTTCACTTTTGTAGTGACCACCCACAGAGCAGGAGCAGGTGGTGCTGACAATTTGAAAATAAATACCCTAAATATCACTGACATGCCAATGTGCCACAGGCTAGCAGTTTGAATAAAATATCAATCAATCAATCAAACTTTATTTGTATAGCACTTTTCATACATTTGAAATGTAGCACAAAGTGCTTCACATGCAACAGAAAATTTACAATATTAAAAAATAACAGCAACCCCCCCACTCCATTATGTCATGCATATATACAACAATAAAACATAAACATAAAGCTCCTAAAAGTTATAGTAAATATATAAATAGAGAGCTAAAAACAGATGGAGACTAAATAAAATATTAATGGTAATTTAATTAAAAGCTAATAATAATAATAATAATAATAATAATGATGAGGATAAAACAAGTAAAAGTTTCAATTAAAAGCTAAATTAAAAAGATACGTTTTGAGTTTACTTTTAAAAATATGAACACTCGCAGCGAACCTCAGATCCTCAGGTCGACTGTTCCACAAACGGGGGCCGTAAAAGCTGAATGACGCCTCACCGTGAGTTTTAGTTTGGACTCTTGGGACAGTTAAAAGAAGACTACCTGAGGACCTGAGAGTCCGAGAGGGCTCATATGATAAAAGCAGATCAGATAAATAAATAGGACTAAGACCATTAAGAGCTTTATAAACCAATAAAAGAACTTTAAAATCTATCCTGAAGCTCACAGGAGCCAGTGCAGAGACCAGTACCGGGGTGATGTGCTCTCTCTTCCTGGTCCTCATCAGCAGCCGTGCTGCAGAGTTTTGAAGGAGCTGCAATGGAGCTGTAGATTTCTTTGGAAGACCAGAAAGGAGAGCATTACAGTAACCAACACGGTTTGTGATAAAAGCATGTATTAAAGTCTCTGCACTGGCTTGAGAGAGAAATGGTCTGACTCTGGCAATATTTTTTAGATGATAAAAAACAGATTTAGTGATGGACCTGATGTGTGGCTCAAAGCTAAGCTCACTATCAAGAATAACTCCTAAACTTTTCACCCTCTCACAGGGGTTCAGTGAGTAGGTTTGGAGCCTAGCTTTGAGCCTCTCTCTCTGAGCTTCAGGACCAATTATTAAAACCTCACTTTTGCCCTGGTTGAGCTGGAGGAAGTTTGCTGCCATCCAGGACTTAATATCTAAAATGCAGTTAAAAAGGGTGTCGATCGGGCTTAGGTCATCGGGAGACACAGCGATATAGAGTTGGGTATCATCAGCGTAGCTATGAAGGTTAACACCGTGTCTCCTGATGACCTGTCCTAGTGGCAGCATGTAAAGATTAAAAAGGGTTGGACCTAAAATTGAGCCTTGGGGAACACCGCACTCCATTTTACATTTTGCGGAGGAGTGCTCCCCAAGGCTAACATAAAAATCCCTATTTGTTAAAAACTGAACCAGTTAAAAACAGACCCAGAGAGACCAACTGTATAATGCAATCTATCTAATAAAATACAGTGGTCTACAGTGTCAAATGCTGCCGTGAGATCCAACAGCACCAGGACTGACAGGTTTTTCTTGTCCATGTTGGATCTTATATCATCTACGATCTTTACTAATGCAGTCTCTGTGCTGTGCTGAACTCTAAAACCAGATTGATACATTTCAGAAATATTGCTGGAGATCATAAAATCATTGACCTGATTTTCTCTAAAATTTTGCTTAAAAACGGCAGATTTGAGACAGGTCTGTAATTACTGAGTAGGGAGGAGTTCAAGTTATCCTTTTTGAGCAGAGGTTTGACCATGGCAGTTTTAAATGCTGTAGGAAAAACCCCTGTCTGTAGTGAGAGATTTACAATACTAAGAAGTTCTTGGGCTAAAAAATTAAAAACTGATTTAAAAAGCGATGTAGGAATAGGATCTAAAAAACAAGTGGTTGGTTTCAATTGAAAAAATATTTTGTTGAGTCATAGCATCAACCAGGGCAAAACTCTCAAGTGTATTTGATAAAACCAAAGGACTTGTATTACAGGCATTGCCTGGTTGGATCTGTTGCATTTCAGCTCTAATGGACTGTATTTTATTGCTGAAGTAGGTCAAAAAGTCCTCACAGTTTGGGATGTTTGATGGCTCATTCCTAGTATGAACAGGGTCAATAACAGAGCTAATTGTGGAAAACAGAAACCTGGGATTTTTAATGTTGTTACTTATGAGCTGAGAGAGATATGCTTGTCTTTCACATTTCACGGCATTGTTGTATTTTCTCATCTGCTCACGGTAAATTTCATAATTTATAGTAATTTTATTCTTGCACCATTTTCTTTCAGCTTTCCTACAATTTTGCTTAAGTTGTCTTGTTTTTTTCATTTTTCCAAGGGGACTTTTTTGTCTTCACAGTTTTGACTTTTAGCGGTGCTACAGCATCAAGAGCAGATTTTAGCTTATTATTAAAATATTCAACAGTAAGATCGCACGAGGATAAAATAGGGGTTGGAGTGTCGTTAAGTATTTCTGTAAAGTTTGTCATAACTTCAGCAGTAATACAGCGTTTTCTGACCGTGCATTCAGATATGGGGGGTTGCTCAATAGTTATATTAAAAAATATACAGGCATGGTCTGAAAAGCCCACGTCCACAACAGAGGCAATGTCTACTGATAATCCATATGAAATGACTAAATCTAATATACGGCCTCTGTTGTGGGTGGGCTGTGAAACATTTTGCTTAAAATTCATACAGTTTAAAAGGTTTAAAAACTCTGTTGCTAGTGAGTCTGATTTGACATCAATGTGTAAATTAAAATCACCTACAATTATAATTCTATCATAATTTGAATGAGCAATGGACAGGAGGTCTGAGAAGTCTGCTAAAAAAGAAGAGGAATGTTTAGGTGGGCAGTAAATACATATAAAGAGAATGGAGGGATTGGTTAAGGCCAGGGAGTGATGCTCAAATGAAGGATACTGATTAAAGTGAATATTTTTGAAATTATATTTGGCAGAGAAGATTGCAGCTGTGCCACCACCTCTTTTATTGAGGCGAGAGGAATATGTGTAACTATAGTTAGGAGGTGTGGTTTCGTTTAAAGTTACGGCTCCATCTGTACCTGTGTCTCTGTTAAAAACATACAATCTAGAGGATGATCAACAATCATGTCATTGATTATAAAAGATTTATTGGCCAAAGATCTAATGTTTAAAAGTCCAATTTTAAAAGTCAGTGGTGCTTTGTTCATTGGATTAGCATGAGCAATTAAAATATTATTCCAACTGATGGATCTAGCTTTCGTATGTCTTTTAGTTTGAATAGGTCTAGTTATATGCACTGGGATATCATGTATAAGTGTACCTGATCCAGCTAGCAGAGGTGGTGGCCCAGCTTGCAGTGGTGGTGACAGAATTGGCAGAGGTGGTGACCCAGCCAGTTCAATTTGGTGCTCATTTCGTGGCGACCAGGAGGGGGCGCTAATCTGAGACCAGCAGTGTGTTGCACGATCTGAAGAAGAGGCAGCTGGGCGGGTCGTGTGGGAAGTAAACAGTCATTCACGTGCGGGTACAGTAGCGGGTACACTTAACAGGTTGTGGACAGTATAGACTATGTAGTTTTTAAGCAGATGGTTTCCGCGTCTATTTAGGTGTAAACCGTATGCCCGGTAGTGTGAAGGGCGGTCCCAAAATAGATTGAAATTGTCAATGAAGTTGATGAGGTGGGACCTGCAGACGGAGCTGAGCCAGGTGTTTAGTTGAAGGGTCCTATCGAGTCGCTCAGCTCCGTGATACAGAGTGGGAATGGGACCAGAGATAAACACGGACATGCCTTGCGTAGTCCATGGTTTCAAAACACTGAAAAGATCATCAAAGTCCCTTTTTGTGCTCTCTAATTTCCCACGTGACATGTCATTTGTCCCCACATGAACTATAATTGTATAGATTGTAGAGGGCATGGATTGGAGCAGGTCAGGAAGTCTCCTCACAACCTGGGACACCGTGGCTCCCGGAAAACAGTGCGTAATAGCGTTAAAATAGCGCATGTGCCTGATTATTGAGTCACCGATAATAACTGTTTTGGCGGGAAACAGTGGCTGTGGCTGAAGATCGGTTGGAGGATTTGTGAGCTGTGGATCATTGCCGTGCAAAGAGGACTGACGGGAGACGGAGGCCTCGGACTGAGGGGCCGGGCCAGGTACTGATCCATCGGCAGTGCACTCCTGCTCCAGAGGCGCATTCTCGGGCAAGATCCCCGGTTGGGCAGCAGCTTGTTGTAGCCGTGGCTCCACCGGTGACCGCAGCGCAGTGGGCTGTGGCGCGGTTTGGGACCGTGATACCACCGAGGGCGGAGAGTGTGTGCACAGCGAGGAATGGCCTGGCTGGTGAAAATGAAAAATTCCCAAAGTCTCCAATGATGCAAAAAATAACTGCAAGTTCTATTCAGTTCTTTAATGTCCTTTCAGTTTATTAAACATTTTCAGTTAACTTAATTTCATAAATTAATCTTTTAATGCTACTTTTTACAGGAACAACTTATCTTTACTGTATGTGCACATTATTTTATCAGAAAGTATTCATTATTAGGAGCTTTATCTACCCTATAGCCTACACACTTAACAATTTTTCATAATCTATTTAGCATTTATATATACATACGGTGGGTGAAGAGTCTTGCTCAAGGACACAACAGCATTATACACTGTCAAAGTCAGAGTGGGAATTTAATGATCAGTAAGTATTTGTGGGAGAAGAGCTGTGAGCTTTACAACATGGTAGAATGCTGTACTTCAACAAAACATACTTGGAGTTGCTCTATTCCACCTTCTGATGTCATAACAGTGATTTTCAGGTTAACAGCTTTTATCTTTTGTTCTTTAGAGATTAGCAATTGGCTGATCCTAGATTAGAATATGATCTCATACTCACAGACGGAGGGCTACCACTTTTTCCTGTTGACTACATAGCAGTTTTCCATGAAATACCCAAAAAGTAAATAAAAAAATATGGAACCTAGTATTTATTATTATTTACAAAACCCAAGAACGCACGTTTTACAACATAATTTTGCATTTTAACCATATTTGTTTTAGCTGCCCCCCCATCTGTATTAATTAATATTGGGCTATGCTGAGATGTTATTTGAACACCAGTAACTCAAGGGCTGAAATCAGGGGTCCCCAGTCCCCGGGACCGGTACCGGTACTGGCCATGGGTCGTTTGATACTGGGCCACGAAAGAGTGAACCCACACCCCTCCCATACGCCACGGGAACTGTCCCCCCCTCCCGTACATCAATTGGACAGTCCCTCCTCCTGTACGTCACGCAAACTGTTACCCCCTCTCGTATGTCGTGCGGACCGTCCCCCCTCCCGTACGTCGCACGGACTGTGCCTCTCAACCAGAACTAAAACGAGGATTAAAGCAGAACTAAAACCAGGACTAAACTAGGTATAAACCAGGCCTAAAACAGGACTAAAACAGGTCTAAAACCTAATCTAAAACCGGGTCTAAAATTGGGTCTAAAACAGGGTCTAAAACAGGGTCTAAAACCAGGACTAAAACCAGATTTAGCCAGGACTTAAGCATGTCGCAAGGACCGTGAACCTTGCCTCCTCCCATACACCCCCCAACCCTCTCTGGTTGTGAAATGTTGTCGGATATAAAAGCGGTCCATGGCGCAAAAAAAAAGTGGGGACCACTGATCTAAATGATCCTATAATGACAATGTATGGACAGGGCTTGACATTAAGCATTTACAAGTACTTGACCGGGCAAGTGGCTATAATTTTTTACTTGTCCGACACCCAGACTTACTTGCCCGGAAAAACAAAATGGTGCTCAGTTAATTATATATTTTTAAATATGTGCACAGGCTAGTGTCGTAGTACTCTAGACCTTTTTTTAGGGCCTGGCTCAGCACAACATGCTCCTGGGGCAGATCTGTGTCGATTGATTGATTGATAGCATTTATATAGCGTCTTTCAAGATACCCAAAGCGCTTTACAGTTCATTATTCATTCACTCCACACTCAGTGGTGGTAAACTACTACTATAGCCACAGCTGCCCTGGGGCAGACTGACGGAAGCGAGGCTGCCAATCTGAGCCATCAGCCCCTCCGACCACCACCATCACTCACGCTCACACCTCTTTCATGGCACCTGGAATTCCTAGTGGTCTCCCATTCAAGAACTACTTAGGCCCAGCCTGCTTAGCTTCTGAGATCTGACGGGATCAGGCTTTTACAAGCCGGTATGGCCACAGTGTCGTGTGAAAAAGCCCATGTCCAGAAATACTGTTAATTAGTGCTTTAAAATTTGCTTTTGAAATCCTCGCGTTTGCCCTGGTCAGCCTGTACAGAAGGTGAATACAAGTCTGTTCAGCTGTTAGGGCCTGGCTTGACTGCATGCACATTTCGCTCTATGCGAGCGTAAAAACTGCAACTTTTGGACGTTTAACTTTTAGAATGCATGGAAAGTGAATGAGGACGGCTTCACTGCAGGTGCTAGACGCACGAATGGAGCAACATGTCTTGCATGCGTAGATTTCAGAAAATAGGATCCATCCTATTTTTTGACGCTCTACGCGTATCCCCATCAAAATACACAGAGCATGAATCTTTGGTTGTATTTGTGCCTTTACCGTCAGGACAACGTGCTCCTGGGGCAGATCTGTGTCATGTAAAAGAGCCCAGGTCCAGAAAGACTGTTAATAAGAGCTTTAAAATTTACTTTTTTAAATCGTGGCTTTTGCCGTGGTCAGCCTGTACAGAAGGTAAATACAAGTGTGTTCAGCTGTTAGTTTAACTGTAGACCTGATACAAGCGGCTAAACGCGCCCAGTCAAATTTGATCGTCTTTCTCATTGAGAAACAGAGTCAGAGCTGCGCGTGTACTTCCTGCTGCAAGCTGCCGGTAGAACCGCCTTTGAGTTGACGCACGGCTGTGGTTTCGCGAGGTTACACGGGTTATTGGTCTCGTCTCGGACTCGACCACGTTTGGACTCGGTCTTGTCTCGGACTCGAGGTCTGACTTTAGACAGGTGCGATCATATTTCATTACGGCCACTGCTCTCGGCAATAAACTTGTACCGGTGTGCGGGGGCGTGCGGGGTGTCTCGCTGCAGCCTGTGCGTTTGTGTGGAGCGCCCCCAGCGCCCGTGCCTTGTCCGCAACAGCGTGTACCCTCTCGTACCAGCATGTATCACAGGGCAGGTTAAACTTTTTAAAACATTCTACCTGCCCATCTGCCTCACGTCATCTGCTCCTTCTTTTCGCGCTCTCGCTCCTCCCTGCATATAGCGCAAACGCCAAATGCCCACAGATTAGAAAAATAATACTAAAACGAATCCAAATTTATGTTACATTGTTGGCACAAAGCAGCACTACTGCTACATGTGGTTGAAGGTTGCCTAATAAAAGTGCTCAAAATGCATCTATGTTTGTCACGACATGCGTTTGGTAAATGTGGTAAATCCCACTGCAAAACCAGTAAGTGAATGTAACTCCAGTTAGAAACTTGACAAAACGGGTTTAAAATCCTACCCACTTTATTCACTTTGAAGCAGTTTTGTGTAAAATACCAATGGAAGTTTTCTTAAAGAAAGGGTTCTCAAACTGTGGGTGAGAGTCTAAAAAAGGGCAGTGTTCAGTGCAGTACAGTTTGCTTGTCTTAATTTAATCTTAAATTAACATTTATCAGATAAAATGGAGATAGATTTCTAAAAATATTGATATATATGTGCCAAAATAACTGTAAAATCCAAATAAATGTCAAAAATGACAATGATGGTCATGATTTGGTCTCGATGGGCCGTGGTCTTGGTCTCGACCCTCAGAGGTCTTGGTCTTGTCCTGGTTTCAGGACCCTGAGGTCTCGGACAGGTCTTGGCCTCAATTAATGCAGTCTTGACTAGAACTCTAGCACAGGCATATAAAAACTTTTTTTTCATATGAATACCAACATAACATGACCACAATGACTAAATGGTTTGAGAGAGTGGGACAGAATCTCAAATATATAAAACAAGTTTAAATAATTTCATACTACACTCCACAGTGTAAATATGGAGGGAAAAAAATAAGCATAAATGAAAAAGTGTGTCCAAATTTGTATGTATATGAGATGAAAATGATTATCATTGGTCTTCTCATTAAATTGTTCTCTCTTGTATCCACTCAGAGATCTAAGAGTGCCTCAACGTGTCTCAGGTTGTCAGACCCATATGGGCAGGTGACAATTAGAACTAATGTGATTATAGATAAATATGACAGAACATCTATAGTCCTGGTTGCTGTCATCTGGGACCAATGCTGGGACCAATGAGCAAGTTAATCTGAAACTGTGATACATATTGCCTTTTGCACTGTAACATTTTGTAATGCAGTATTGTCCCCCATATGTAATGGGGTTACACTACTTTGCATTACTTCTGATTTACTTTCTGTATGTTTAAAGTAAATTTTGGCTTCATGAGCTTCACAAATATATAGCCTTATAAGTCCTTCCCTTGGACCCTCGCCCACAGGTTAAGAAACCGACTTTCACTTGCACATTTCACATTCCAAATATTTTAGTGCCAGTATACCATAGAACTGGACTTGCACGAGCCTATAGTCTGCGCAGATAGCGTTGGGTATCGAAACTCAGTTTCAAGTAGGCATCGACCGAAAAGGCCCGGTAAGTACTGGTAAGTACTAAAAAACTGGTATTAAAAAAAAACAAAAGTTCGCTCGGTGCCCACTTTCGGTCCCTTTCATTAAATGCCCGCGTCAATAAGCCAACACACACTTTAATTTCACTTCAATTTATCAGTAGTGCAGGTGTTCACGCGTCAGTACTGCGCTCTGCGCAAATGTACTGCACAAACAGCGCTCATGTTTAACATGTTGAGCATGTCTTACATATGTCCAAACTAAGTGCAGTTTGTCTCTTACCGGTAAAACAGAAGAGCTGAAGAAACAAGGTGCAGCGTGAAACTTGTATCCACCCGAAAACACCCAGTCTCCAGTGCGGGGCGTTTATAGTGTCTCAAAGCCAAAGTGCGTAATAATAAATCCACATCCAGTCACAGCCTGCAGTGTCCGCGTCAAATTTAAGCCAAACATAATATGAACCAAAACTCCGCAAAAACCCTGCTCCTCGTTGGTAAATATATCCAGCGTGGAGCGCGTGTGCGTAAAGATGTATCCAAACGAATCTGCCTAAAGTTCTCCATAATTCTCCTCCGTCCTCCTCCCAGTAGCAAAAGCGTAAAGTTATTAATCAAAGTAAGAGCACATGCTCCATGCGCTGCCTTTTATATAAAGTGCAGAAAACGAGAAACAAAAGCGAAACTTAAGCGCAGGTCAATCTTCGTGACAATCAGTTGTGCGTTTATTTGCGTGCGCATTTGGAGTTATACCTGAACCGTGTATAGTAGCCTACTCTGTTTTAAAATATGAATTAACATAGATATAAAGTTATTCAATGACTGAAAAGTATTTTCTTAATAATATTGGCCATTAATTTGCATAAAAACATAAATTGTAACTATACCCTTTGCGCACTTATAAAGAAAACTACTACATATCTCGGTCCTCTACTGTGGAGTTAGTTTGGACTGCTTAAATTTAGGTCCTTGTTCGCGCTTCTCGTCGCTGCGTAATAGGTTAAGAAAACACGGGATTTACGCGCGTGGCACTGGACCGACGCACTGGAGGCGCACAGGTAGGACTGTTCTCTATGAATGGATCTCATTACGATGTGGGAGTGTGCACGTACAGGGCTCCATGAGGACTGAAGTAGAGAAGCAGGTTTAATGTCACGCGGCGTGGTCCTCCGGTGACACACGCCCCGCTCACAAAGCGCACGTATCGCTTGGAGACGCCCCGGTACCATCCCAGTGAATGTTATTCCCAAAAGCACGGGCTATAATAATAACCTATGCATTTTAACTAATTACTGAGATTAGTGAGTAGGCTTGATAAATATATGGCAATTTTTTGGAGTTTGGTTTAACCCTGAGTTCGCTTTTCATTCCGACGCGTCATGAAGCTGCCTAGATATGGGAGATGTGACGGTAGAATGAGAGACAAAACAAAAGTGGTGGAGTAGCGCGGTCCGCACTAAGGGACATTTTTGATTGACTGGGCAAAGATTGTGGTGCAGGAGGCAGCGTAATACTACGTCCGTTTTATTTAAGATGCCTACAGTCAGTGGGAAAGACAAAACATTGACTGTGATGCGCACAGCAGCGCGCATGAAGTGAGCACTTGTCACCGCGGCCGTTTTTCGTGGCAGTCCAAAAGGTTGAACCTATCTGTTCCTTTCACGGAAATGAAAAAAATGCGTTATGAACGGACAACCCGTCGCTTTGTTTATCAACCAAATAAATTGTTATTATTACTGGGGGACTAGATTTGTGTCGCTTTATTTTCACTTGCCCGCTCGGGCAACTGGCAGAGGAGAGTACTTGCCCGGAGAAAAGTTTTAGTTGCCCCGGACCAGCGGACAACCGTTAATGTCGAGCCCAGTATGGAGTTTAAAAACACAGTGGGGACTTCCTGTATTGCCACATGACATCACAAGGTGAGAAGAATTCAGCCTAAAAGTGCAGGATTTGTGTGTTAAGTGTGTGAATGAAACAAAATACATCTCTTTTTTAAGTACTTCCAGACCAGGCCAATACTTTCCCTGTAGTTTTCTAAGGAGAGACGGAAAGCGCATTCCCATTTCCATAGCCACTTTCAGCCACTCACGGAGGCACTAAGGTCCTTCTTCTTATCGCTCCTATCATCCCACCCATCTTTGTTCCAGGACCGAGGCAGCGGATGCAATCTCCGGTGAGTACTGATGCTTTTTGTGTTATCTTTACACTTCTTTTTGTCAAGAGATTCTGGCTACAGACCTCCACCCAGAGGACTCTACCCAACAGACCTCCACCTACAACAACATGTCCTTCACCAGCTTTCACTTGTTTACCTTATAAACAACTTTAATACACTTTCTATCAGCAATTGCTTTACTTCATTGTTGTTCATTAAATTTCCTTTCAAATTGTTAAGAGTGTAGTACTATTTAATCACCAATAAGCCTTGTGTCCATTAGTTCACTTTGGAGCAGATTGTATGGGCCTCCACAGACTAAAGTGTTGCCCCGTATTGCCCTGTTTGAGGGGTCTGAATTAGGTCCGAGCGGGGTCAGGGGTTGGCACAGTACGGCTCCAATGGGTGGTTTAAACGATAAGACATATGATTGGACAAGAGAGAATGTAGAGTCAGATATAAATCAAAACGCAACAATAAATTCTTACCAACACTTCCAGTTATGGCAAGTTGTTTCCTGATTATCGATGCACAGCACTCGCGCATAAAAGATCAAACATTTTCCAGTGCATAAAAGACATCTAACATGAGCCACACCCAATGCATTACATTATTGATTAACAATAAAATAACTGATGGTCTTTTTGAGGAAGCTGAACACAAAAATTCCAACGTCACACCACTGACGTGCACTCATACTGTGCACTGCCCTTTTAATTACTTGCCCTATTAATTTTATGGCTTTTAACAATCACATTTTTAGGGTTGAATAATGGCACCACTTTCTGAAGCTGTTATGAAAAATGTATTTCACTCTGATTAATTTGCACTGATGGACAAATTATTGGACTTTTTTTTCCATGTGTGGATCAGTTTTAAACTATAGGCATTTTAGAACATTTATGAGAACAGAAGACATTGATACTTTGCAGCTGATGTTGTCAACATTCCCTGGGGGATGACGCTAACTAGAGGCACTGCACTTTCTGAAGTTCTGTTACTCAAGTTTGACTTTAATTTAGACTTTATTTATCCCCGTTTGACCCCGCAGAACTGAACTAGTGGGAACTACAAGCTGAGAACTACAAGTGAGCTCATTTGTGCTGTTAAAGTCTCTCAAATAACATTACAGTCACAAGTTAGTGGGCATTAGCCAACTGTTTTTCAGGTAGTCACATTCAACATTTTTGTTGAAAATCACCTAAACCAGACCATGAACACTTGTAATGATCACAATTAATTAATTTCATTTCATTCTTGAGTTTTCAGATGATCTGAAATCTTTTTGAATGTTTACAAATGTTTGCATTATGTCACCATGTTAACTGTTGAACTTTCCGCCACAGACATGCATGCATTACATTCCCAGCGTGACGTCACTGCAAAGTATCGATTGTCATATATTTAAAGATGATTTGGAGGTTTTAAAGTTTTCTATTTAAGCTTCACTTTAGGAACACCCCAAACATGTAGATTTACTTAAAACAACACAAGAGCTGTTTAATACTCATATGAGGTGAAAGTAGCCGCTGTCACTGTCCCGCTCACAATATTACATGAGGTGAGTGCTCCCCTTTGTGGCTAAACCTTGGTAATGCAGTGAGACATTTTTATCTGAAACTGAAAGACTTACATTGCTATTTTATTTTTAATGTGATATTTACACTGAAGAAATAGTGCAAGAAAAAAGTCCAATACTATGTTCTTTATTTCAACAAACACCAGTGTAAACCAACGTCATCTCAATCATAAACTTGTATGTAATTTCTGCTATGTCTGGAAATGAAATGAGATTAGAAAAAAGGATTTTTATTACATAGTTTTGGTTCAGATTTGAAAACAAACTGGCAAACAACATAAAAAACAAACAAAAAATAAAGACGTTTTAGGTTTTGTTTCTGTGAAAAATGTAGAGCAAATGAAAGTGAAACTTAAAGTAGGCACCAGACACAGCAGATTATAAAAGGCGGGACACATCTTGTTGCACAATTAGCTTTTTGTATGGCACATCAGGTAAATGTCTTTGCGAGCACTGCAGAAAACAGCTACAGACATGTGTTTTTTACACATATGTTACTGATTCATCTAACTGAAGGTGAGTGGAAATATATATTCTCTCCACATATGCAAAATATAAATGTATTATTTCTGTATATTGTACAATTATTCAATTGACAGAATTCCCATATAGTGTTTTGTTTGTTTTTCTGCTAGAGTTAATTCCATAAATTTAAGGGATCATTTGCATTATGGCTCAGAATTGTTGTGATCCCTTGGAAGCGAAGGATGAGGTACAAGGCATTTTTTTTAACCAAATCTGTAATAACTTAACTTCGGAAAGGTGATTTATTTTTTATTTTATACAGGAGTTTTTTGATGCAACAGACACATTCCAAATGGATCAATGTGAGAAACTGAACTTTGATTTGAACTTTGAAACTGGATGTCTGTTTAACTAATGGTGTGTCCTCTCATGTTACAGTGACCATGACAGACTCTGACACTGCCACAGTTGTCATGGAGTCAGAGGATTCTTCAGACACATTTAACCTTGAGTATGAACCAGGTAAATATGAATGCAATGCAAAGTTGACATGCGTTAATGATTCAGCGTAACCTATTATGTTACACCTTTAGGGCACCTTAACAGCATTTTGGCATTGCTGTTAGTTATCAAATTATGCTAAAATGCAAAATAACATGTAAATAACACTTTTCACAGAGGCCAAAAAAATAAAAAACCATGTAATTCTCTATTGTGTAGAGTATCTGACCAATGCAATTTATTTTTTAATTCATGTAGTAATATCTGTGCTAGTAATTACATATATTAAATTTCTTTATTTGACCCTGGGTCATGTGCTGTGCCAGTATTCAGAGTTCGTACTTGTCTGGTGTGGTGGTTGAGTAACTGCCTGTGAAACAGTAGGTCACAAATCTAAGGTGATTCATATCTAGAAAAAAGGTATTTGTTTATCAAATTAGGCTTTCGCTCACCTGCCCTTCCCTCACCTGTATCTGCTCTCACCTCACCTGCCCTTCCCTCACCTGTATCTACTCTCACCTCACCTGCCCCTCCCTCACCTGTATCTGCTCCTTCACCTGCCCCTCCCTCACCTGTATCTACTCTCACCTCACCTGCCCCTCCCTCACCTGTATCTGCTCCTTCACCTGCCCCTCCCTCACCTATGTCTGCTCTCACATACCTGCCCCTCCCTCACCTGTATCTACTCTCACCTCACCTGCCCCTCCCTCACCTGTATCTGCTCCTTCACCTGCCCCTCCCTCACCTATGTCTGCTCTCACTCACCTGCCCCTCCCTCACCTGTATCTACTCTCACCTCACCTGCCCCTCCCTCACCTGTATCTGCTCCTTCACCTGCCCCTCCCTCACCTATGTCTGCTCTCACTCACCTGCCCCTCCCTCACCTGTCGCACCCTCACCTACCCCTCCCTTCCTGTGTCTGCTCTCCTTCACCTAACCCTCCCTCACCTGCCCCTCCCTCACCTGTGTCTGCTCTCGCACCAAAAGTCTGTTTATTATCTGATTTGTGGACCTTTAGGATTATTAAAAAGGCAAATAATAAAATCTGATGAGAATAATCAGAGAGACTATGATTAGAAAGAAATCTGATTATGTTTATTATTATGTTTACAGGACATGCAATTTTAATATAATAGACTAACTCCATAAATCTGATAATAATAACATTTTGACTGCATGTAACAGCAATCAGTGACTGAACAGTGCATGTTGTTTTACAATACAGTAATAAAAGCATTTTATTAATTTATTTATTTAACATTACCATCACTTGCAGCACTATTACCCAGTACCATGCATCTCTTCTGTGATTTGAACCTGTGATTTACTGTTCTTCAGGCAACACTCCACTACCACACTGACCAGACAGTAAAATCACCTGGCACATTTCACAGGGAGGAGACTTGACTTTAAAATGGCCACACGTATGTGGAGTCCTCATTATCATACAGGAGGGGACAGGACACACCCTTCAAAATAAATTAGAACAGTGACTTGGATTTAAGATATATCAGCTGGATTAAACTGTGTCATTCCCCTAGCTTGTATGGTGCTCAGAATAATGTGTTTATTTATTCTTTTTTTCAGGACCATGGATTACATCCTACAATGTGACCTCAGACTCTGTAGCTCTGATTTGGGACCCTCCTCCTGTTGAAGTGTTGTACACTATTACCTGCTACAAAGGGGAAGAACTTGTTCAAGAGTTACAGACTGATGCTTCCACTCTGACTATTGGTGACCTGGATCCAGGAGAGGAATACAGCTTCTGTGTGTCGGCGCAAATCATTAATAGGCAATTCAAGAAATCTCCAGCTGCAACTGTGAAAACCAGTAAGATTTACTACTGAAAAAATGTGTGGACTTAGAGCTTGTTGTTATGTCAGGTGTCCGGGCTTGAGCTCTTTGTATAATTCTACACCATACATACAAAAAGTAATGCAAAAAACTGTGTCATTATTTATTTCCAGATACATGTTTGGAGAGCCTGCTGGAGGATACCTGGGCCTGGAGCAGCAGTACAAAGACAAGTTGACCCTGAGCACAATCCTACAGATTGATGAGAAAGAGCATTACAGAAACACCAGCCGGGTCTGTCAGAAATACAGCATGGAATATTCTGAAGAAATTAATGATGGTGAATGTAACAGCCAGAAATGTCAAAGGCCAAGTGTCACATAGCTGTGATGAGGCTTTGGAAGAGGCTGAGTTTAATATAGATGCTCTACTGGCCGGTCCAACCTCAGGTGCTATGTTAAACCCTCTAGACATCATCACTGCACTCTTCCTTTGCTCTGATGGATTTGTGCAGCAGGAACTCGCACTGAAAATGTCAATGTGTCAGTTTGCGGTGCCTCTGCTGCTTCCAAACCCTGACACCAAACAGTGCACAATGATGCTCTGGGCCCTGAGGGACATTGTGAAAAAATACAGACCTCAGTCACTGTTGGAATCTAAGGGTTTCATTGAAGAACACATTGTTCATTCTAAAATTCCAATGGTTTCCTTTGTGAGACTTGGAGAATGTTCTTTGTCTAAGTCAGAAGTTCTCAATAAAATTCTGAGCAATTCTCAGCAATATCATGACACATTTGTGCATCACAATATGGAGGGTGGGGACTGTCCGAGAAAGATTTCTGATGGAATAGTTGAAATAGCTTGGTACCTTCCATGTGGAAACAAGAACATTGACATTTTCAGTGAGCCTGTAACAGTAGCTAACCTCCGTGGAGACATTTCCTCCTCGATACCACAGTTCTCTTTTTTATGTGAGACGTCATGTGCAGTGTTTGTGTTTTGTGACAAACTGGATGTAGCCTGTAGCCTACTGACAAGTCAGATGAGCCGGGCAGATATGTTTCTGGTTAGTAACTCTCAAAGCAAAAACTTTGATCGAGGTTATCTGAGTAGAGTAGCTACAGATTTGAACTTGACGAACAACAATATAATGATAAAGACTCAATCAATAAATGATGCAGACTTTGTCACAAGACTTCAGGGGAAAATTAGGAGTGTTGTTGAGAAGGCAAAATCTAAAATGCCAATAGAGCGCATGGCAGATGTTGTGCGTGAGTTTGGAATAAAAGTCGATGAAGATTGTCCTGAGTGTCAGAAAGCCAAACAAAATGCAGATGCTATTACGTCTGAAATCCATGACACGCTTGAGTACAAAGAAACCCAGCTTCCTTTGCAAGGTCAGATCTGGAAGGAACTGACCTCTCTGGAGAAAGAAGAGTGTAGACTTAGAAATGCTGGCTCTGAAAACATTGACAATTATAAAACTTTGCTTCAGAATCAAAAATATATACTAAGAAAAAAACAAAACTCTTATGATATGTCAACACCCATGTCATGCTTTCATTAATGCAATATCAAGCTCTGGAATTGAAAGGTGCTTTTTTCTGAAATGGATGCGACTTAATCTTGATAACCTTTCTCGACAAAAGTTATCAGGCCTTCGAGAGAAGTACAAAGAGAAATCAAAAGAATCTAAGAACAGAGAGGTTATTCAAGATCTTGATCATCAACTTTCAGGCAGTTCTCTGGGGGTAGAGCATTTCTTTCGTGAAATGGGTCAGATATACGAAGCCTCAGTGTCTCTTCCTGCAGACCACCCTTCTCGTCTGCAATTGCAGCACTTAACCAGGCTCTGTGCAGAACTGCTGCTGGAGGGACTCCCTCTGGAGCTGGTGGACGGAGATGCCTCCAACATCCCTCTCAGATGGGTGAGCGATGTTCTGTCTGAGCTCCATCAGTTGGTGTCGCACCAGAGTAAAATCTTAGTGATCACAGTTCTGGGAGTACAGAGCACAGGAAAGTCCACTCTCCTCAACACAATGTTTGGAGTGCAGTTTGCAGTGAGCAGTGGACGCTGCACTAGAGGAGCCTTTATGCTCCTCATAAGAGTCAGTGAAGAAGTAAAAGAAAGACTGAACTGTGACTTTTTAATGATCATTGACACTGAGGGTCTGAAGTCTCCAGAGCTCGCAAAACTGGACAATAGTTATGAACATGACAATGAGCTGGCAACCCTTGTTGTGGGGTTAAGTGACATCACTTTAATAAATATTGCAATGGAGAACTCCACTGAAATGAAGGACATCCTGCAGATAGTTGTTCATGCATTTCTCAGAATGAAAGAAGTTGGAAAAAAGTCCAAATGTCTGTTTGTTCATCAGAATGTGTCGGATATTTCAGCGCATGAGAAGAACCTTCGAGACAGGAAACTGCTTTTGGAACAGTTGGATGAGATGACACAGGCTGCAGCCAAAATGGAAAAGAAGGACAAGAACAAGTGTTTCACTGATGTGATGGAGTACAGCACAGAAACCGGAAACTGGTACATCCCAGGACTGTGGAATGGAACCCCTCCAATGGCTCCAGTCAATGCAGGATACAGTGAAGCTGTGTATGAACTCAAGAAAAACATCATCCAAATTCTGAGCAAAAGTGAATCATCTGCCAATGACATCCTGGAGTTTCAAGAGTGGATAAGAAGTCTCTGGACCGCTGTGAAGTATGAAAACTTCATCTTCAGCTTTAGAAACAGCTTGGTGGCTGATGCATACATGAGACTATGCACAGAATACAATAAATGGGAATGGAACTTCAGAAAAGACATGTACACATGGGTCACAAATGCTCAAACAATAATTTCAAATTATGGCAAAGTTGCTGTTGAAAATGATACAGGAAACATTGGAAAACTTCTGAGTGATTTGAAAAGTGATGCATGCACAGAACTGTCCAAAGGAGAAACTAAACTCCTTCAGAATCTCACACAGTACTTCAAACAGACAGATGGCCATGTGAATCTGGTGGAAAGGTATAAAGAAGAGTTTATGACTGGTGCAAAAGTTACTCGGAGGGAGCTGGAAAAGTCAATAATAAATCAGCTTATTGCAACTGTTGACATCCGACAAGGAATGAGGGAGTTGGAAAAAATCAAGGAGAACCATACACAAGAAATGGAAGAGAGGGTGCTTGAATTGATTCAGCGTTGCCGGAATAACAAAGCCAACATGACTGATACAGAGTTAGACAGGGAATTTGACAACATGTGGGCTGTAAGTGTTGAGAAATTAGCACGTTTCCGTCCAGAAACGATTGACGTTCAATCCAGAGTTTTTCACTGTCTACGGGCAGACGTTTCACCCAAAGGAAGTTATGCAAGTGAACTTCTAAATAAAACTAGTCTATATGAATATGGAGACCAACCCTTTGTGTACAACCCTAAAAAATTGTTTGAACGACTAAAACGCATATTTAGTGATGATCATGTAAAAGCTGTGCAGAGGTTGGCTGACAGTATCATAGATGCTTGCCAACAGTCAGTGAACACTCAAAAACAAAGAAAAACCAACTACCATGACAACTACATTGTAGAGATCCTACACATGATTGATGAGAAACTGCAACAGAATGAACAGCTCAAACTGGACAAAGAGTTTGACGTTTTATTGAAGATGCACATATGTGCCAGAGCAGCAAAAGACTTTGAAAAGATGCATGAAAACTTTCTACAAGAAAATGATCCTTACAGGTGTTTACAGGAAAACAAGGAAAAATTCCGTACTGATTTCAAAGATGTGTTTCACGAGCGAGACCAGTGCCAAAAGAAAGCAGAGGAGTTTACAGATCAGTTTTTGAGACCTGCTGTTGAAGACTTTGTCAATCGCTCCCTGGGTCCTGACATTATTGGTGAAATGTTGACATGTCAACAGTTCAGCACCAGAATGTTTTTCCAGTATTCAGTTCTGCTGGATTTGATCTCAGAGAACCAGTTTAAATTAATTTGGGCTTACATTGAACACTATGAGGCTTATGTGAAAGAGTGGATATATAACCAAATAATCTCACACTTTTCATCCCAGGCTTCAGCGAGTGAATTTGAGAACCTGCATCTCCAGGCATGTATCAACAGGATAAATGCTGCTGTCAAAAAGGCTAAAACTGAGAAGAACAAATCCTTGAAATGTTTTGTTGGGGAAATCTGTGCAGAACTAAGTGATAAGTTAGTTATTTCCCAAGATGCACTTGGAACCTTTATGATCCTAAACACTGCAGACCACGAGCAGTTTGCCCATTACCTTTTAAACTGTGTAAAACAAATGGAGAAAGATTGTCAACAGAAGTTCAAAAACACAGATATTGTTCTCAAACTTGAGAAGTGTTCTGTTAATGTTCAGCATGAGCTTTTTGTCAGAGTGATCGGATGTGGTAAACAGTGCCCATTTTGCAAAGCTCCATGTGAAGCAGGAGGAGCAGCCCACACAGAGCATTGGACATCACTTCATCAGTCACTGGGTTTGGGAACATGGAGATCTGAAGTGTCACAAAAACTTGTTTCAGACATATGCACCTCCCGTGTAAACTCTGACCATAGATTCAAACAATATGATGACAATGGTCAGAAGTATTATCACCCATACAAGAGATACCAAGAAATATTTCCAGACTGGAAGATTCCTCCTGATGATAGTCTGGAAGCATCGGACTATTGGAAATATGTCATGGCAAACTTCAATGAAGACTTTGCAAATGTATATCATGCCAAACCTGCAGACATTCCTCAAGCTTGGAAAAACATTACCAAGGATCAGGCTGAAAAAAGCCTCCAACAAGCCTTTAACATGAAGTAAGACAAACGATTCTAGTATTCTACTGAATACCATTATAGTCTATCAAGTTTAAATCAAGCTCACTCTTAAGTGAAACTTTCAACTTCAAATTTTATATGTTTATCATGCATCTTATTAATGCATATCAATGTTTACATGTAGTCTGTCAAATCAAACTACATGCCAGTTTGTTTTCTTATGTTAATTGTTGCCTACTGCTATTAGTTATAACCTCAAACATGACTCATAATGTAAATATATAATGTGCTCATCCAAAAAAAATGTAAAGGCACAGGAGCAAGTGTCTTTCAGTTCACTATAACTTGTTTGAAGATAGCATTTACCCTGTTGTCCTTAATGCAATGCTAGAAATCCAATGAACAGGATTGCACCTACGATCTTACAAAGATATGTTTTTAATCAAAAATGTTTAGAATTGTTGAACTTTTTCTGAGCCAAGCTATTTAGTTTGTGTAATGGGCTGGTTGTCTCTTATGTTTCACTTGTTTCTTAACATTTATGGCTTTTATTTCCAGAACACATATATTCTTTGTTTTGCTGGCAAACTTAAGACATTAAGAGATATTCATGTTCGAATTTGGACTGTCATGTTCTCCTGGGATTTGGATAAGATGTAAATTCTGTGGCTCTTGAACATGTAAACTGTGTCCAGACAACATGTTTTTCAGAAAAGTCAAGCTGTTGGTCACCAAAGTCTATGTATATGCCAATGAAAAATAAATAGATACACTACATAATCATTATCAAAAAAGACAATGCAGTTTATCAAGATTAAATATTTGGTTTATTCATTTAAATTTTCTTTTTTATTGTTTTGTTGGGTTTTAAAAATAATATGTAATGTTTCTGAGCAGTGTACTTTTGTTACCTGTATATGAAGCAACAACACATATAAACCTTTTATCTACTATGCACATGTAGGCCTAGAACTTGACCTTTGAAACATGCAATTGTGTGTGTGTGTGTTTCTTCTTATTAAAATATATTTTCTGTGTGTATTTCAGTGTGTGTCTCATTCACATAGTCTCCATAAGTTTTCAAATGATCACACTATTTTAGGGTAGGAGCAGGTGGTGCTGACAATTGAAGTTACTATAAACAGACCCCCCTCACTGACATGTGGATGCGGCACAGGCCTGCAGTGTGGATGAACTATAGGGACTGGCTTGGACTGACCAAAATGTGAATAAAATAAAATAGCTATGTTCTCTTGTGCAGCAGTTCCTAAACTGAGTTCATAAATGTCCTTTACTCACACTCCATCCTCCCCTCACTCATGAGCAAGACCCTGAGATACTTGAACTCCTCCACTTGAGGCAGGGACTCTCCACCCACCTGCAGAGGGCAAGCCACCTTTTTCCAGTCAAGAACTATGGCCTTGGATTTGGACAGACCAGTCAGCAGTGATGCGATAGCTGTATCGAACCATTGTGGTGAAAACCACAATTTAGGAATGTAGATTTACCAGTAAATCTACATTCCTACAGTCATGAGCTTTGAGTAATGACTGAAAGGACAAGATCGCGGATACACGCAGCCGAAATGAGTTTCCTCCTCAGGGAGGCAGGGCGCCGCCTTAGAGATAGGGTGAAGAGCTTAGTCACACAGGAGGAGCTCAGACTAGAGCTACTGCCCCACCACATCAGGAGGATCCAGCTGAGGTGGCTTGGACATCTGTTCCGGATGCCTCTTAGGCACCTTCTTCAGGAGGTGTTCTGGGCCCAGGACACGCTGGAGGGACTATGTCTCTCGGCTGGCCTGGGAACACCTCGGGGTCCCCCCAGAGAGCTGGAGGAAGTGTCCAGGGTGAAGGAAGTAAGTGATTCCCTGCTTAGACTGCTGCCCCCATGACCCAACCCTGGATAAGCTGAAGGAAATGGATGGATGTCCTTTACTACTTTTTACATGAACAATATATCTTTACTGTACATGTGAACATTATTTTACTAGTGATCATTCATTATTAAGAGCTTTTTAAACCCTATAGCCTACACACAACTTTTCATAATCTACAGTATATAGCATTCATGCATATGTGGGTGACATGCCTTGCTCAAAGACACAACAGCATTATGCACTTGTCAAAGACAGAGTTTTGGATTAGTGGAAGAAACTTTAGGTTTGTGGACTTTGTGTTTTAGTTTTGTTTTGTTGTTTTTTTTTAGTTTTTTTTTAATTGTATTTATACATTTTTTCCTAATTATCGTTCTTTCATATGATTTAAACAGTTCCAGACCAAGCCTATACTTTACCCAATAGTTTCCTGAGGAGAGATGGAGGGAGTAAATGGGCGGGGGATGTGGGGGGAGTCGAGAGGAGGAGTGCGCTACTTCACCATCCGTGCTACTGCAGTATGTTTGTGAACGCGGAGCCACTCGGGTCTACTACCACTACCACTACCGCCACTGCCGACGCTGGATGAGAGCGGATCCACCAACCAGGGCGATCCCTTCTCTCCTCCTCCTCTCTTTCTCCGCTCACCCCCCGGCGCACCGACGGCAACAAGCTCTCTCCTCCCGGCTCATCCTTTGGCTCGCTCCCGGTGCCAACTCGTACCCGCAAACACCTCAGCCACTCACGGAGGCGCTCGGGTCCTTTTTTCTTCTTCTTCTTATCGCTCCCATCTTCCTCCGATCTTTGTTTCAGGATTGGATTCGAGGCAGCGGATGCGAGCTACCCGGTGAGTATTTGCGCTTGTTTTTGTCCAGCGGTGCACACTTTGAGATCGTCAAGATAGAACCTAAATGGAAGTTGAATCTCAATAAATATCGCGTTGGCACGGGTCGTTTTGAAGCTTGCAGGAGCACTTCATCCTTATGTTTTTGTTCTGTGGGAGCGGGGCGTTGAGTGAGTCTAGTCCGTGGACACAAAGGCACTATAGCGCGGTGCCAGTTTGGAGACGGGGCGCAGCGTTTTCTTGGATAAAGTGCAGGCTATAGCTGTCTTAACGTGAATTAATTGACACCACTGCCAATTAAACAAAGTCGTTTCAGGGTAGCATATCATTATCAGCACTGTGTGAAGCAAGCTACTCAAAAATCTCATAGTATTTCTGTATTGCCATAGCGAATTTGCGTTTTTGTTCCATTCACTTTAAGCTCTGTGGCAAAATTTCTAGTCTGACTGCAACCAAAATCAACTCTAATAGCTGAATAAAGTCCATGCACAAATGTTCAGTCAATACCCACGGGGTTTCAGAATGATGAAAATTTAGCACTGTTGCCATAGCGATTAATAATTTAAAATGAAATAGATTATTACACGTTTTATTGGGATCGTGTCTTCAAAATGGCACATATAACCGGATGCAGATTTTCAGAAATGTACTGTAGAATGCAAAATGATTTTACAGTATGAAGCTAAGAGGAGAGCAACACCAAACGCCATATCCAACATGCATTATTTATAAAGTTAGCCCTGCTGCAACTCCCACTACCACTGTCAGCTTTTTCACTCCCCTCAGTTCTCTGGCAAACTGTCTATGGTTGAACGATTTTGGGAAGATTACCATATTGCGATTTTTTTTTTTTTTTTTTTGAGAAGTATCGCCATTAGACTTGAGATTTATGTTTTAATAATAAGATCCGTTTTAATGTTTCCATTTTGGGGCCAGCTCTATCTTCCCACAGCCTTACGTTCAGTCATTTCTAACATTTTTTCTTAAGTCCAAACGACAGCAGTCACAGCACTTACACATTTCCCGTTCCTACTGTGGCATGTCCGAGTGCTTCTACCGTGAGGTCTTGTGGTAACTACTGGCTGAACCAATAATTAACAATTACATTAACAATTACTCACTTAACGAGAGGAAAACAACCAACAACACCACTTGGGAGTTGGCCCAGGACCAGCTAATATAAAAGGTGCATAGGTTCGTTGTTGATGAACAGAAGCATAATTCACGCATATCAAAAGTGTACAGTTTATTTATGCATTTTACATAAATTTGTTCATTGTGACTGTAATGTTTCCAGGTGTTGGTATAGGTGGACAATTCGGTTCACAGTTCACTGAATGAGTTTTGATTCCAAAGACGGTTTGTTCGTAAATCCGGTCCGAACATGACGGGCGGTACACAGACAGGCGGGACACTTTAACGGACCCATATTAGAGAATTTTGTTTCCTCATCACAAACAGACCTGGAGTTGTGCTCTGTTTCATTCACAAGTTAAACACACAATCCTGCATATTTAGGCTGAGTTCTTCTCTCAAACACAACACACTCAACCGTCTGATGTTATGTGGTAATACAGGAAGTGCTTCACCGTGTTTTTAAACTCCAAACATTTACATTTTACGTAAATTAGTTCACTGTGACTGTAATGTTTCCAGGTTTTGGTATAGGTGGACAGTTCGGTTCACAGTTCACTGAATGACTTTTGATTCCAAAGATGGTTTGTTCGTAAATCCGGTCCGAGCATGACATGGCAGCAAGCACTACATAAATAAAAGCCAGTAATCAACACTACAGACCTTATTGAATCTTAAACTTAACACTGAATCTGGAATACTACCTGAGAGTGGTGAACAAACGGTGTCAGCAACGAGAAACCGGAAGTAAGAGCGTGAGGTCAGAGGGCGAGGGGACGGAAAGGGAGCGCTTTTACAGATTGAATGATGTCACTGTTAACCAATAGGTAGGCTGGTTTGGTATTGGTTACTAGAACTGAATAAGTAGTGAAACATTTTGCTTATTTGGATTGTTTGAATGTGCAGAGTTTGTTCAAGAATTCTAAAAAGGTAATTGTGCGCTGTGTCTAAATTGCACTAACATCATGGAGGTGAGTTTAATTTTGGTATAAGGATTCGTCACTCAGCCCTATGTTGGTGTAGCAGTGTTGGAAAGGGTCGGCCTTATGTTCCCAGGGCCCTATGTTCCCAGATTTAGTTAAAAACTGCATTACAACTATAGTCAGTTGCTCAGCTGGGTGTAATTTGGTAGTCAAATTGGGAGAAATGGGGATAAAATCTGATGCAAATTGATGATAACAAAATTGTGGGAACATAGGGCCTAATTTTGGAAAGAAAAAATAAAAATAGGAAACATAAGGCTGAGGGAACATAGGCACGCTCCCCACATTTTAATCATGAGCAGGAGAATTGACAAAAATACTGAAATATGAACTGACAAAGTAATAAAAGAATCACATTTCAGAACATGTTTACAGATCTAAAATACATGATTAGTGAGTTTATGCAGACTAACATGGGATTTTTGTTGTTTGTGGAGAAAAGTGATGCTTCAGTGCTTCAGAAATTGCAACCTTTGTGATTTGCTAATTGCGATTTTGATTTAATTGCGACTAATCTTGCAGCCAAACTGTTTATCCAGAGTCAACATGGAGGGTTAGGTGTCACGATATGGTGATCTAATTCTAATTATTATCTGATCCCTCTGTTATGTTATGCTTTTGTGGTGAAATCAGACGTAAGGTATATTGAAAAATGTGCTATTTTTGGACATATGCAAAATTAGAATATTGAATATGTCGTCCACAAGTAAAACAATGAAAAAAGTCATCAAAAAGAGTTGATTAGAAAAAAAAAAATATTGAAAAGTCTTGTGTAACCTTCCATAGTGTTACACTTTTAGCACATTCATGACACATTGGTAAAATATTCTCTGAAAATCAAGTTATAATTAAATGAGTAAAAATTTAAAACAAATATAAATTATACAAATAAAAAATAAAAACATTGTACATTTGTAATTAATAAAAATAAATAAATAATAATAATAATAAAAAAAAAATATATAATAAAAAATATCTAATTGAAAACATGAAAAAAACCAACAAAAAAAAACAATCTACTTTCCTCCACCCACTCTCATCCAGCCTTCGTTATCATCTGAGTGACTGACAGGTGGATTTAACCAATCACAATGAGGCGTGAACTCATTCTTATAACTGTACTACTTAATAATGTCTATAAAGATGCTAAAAGCTTGAATTGTGATCAAACTTAAATTGTTATTGTTGCAGAAAGAAACCGTGATATGTTTTTTTTGGCATGTCGCCCACCTTTATGGAGCTGCAAAGTCAGGTTTATTACACTGTCTGAGCCCAAGGAAGGAAGATCAGGAGGTTAGAAATGTCCCATCTGCCCCCGGGCGTCCAACATGCAGGGGGGATTTTCATTGTATTGATTTGTGGATTGTTTGCGTTCTTCCCAGGATTCCAGGGACAAAAGTCAATAATGTGTTTCCGTTTCTGTGCTTACCAACTAAACGTCAATAAAGGCAGAAGATAGGTATATCGAAAAATGAATTCCATTGTAATTGTTGTTTGGAAACAGGCAATGCAGAATTATAACATCAAGTATATTGTCTTTAAAGGAAATATTGTGCAACTTCAGTAATTCACTTATAATCATTTTCCCTTCTCATTTACCCACTCAAAGTTGTTTAGTATTTAGATTTTAGAGTGATTTGTGCATGTTTGAGTAATCTTTGTTCTCTTCTTTTAAAGAGTACCTAAATTAGATGCTGCAATATTCCAGAAATCCAGAAATCAGCGGACTTATAAGACCCACTGGTGTCATAAATTATAACTATAGAGTAAAGGAAAATACAATATGTCGTCTTTAAAGGGCCCATACTTGAGAATTTTGTTTCCTCGTCACAAACAGACCTGGAGTTGTGTTTTGTTTCATTCACACATGTTGAACACACATCCTGCATATTTAGGCTGAGTTCTCCTCTCAAACACGAAACACTCAACCGTCTGATGTTATGTGGTAATACAAGAAGTGCTCCACTCCAAACATCTTCACATTGGATAATTTCAGCCCTGGGATTGCCAAGATCTGCCGAACTAAAGGTAAAAGGTATCTCTTAACTTGGAAACTACTACTACTGCATTACAAAGCATTGGAGATGTAGACAGACTAATAATAAATGATTATTTAAATATGTGTGAATGAAACAAAACACAACTCCAGGTCTGTTTTTGGTGCGTGATCCTCAATCAAGACACATTTTAACACACTTCTGATGCTTTGTCAAAATATAGTTTGAATATATTCTCTAGTCATGCTTACGTCACAAACCAGGAAGACTTTTGGAAACATGTGATGACAACTTCCAGCAGGCTCTTTTCGCGGTAGTAAGTCTGACAAAATCAAGGAAAAATTAGAAAATGGCCCAGTTTTCTTCATCTACATGTCATTGTACCGTTCCGTTATGTTCGGCTAATCAACAATTTAACCATACCTCAGTTTTTCAACATTTCCCCACTGACACACAACTCCGAGCGCACTGGGTACATGTGATTAGAAGAGATGAGGTGCCAAATTCAACATTATTCCAAACATCACATACATACACAGTCATCATTTTACCGCTGATCACATTTACTTCAGTGAGTTTTATCACAGTCGGTCGGTGAGCCCAGTGTCGGTATTTCACTGGAAGTTGTCATTGCATGTTTCCAAATGTGTTCCTGGCGTGAATAGAGCCGATTATTATCAAGCGAACGCAAAAAAAAGGAAAAAAAAAAAGTTACAGTTACAAAATTATCAGCGTAAAGATTTAAAATATAAAGACTTTAAATTAATTGAGGCATGCTCATTGCACTGACACCGGCTTAGAAGATCATCAGATGACGTGATTATCCCCGTATAAGCGTATTACATTAGGCCACACAGTCTTTTCATGTTATATAATGGAGATTCTCATGTCATACACTGTCTGGTTAAACAGTTACTGGTTGAAGCGTTCATTAAGGTTCAATACTGATTTGTACTTGATTGTTAAAGAAGTAATTTGAACATTATACAAAGCAATCCTGCAAAAAAACACGCTCCTTTAACCCAGATAAGAACATTGTATCAAACAAATGAAACTAAAATCAAACTAAAACAGGGACAGAGTAGGAAAAAGTGTATTATAACTGCCAGGATTGTTGACAACTGAAATTGCTTTAACTCTGATCATAAAGATTGAAATGTAGACTAAGGGCCTGTTTACACGAGAACGCTTGTGGGTAAAAATGACAAAATATTTTATCATTTAGACGGTGACGGTGTTTTTGGGGCTTAAAAATGCAAAAATCTGAAACCACCCTCCAGAGTGGAAAAGTTGAATACACTCTGCCATAGCGTTTCCATCTACACTGCCCAAGACACAAAACTTTGGTCAGATTTGCTCACGTCGCATACGCATTTATGTCATATACATATAGTACACAGAAACAAACGTGTTGGATCATTTCTGTGCGTCGGATCTTCAAGCTCTAATAAACTTACAGGAGGCATCCCAATAAATGCACAGAATCTGCAGAGATACTATTAGTGAACAGAGAAAGATCTGCAGTCACATCTGTCAAATTCTGAATGCAACAGTTCGTCGCAGGCGAGTCAAACGGCCATGGATGAGACCTGGGAGAACCAGTCGATAGTGAAGACTTTGTGGAAGGAGTAGCTGATGAAAATGCGGCTTGAAAACTTTCGTATATCCAAAGATGCCCTTGTTGCTTCAAGTACGAGCATACCCAATCGAATTCCACACGCTTTTGCATCATTGTATGTACGCAGATTTCTTCCCGAAAACACTCGCCTAAACATGGAATAAAAAGTGAAGACGCGACTCCACTTCTGAGTCTTCTGTTCAGACCATCATCATATAATCGTAGCCTAAATATTGTGGTGGAGGGCTCAGCACCTGCTTGTTTCTATAGAGGCATTCATCTTCATTCGTCTCTGTCTCCATGAAGAGAATATGAAAAGCCAAGAGATCAAGTTACAGGTCAGATCTGTGTAGAGTAACCCCCACGAGTACGAGCCAGATTGCAAGTTTTTAAAGTTTAGTTTTTCGCAGTAAAAGCAGTATTCGGATAAATGTAAGGTAGCTCTTTTTAACACTGTGGAACATTGCAAACAAAGCAACAACATTTCCACGGAGACTGCAGCTGTTGAAGCCTTCATAGTGCAATTTTAATAAGTTTGTGGCCTCAACTCCCTGCAAAAATGATGAGGTTTGATATTTGTGGATTTTATGTTTAGATATTTCAAAAAGAGAGAGTTAAATTGCTCTCCATCTGAACTTCTTGAACCATGAATATAATGTTGATTGGTGTTGCTGTACCTGATTTTTACTGTCTTAAACAACGTGAAAAATAGAATTAGTTCATTTTAAACGATTTGCAGCGGTCCAGTTATTCGTCATTTACCTTAACATAGACTCATACTTGATTATCTGACGCACTTTTGTCTCCTCTCTCCTCGGCAGCTGTAGCGGTGGGAGCAGATGTTCTGAGCAGCGCAGCCAATCGCAGTTTTCCTCCAGTGCCTGATGGTAAAAGCTCCACACTCACCAGAAGGCACCAGGCTGGAGATTAACACCGGATTTAACACATATTATGGACTCTCTCTGTCACTTCCACTGTTCATTCAAGCATTCGGACATTACCAGCTCGTCCATCTGACCGCTGCTGGCCACACGGGTATCATGGAAGAGGAGGAGGAGCCAACCGAGGAATTCAATTAACATGACCCCTCCCCCTTTACCCTTCGCAGCTCTGTAGATTCAGTGGTTATGGATTAAACCAAGACTTGTCCAAAAATAAGAATGCAGAATTACTGTAGACACAAGTTCTCTATTAAACAAACTAATGGGCTATTGCAACACTTTTTTGTGGACTTCAGAATGATGAAAATGTAGAACCATTGCTGTAGCGCTTAACAATTTAAAATAAATATTGTAGCTTCTGATTTGGAAAAGGTGTTGCATATTACAAGATGTTGAAACCCATTAATATTATGTGACAAGTTTTATTTAATCTAACTAGACTTTTTTTTTCTTTTGCTTCATGTTGTAAACAGTTATTTGAATATAGGTTTAAAATGTTTACAGTATAAAATTTGAGTTAATCAAAGAATTGTTATGTCCAGACAACCCTTATTTCATTAAACTAATCAATGAATGACTTTAAATTTGAAATTTCACCTTACAGACATACTTTTTATTAGACAATCAACATTATCCTTGAATGTATTTTAGTCTTAACAACAAAAATTGAATATTTTTAAGTAGCAAATTCCAAAAAACATTGATTTAGTGGATACATATAAAACAATTAAAGTCATTACAGGTGAATCACATATCAGTAATACACTTTATTCATTAATATTCTCTGTTTAGAAGTCTTCAATCACCATATTTTGACCTTTATTTTGGTTAAAAATGTAAATGTACAATAGAAATCGTTTGACTAGTTGACTGATTGGAAAATTTAATCGCCACTTAGTAATTTATTAAAATAATAGTTGCTGTCCTGTAATAAAGTCTTAAATCAATCCCAAAATGGCAAGACAAGACATCCCCTTGTTCCTCCATGGCTTTGATCTTAGTGGTAACTTCACTGACCTCCGTCCTCTGGGCACTGGGGTCACTGGTCTGGTTCTGTCTGCGTACGACCAGAGGAGCGGGCAAAAAGTGGCCATAAAGAAGCTGCTGATGAGGGACGCCGTGTCGGTGAAACACGCTCTGAGGGAGGTGAAGATAACCAGGAGGCTGCTCCATGAGAACGTGGTGAGGGTCTATGACGTCCTGGCCCCACACGGACGTCCCCTGCCCCAGGACCCCCGGCAGCTCAGCGCCCTCTACATCATCCAGGAGTGTATGGAGACGGACCTGGCCAGGCTCCTGGAGCAAGGGCCCTTACCCACAGGTAAGCAGGAGGAACGGACAAATAAAGCATTACATTAAGTTATGTTAGGTGTAGATATTACAGTTAAATAGTACAATCTTAAACACATGTTATGTAAAAAGCGACAGTAGCCCAGTGTTTATTCACTGATTGGAAGGTTGGCAGTTCGAATCCTGATCTCAACATAAACATCATTGGTAGAGCTGTCAGATCCACTGACCCACAGGTTTGCAGAGTGGTTCCAGCTCCCCCAGTCTCCTTGGGCAAGACACTGAACCCACCTCACCCCCTGTGTTTCCCTGCACTGTGTGTATGAACGTGTGTGAATGGGTGAGTGGTTCCTTGATGTAAAGCGTCTTGAGTGCCTTAAAGGTGGAAAATGTGTCTATTTACCAAAATCAACTTTTATGAGCATTTACCTTGTTATGATGGTATTTTGAAACACCATAGCCCACCCTTAATGTAACAATTTAACCATAGTCTGCTGTTATTATGTTATTTTAGAATAGTTTATGTCAAGTTGTTGTCCTTGTCTTATGGCAAGGTATAGCACAGATTTTCTTTGTGTCAGATTTCAATTTATCCTGATATATTTCATATAAAAGTTAGTAACTTTTTTTTTACTGTAAAGAGTAACACACTCTGCATTGCCGAGGCTGAACAATAGGAAAATATTTCTTTGTTTGAAGATAGAGCCACAATATACTGAGTTTATCTAAATAATTTTGTCAAAGGAATGAGGTTATTATTATTATGTTTTGTAGTCATAATTACGATATTGTCCATCCTAACATGTAGTAATCACTTTTTCTTAATATTTGATTGTTGCCAGGTCATGCCACTCTGCTGTTCTACCAACTGCTGAGGGGCCTGAAGTTCATCCACTCGGCCAACGTCCTTCACCGAGACCTGAAACCCGCCAACATCTTCATCAACACTGACCAACTGCTGCTCAAGATCGGAGACTTTGGCCTGGCCAGAATCGTCGACCCGCACTACTCTCACAAGGTAAATCAAATCACATTAAAGGAGCTGTACCTGATTCTTTCATGCGTTTGATCAAGATTTGTTTCATCCCAGTACAGATATATTGTATAAGCAGCTCTTAAGGTAGAAATGAGATCGATGTGTGCTGTCTGCATCTAATTGTAAGTGTTTTATCCTCTGAGTATGCAGCTGGCATTTTAGTTGCCATTAGCAGTACTCTGATCTGACCGCTGAAAGTTGTGAAAAGCTCTTATAAACTCTTCACAGTGAATAATTAGGATGCTTGGAATGCAAAAGGTAAGTGAGGAATAACTTTGGGCCACTGCAAACCTTTTAAAATGAAGTAGTTCTGTTTTTCATGTTTTGAAGACATTACAAATCGGGTACAGCACCTTTAAATAGATGCAAACCAGTGACTAATGCATAGATACAGTAGTACATTTTCAATTTTTCAACAATAAGAAGACAAAAACTCCTAAAAATCTGATGCTTGTCACAGTAAAATGCTACACTGAAGAGATAATATGTCTGCTTTAAAGGTCCTATATTACACAAAATTGACTCTTGTGAGCCTTAAGTTGTGTTGGATCAATCAAAAACATACCTGGAGTTGTGTTTTAGTTTATTTACACATGTTTGAGTAATGTTTTATTATTAATCTGTCTACTGCTCTGTTCCACCTTGTGAGGTTATGAAGTTTTAGGCCACGTTCAGACTGCAGGGTTTAATGCTCTTTGTATTTGGCTCATAGGCTCTTTATTTTTCATTGACATTGGAGCCAGAACTGCCTGTAGCCGCGCTCGGACATTTCTTCAGTATCATTTCAAAAACCGCCCAGTGTCAACCAGTGTTGACCCCTCCAATTTGACCTGAATACAGCGATTTCCCCAAATATTAATTAACTCGCTAACCTCACTTTCCCTCCATTGACTAGCCTCCGAGCCTGACTTGTAGGTGGGATGAATGCGACCTGGCCGTTCAGACTGAAGTCGCATGTCAAAAGATCAGATATGTATCGGTTTTAGGAGCACATATCCAAGTGACCTGGGTCGCACTTGAAAAAATCAGATCTATGTCATTCAGACTGTCATTAAAAGATCAGATACAGGTCGCATGCGTTAAAAAAATCTGATTTGGGTCACTTCACGCTGCAGTCTGAATGTAGCCTTAGTTTTCAGTTTAACAGCTACCTTTTGACCTTTTGTCCAGAAGAGAATGACAATTCCAGAGTTGAAATGATCCACATAATCCATGGAGGATTCAGGTGTTAAACATACATAAATTAAACAAAACACAACTCCAATGTGTATGTTGTTGATGAGGAAAGAACATTATAACACAGATCAGAAAAGAGCGTAATATGGGCCCTTTAACAATGCCTTTACTAATTGGTTTAAAATTCTCATGAGTAACAATTATTCATGCTGTCATTCATTGTAAACATAATTCTCACTGAGGGACACTGAATATGTCTCCCGTCTGTATCTGTAACTGTAGCAGAGCCTGTATAATGGGCCTCTCAGGTTTCACCTCTGTAGCTCTGATGTTACTGACCTGAGCCTTTCACAATAACCCCCTGCACATGTTACTCAGACCCTCTCCTGCTCTGGTGTCCTGTGTCTCTGTTATGTGTGCTGCTCTTATTGATTCATGAGACACTTTACCTTTACTGCATACTGCACCAGGGCTGGACACTTATTTTTATACTGCGGTACATGTCACTGGCTTAGACCTGGTTCTGGCCTTGTTCAGTTCATTTACTCCTGTTGTGGACCTTAGTCTTAGTCCAGGTTCTGGTTTAAACTTATTTTATTATTTTATTTTTATTCTGTCCACCAGTTTAGGTCTTAAGTTAGCTGAAAGGTCCTTTATTACACAAAATCGACTCTTGTGAGCTTTAAATCATGTTAGAATGATGTTACCTCCAAAAAAACATATCTGGAGTTGTGTTTTGTTTGCCAGGCTGGCACCACCTAGTGCCTCCACTCAATTTAATTTCTCTCCGGCGACTAGTTCAGGAATCGAAATACACTAGACGTTTTGCAAGAACACCGGAAGTTGTAGACCGTGCACCGGCCAATTAGTGAAGAGCTGTGAAGTCGTGATGTCAAACTCAAGCGCCTGTCTGTGTCCCTTTTGTGGTACAACACAACAGTAAACAAAGCGGTCGAGATGGATGCAGACGAAGACAGACATTCTATGTTGGCAACAGTTCCCGAGATTGAGGATTTAAAGCCGGAACAAAGAGAATGTTTGGTGAATATTATCAAGGGGAAAGATGTTATTGCCCTTCTTTTTATGGGATTTGATGCGTTACATACATCACGACCAAATAGCAGCGATGGAAGTGGGTGGAAGCGATGAAGTACCCGCCTACCGTTAAGCAAATGAATTCTAATGCTGCGAGGTCAGATGGTTTCCACAAAGTGAAACCAGCTGATGAATCAGGCTAGTGTTTTGTTCCATTCACATGTTTGAGTAATCCTTTCTTATTAGTCTGGTCAAGTGAAGTTAACAGCTACCACTTACTTTTTATTCAGTAGAGATAGGGAATTCCAGGGCTAAAATTATCCGAATGATTCTAGTGAAGTTGTGTGGAGCACATCCTGTAATACCACAAGCATCATGGCATCACAAGGTGGAACAAAGTTTTCTGTTTGAGAGAAGAACTAATTATGCAGGGTTTGTGTCTTAAACATGTGAGAATGAAACAAAACTCAACATGAGCTATGTTTCTGATGAGGAAACAACATTATAACATAGCTCAGACAACAGAATTCTGATTTCTTAGGTCAAGTTCTGTCCCTGGTAAATAGTAAATGGTCACATTTTTATATCGTGCTTTTCTACCTCCAAGGCTCTCGAGGGGCTGATGGTGCAGATTGGCAGCCTCACTTCTGTCAGTCTACCCCAGGCCACGTGTGGCTACAATAACCACTGAGTTTTTCATATGTAGTGTACTGAAGTGTACAGACAGTTACAGTGTTCATAGCCATAATATTTCCTAGAATGTGTAGGAAAAAATCTGCTTCATAAATTGGTTAATCTTAATTACAATATCCTCACTCCACAAAGCCCAGGCTGGGGTCATCACATCTTCACAGGTGTTTTTATTGTTCAAAAACACAGTAATTCCTTCTGTGAATAGAAGCGACTCTCCACAGATCTGAACTGTAATGCAATCTGCTTGTTTCCTTCGTTATACAATACCAGATATTTGGCCAGATCTTTGCCATTTTTTGCCCTAACAACATGAAACTTGGCACTGCATACACTTGTACCATTAGGATGACACGCTCCAAATTTGAGATCAGTCGGATGAGCAGTTTAAAAGTTATGTGTGGACAGACAAACAAACAAACCAACAGGAGAAGACACAGACAGACGCTCCTTGCATTAATAGATAGATGTTTAATGCTAGTTTATCCTAATAAAGTCTGAGTCCAGTGCAGTGGCTTAGTCTGTGTATGTAAGGTTTTGACATTCACACTGCTGTTAACATTTTAGAAAAGCTGTGTATGACTAGACTACTGCGGTGCGTATATTTGTGTGCAGCATAATCACTGCATTCTGACAGAGAGTTTGTGTGTTTACTGTGGAGGAGCTCAGGTGAAAGACGATCTGTGCTCAGACTGAGATCAGCTGGATTCAGACTCAGAGGAGACACAGGAGGAGGCCCAGAACAAACCTAGAGAAAGGTGAAAATATTGTGCCATGAAACACGCAGAGAGAGAGAGGGGAGGAGAGAAGACTGGAGGCATGGGAAGTGTTATAAAAGAGAGACGATGTTAGCAAAATATGTGGTAAATAAGTAGGTTTCTTTACAAAAAATTAGATTCATTGTCAGAATAATCTTGAGTGAACACAGCCATGTTATTGTTGTGTCCTCTTCTCATTTACCTGCTCAAACTTTAATTTAGAATGATTATGAGAGAGACCCTGAGGGAAATTCAAGTTATAGCTGCAGCAAACTCTTCAATCAACCTCTGTTTTCACCGCCACCAGCATACGCCTACTGCTATTTACTTAATTCATTCTCCAATTTTATTTTCTTAATCGGTGATATGCGTAAGTTTCGTTGCATAGTCATTTTGGTACAAATGAAAAAAAAATCTGAAACCTACTAGTGTGATCTCCAGTTATCCTTCAAACTCTTTGTTGTGATGAAGTTTATAGCGAAGAGTCCGTTGGGCACCGAAATTTTCTAACACGAGTCAGTAGAATTGTTTCTTTTATTAAGTTGTTTTAGACAAATTTTGCTATTCAAAATGTGTAAATTATAGTATAGTGATCCACTGGTGTCATAGATTATAACTATAGCAGATACGGGCACAATATGTCTCCTTAAATTTTCTCAAAAATCAACAGTGCGCTTTATAATCAGGTGCGCCTTATGTGTTCATCGTGGTTGTTCTTACTGACCTCGAACCGATTTTATGTGGTACACGGCGCTCAAAAATTTGTCAAAATGTTTAGTACGTCTTTGTTAAGTGAAGCTGCACCGCTATATGGTCTATGTGCAGACTTATAATCTCTGAAAAGCTTTACATGAACCATCTCCAACGTGATTTACGCACAGAACAGACTCACCATCAGCAGCACATCGTCTGTCACAGAAAGAACACTCGTAATCCACTGAGTCATGTCCTTTAGTCCGACAGAAGCTGAACCGCATTAGTGCACAAGGAGCGAGCTGTTTTTTTCAGCACTTATAGTTTATGCAAATTAGCCAGGTGGTTTTAAGTTTAATTTCTGTAAAACGTAAACAAATGTGCGCAAATCTACATTAAACACATTATTACTCAATGTATATTTGAGTCCTCCTCGTAGGAAATAAAAAAAAAAAAACTTAAATTATCCACATTCACATTCATAATACACATTCACCAAGACAGGGAGGCAACGCCGGGCGAATTACTCCACGATCTGCCAATGGATCGTGGACGCCTGGGCTAAGGGATCAGTCTCAAGTGTCGTCCGTTTTGTTTCGCTTAATGTGCCTTATAATCTGGTGCACCTTGTGTATGAAAACAGACGAGAGAATTCAACATTATTGATATTACGCCTTATAATTCCGGTGCTCCTTCAATAGTCCGAAAAATACATGTACATGTCTCCTTCAAAATGATGAATAACATGAGGAAACCTATTTATTCTATTCCATTCATTCGTAGTAGTTTTCTTTTCTTTCTTAGCTACAAGACATTTTTACTTTTTCATTGCAATCTTCAAAATATTATAAAAGTTCAATTTGATTTTTTGAGTGTAGTTTTATGAAGCACATCTGAAACACCCTGCTCAGTTGGCTATATTGTTAAGTGCTAAATTTTACACATCAGAAAAGCACCTATAGCAACACCTGTTAGTGGTGAAAAACAGAGAGCTCAGGAATAAAAAAAAAGCCCTGACACCAGCTGAAACAGAATCACTATCGACATGTTGAACTTTAGATCTTTACAATGAGGCGCTGTATTGAACCAGCTTCTATCACATTAACATTAACTTGTAAGATGTCCAGCCCTGACTTTTAACCGCCTCTAAAGTCACTTTTGTTTATTAACGTGCTGATTGCTGTAAGTCAGTGTATGAAAATGTATATTATTATATTCACTTATTTCAGTTAACTTTGTCAAAATGTTGTATTGCAATATTGAAAATTAGTCCCTTTTTTAATCGTCCGTACTAATTTACTTGTGTTAGATTCCAACATAGTACCACCAGATCAAAATCAGGTATATGACAGAACTAATCCAGGTCTAATCTGAGGCTAAACCTGGTCTAAAAGTGGACTACATCATCTCCCCTGTAGTTCTAAACAAGAAATTACGCAAAAGAGGACAGAAAAGTGGTTGAAATGAACAATTTTAGGCAAACCCAAACTGAAGAGCCACCTGAAGGAGCTTTCATACCATTGTTTGAGACACTGATCTATGAGAAAAATGCTTTGATATTTTATATAGCCCCTTAACTCAGCCTGTCTTAAATATGCAACAAACCGTTTGGATCGAGATATAACCCAAGATAGCGGCTGCATTCCCCCAGTGCCTGTTAGTGCATATACAGGACCTTCCTAAGAACCTTTGGCAAGCACTTTTTCTAGTTGTCACAAATTTGCAACATACACAAATTTCCTTTTATTTATTTATTTATTTATTTTGCTATCCATCCATTTTCTTCCGCTTATCCGGGGCTGGGTTGCAGGGGCAGCAGTCTAAGCAGGAAATCCAAGACTTCACCCCAGACATATACTCCAGCTCCTCCGGGGGGACCCCAAGGTGTTCCCAGCTGAGAGACATAGTCCCTCCAGCTTGTCCTGGGTCTTCCCGAGGCCTCCTTCCAGTTGGACATGCCCAGAACACCTCCCGAGATGTTTTTGCTATAGTCACATTAATAATCTCATCTTAATTTACCATCTACTTGAAGGAAAAAACACACACAAAACATTTTTTATATACAAAAGTTTTAGAACACCCAAATTTTTCCAGTTATTTATTGCAATTCAAGTCATAGAAGTCCAATGAAGAGCTTGAAATGGTACAAAGGTAAATACTGAACAGCCAGAGGTTAAAACAAAGATAAAAGATAACAAAACACAAGTTCAAGCTCTGCCAAAACTACCTCAGCAAAAAAGAACAAGATGGTGAGTTTGAAAACATGGAGTGTCCAGCAGTCTGCAGACTTCATCCTAAAACCAGCTCAGTGGGGTTTAACTGGGCAGTAGAGTGAAAGCCAAGAAACCTACAAGCGCCACACATTTATGGAAACTTCTGTAACAGACTTGAGAAGAACTTTCTGAACAATATTTGATTTCTCTTGTAAAAAGATCGAGCCACATGTGTTCAGCTGTTATATCTGCCAAAGGTGGACACTTTCATGAATCAAAAATTTAGAACACGTTTTTGGTCAACAGTAAACAGGAAAAAAAAAAAGAAGTGTGGTGCTCTTAAACTGTTGACCGGCAGTGTACATCTATATAAATTCAGGCATTAAAGGGTTAATTTTCATAAGTAAAAATATAACACTGAAGAAACCTGTGACAGAATCTATTAGTCGTCTGTATTAATTGGGTACTGTCAGTGCTGCTGCTGCTGTTGCTGCTGCTGCTGGTAGAATGCTGCGTATGTGAATCAGATCGTGTCCCATTTATAATGCACTGCTGACACCAAAGCAGATGTCAGCGTTCACTGTGAGTCTATTTCTCTTTTAATAATGCACAACCTGAGCAAGGCTTTTCCAGAAGGACTCCAGGCCCCAGTGAGTTTTAAATGAAGTGAGATAGGCCAGAAAGATTAATCACAACCGAATCAACATCACAATTTGAATGGATGCGATTAGTAAATCTTAAAGGCTGTAATTTTTCTTCTGCAAACAACAAAATACCCTGTCTTATTCTGCATTAAAATGGATAATCCCACAGTTTAGATCTGTGCAAACATGTTCAGAAATGTTTTAAGAGCTGCATAATGGTATCAGACATCAGCGCCGATACTGAAAAATATATTGGCTTACAAATATTGGTTCAGCTGATATTCTGGTTGGGCATATAAAATGATAATGATAATAATAATAATAAGACAATTCACTGGCCGTAATTGGCCTAGTTTTGTCTTGTTTTATTTTTGTTTAAAGGCTCACTGTGTAACTTTTTGGTTGAGTGTCTGAAGTGTTAAATTTATTCAATTGCAGGTGGTTTTATAGCTCAAAAATACATAGAAAAACAGGCATTCTGACTGTAACTGGGTATTGGAAGATATTTAAATATATAAAATTGCAATCCTTGTATTGGAATTGAAAATTCTGGAATTTTGTCCATTTTTGTTTGTGTGTGAAATGTGTCAGCTGAGTACTGTCTGCATCTGATTTGTCAGAGAATCAGGAGTTGTTGTTGTTAGTTTTACCCTGTTACGGCTCGCGGTCTGGCTCTGCCTCGCCCTGCACTCTCCATTTGTTTTATCGCTTGTGACTTCCGTAGTTGCATGTCCTGTGTTGTACCTGGCGCCTGATTGGTGGGGTGTGGTCCCGTCGCTCTTGGGCTGGCTCCGATGTTCCTCGTGCCTGGTTGGAGGATTGACGTCCCACTCCTCCAATCCCTTCCTACACATCCCATCACCGCATCTAATATAAGTGCTGTACGCCGGTTTCTCTGGGCGGCTGGATGTCGGTTTCAGTTCGCCACTGCTATTGATAGACGTGTGTTTGTCACATCCCTTTGCTACTGTGAATTGTGTGTTGAACTCTAGGGGTCAATATTGACCTATCGTTTGTTTGTGTTTGCCAGTTTGGCTTGGCCCTTGGGCTTTTGTATTTTCTTTGAGTAGTTTATCCCAATAGAGGTATTGTTTAGTTGTATTTGGAATTTTTGATTTATCGTATGTAAAACAGCTTTTTATATTATTATACTTACTTACATTTACTTTATAAAAGCCATCACATCTTGTTTGTGTTACTTTCCTTTGTCCCTGGCACTGTTTCACAACAACCCTCACAGCAAAATTCCAAAATTACTGAAAAGTGCTTATAAACTCATGACAGTGAATAATTAGGATGCTTGAAATGCATAAGGTAAGTGAGGAATAACTTTGGGCCACTGCAGTGATTTAGTTATGTTTTTCTTGTTTTACGATCAAGTACAGCAGCTTTAAATAACAAACTATTACTTTGAATAACTAATAATTATTTTAAATAGCAACCGTAAAGTGCAATTCAAGTGCAAAACCAAGACCCAAGCTCTTGACCGGTAGATCTTGTACACTGACGCTCCAATCGCTCCAGTGGACGACCTGAACTTTTGAAAGTGCATCGGCATAAATGCTGCTCGCTGTGCAGAGGGAAGGGTAAAAATAAACAGTGGAAGTGGAGAAGAAGGGAGGAGGAGAGAGAGAGAGAGAGAAAGAGAGAAAGAAAGAGAGAGAGAGAGAGTAAAGGAGAGAGAACGGGGGGAGAGCAGGGACAGAGAGCAGAGTAGGAGAGAGAGTAAGAGAGATGGTGAGGGAGAGAAAGAGGGAGAGAGTAAACAGGTGAAAGGAGAGGTGTTGAGCTCAGGTGGTGCCAGGGGACACACAGAGGAGGGAACAGTTATGCAGGCAGCAATGACGTCAAAGAAAACTCAGAACGAGAGAGAGAGGAGAGAGAGAACGAGACTAATAGAGCGGAGAAAGGAAGAGAGAGAATGACGGAGAGGAGGAGGAAGAGAAAAGGGGAAGGGCATGACAGTGGGGAGACAGATGAAAGAGAAGTCTGTGAATGCATGTGAAAGTCTATTCAGTGGAGATTTGGTTAGAGGCTGCTGTAACACAACGCAACATTAGCATTTTACAATAACAGAATTTTGACACATTAAACTAAAATGTAAAAAAAAAAAAACTTAACTGAGACTACATACGGATCAGTGGTTTGAGGATTCAGTGAGGCAGATATTAAATCTATAATTTATATCCCTAATTAGTTTGTCAGTTCATATTTAATTTAATCACCTCTCCAAGACATGTTTAAACTGTGAATCTTTTTTTTTTTTAATCCCAAAATGTTTAATGCTTTAATGTACATTGTCAGAAAATTCACAAAAAAATATATATTTTAACAAACACTATTCACAAATTAGCTAAAACAACGTCAAGGTGAATAAATTTGTAGGGGGTGTAGGTTTGGTCTGGTCCATCTCATAATGACTATACACAAAATGCATTGACTAAGATTGTGACTAGTACAGGATGGTGTAAAGATGCATTTAGTAACATTTCTGGTGCAGGGTGCACTTCATGTACTTTCCACTCAGCTGACGGCAGTGGCTTTAGCAAACCTCTGCAAAATTACTGAAGATAATCGATTTCAGGCTGTGGAAAAGTATGTATCAGTCTTTAGTAAGTTGCTTTTGATTCATGTTTTATATAAGTGTTTCCCAACCTTTTTTTCTGGGGACCCATATTTTAAAAGTCACAAACCTTTGCTGCCCAAGTCAATAGACACAAATCAAAAATAAAGGTGGATTTGACCATTATTGAACATTACTGAGAATATTTTATTGTTGACTGAGTGATCTTATCTCTCTGAACAAATTAGCATTACTCAAGTTTTAAACAATGAAAAACTGTAATCAGTAATCAGAATTGAGCAGTGGGGGAGAAGAAGTGAGGAGGAGTACACAGAGATGTATGTGTAGGTATATTTCAAACTTACTAGCAGATGGTGACAAGGTGACCCAAAAAAATAAAGTCTCTAGGAAACAATGTTTATATAATAATAGATACTTTTCCACTGCCCGAGATTGTTTATCTTCACTGCAGAGTTTGCCGCCATCATCTCAGCAAAAATTACGTCATATAATTTCTGCAAAAACAATAATTGATAATTTTATAAATATACCTTCACAAATGAAAATTGTAACAGCACAAAACAGCGCAAACCAAATACAAATGTTTCATATAATTTTTTTCAGATTTTTTTACTATTTAACATTCCGAGGGGCTGGATAATGATATCGGCCAAAAATAAAACTGCTAATATCTTAAGAACCATAATCACACAAACAAAACCTTTTGCAACACAAAAGAGTAAAGCAGCACAAACATCTGACACCATTTTGGGCATTTTGGAGCATATTTGAGCTTCCTTGGGGCTGGCTGACCCCAATTTGACCCATAAAAGAATCGTTATTATATAAAAAAAACTAAAACAGCACCAACAAAACTTTTTGCAGCACAAAACAGCACAATCGAAACACAAACGATTGACATAGTTTTTGTGAAAGTTTGCGTTTGGTGTGGGGGCAAACTTCACGGAGGTGCGCTTCTTACTTGTCTCCATGGAGATGTTATTATTGTGCCTGTATTGTAAAAGTTTTCTATTTCAGTGGAGACAAGCAAGTTACATTTACAAGTTAGATCTATGGCGAGGCGAGCCCCCTCACATTAAGAATCCATCATTTTCCAAGGTGTTTTATTTATTTATTTATTTTTTGGTAATAATTTCACCTGTGAATTAATAAATACAAGTTCAAGAATATCAAAAGTTTAATGTCATACTGTGAACCATTCAAGGCAATGTGTATATCGTCACGGAGACAAGCAGTAGGCAGACCCCCCAACAGAAACGTTCCATGATGCACATTTACAATTTTTGCAACATGGCTATAATGCATTTGTTGATATGGCGATAACAATACATTTTTCATGGTCTTTACTGATAGTTTAATTGTTTTGCACTTTGAACCAGTGTCTGTCAGCATGATGTGAGAGGTGGAGGGAAGAGAGGATGAGAAACGAGAGGGAGAGATGGGGTCTCTAAGGACACTGAATCTACAGGAGACAGGAAAGGGGAGGAGAGCAGAGGAGAGGAGGGAAGAGGTGGAGAGAGGAAGAGACAGGGGGGTCTACTGAGAACATTGAATCTACAGGAGAGAGGTGAGGAGAGAGGAGAGTGGACTGGAGAGGAGTGAGCAGAGGTGAGAAGAGAGTGAGAGACAGGGGAGGTTTACTGAGGACACTGAAGCTACAGGAGAGAAGTTGAGAAGTTGAGAGAGAACATGAGAGGAGAGAGGAGAGCTGAGGAGAGAGAAGAGGAGTGGAAAGAAACAGAGGGATCTACCGAGGACATTGAATCTACAGGAGAGAGGAAAGGAGAAGAGAGGGGAGGAGACGAGAGAGAAGAGGAGAGAGAAGAGCTGAGCAGAGGAGAGAGTTGAGGAGAGGTGGAGAAAGGACAGAGGAGAGGAAAGAGACTGGGGGGGTCTACTGAGGACACTGAATCTACAGGAGAGAGGAGAGGAGAGAGAAGAGCAAAGGAGAGGAGAGGAAAGGTGGAAAAAGGAAAGAGGAGAGGAAAGAGTCCGGGGGGTGTACTGAGGACGCTGAGTCTACAGGAGAGAGGAGAGGAGAGAGAAGATGAGAGGAGAGGAGACATGGAGAAAGGAGAGGAAAGAGACAGGGGGTCTACTGCGGACACTGAATCTACAGGAGAAAGGACAGGAGAGGAGAGAGGAGAGAGGAGATGAGAGGTGAGCAGAGGAGAGAGGAGAAGTGAGGAGAGAGGAGAGAAGAGAGAAGTGGAAGCGACGGGGTTCTACTGAGGACATTGAAACTACAGGAGAGAGAAAAGGAGAGGACAGGGAGAGAGGACGGAGGAGGGAGAGACAGGGAAGGCTTCTGAGGACACCGAATCTACAGGAGAGAGAGAGATGAGGAGAGAGGTGAGGAGATGACAGGAGAGGCGAGCAGAGGAGAGAGGTGAGGAGAGGTGGAGAAAGGAGAGAGGAGAGGAAAGAGACAGGGTGTCTACTGAGGACACTGAATTTACAGGAAAGAGGAGAGGAGGGAGAAGAGGTGGAGAGAGGAAAGGAAAGAGACTGGGGGGGTCTACTAAGGACACTGAATCTACAGGAGAGAGAAGAGGAGAGAGAAGATGAGAGGAGAGAGGAGAGGAGAGAGAAGAGCTGAGCAGAGGAGAGAGTTGAGGAGAGGTGGAGAAAGCAGAGAGAAGAGGACAAGGGGGTCTACCGAGGACACTGAATCTACACGAGAGAGACAGAGAGGAGTTAGACTGAAAGTAAAGGGCTGAAGAAGTCATTTTACCAAGTCTGAATGAATGATCTAAATGTAATGTAATTATGGTAATTTGTGGAACAGAGTCTGACTGTGGAGCTAATATTACTAAGGCTCTAATCATTGGTCTCATTTATAAAGCGTGTGTACGGACAAAACTGTTATGTGACTTTCCTGGTAGATAGAGACATGCACATCCAATAAAAAAATGTAAAACAGAAAAAACTGATCAGCCGTGCAGTTCTACATACGTGACTTAATGTGAAAATGAGCGTTCTGATCCAAAAATGTTGAACTTCGGGTGTCAGGTGCAAGGAGATCTGTGCTGAGAGAGATGAGAAATTAGCTCAGGATGGAGGTACAGGGAGCTCAGGTGCAGGAGGAGCCGCTTTGGAAGAAGCCTGATCCCTCGGCCCTCACACTTTTAAACACCAGGCCCGCTGAGTGTACAATAATGTTATGTGTAATGTGTCTATGTGTGTTGTGTTGTGCTGTGTTTTTGCTGTATGTGCCAAATGAGCTCTGTGTGCGTGGAAATGAATTGCCCCTTGGGGACAATAAAAGTCTAAAGTCTAAAGCAGAGGTCACCAAAGTTTTTTTCCTCTGGGGGCCACATTATCGCTCCTGACTGTGATGGGGGCCAGGGTCAGGTCGGACGTATAATCTGATGACGCAGATTATATTGATTCAACTGCCACACTTTCTTTTCATGTCACACACTTCTTCTTTCCATATCAGACAAACTGCACGGTCCTTACACTGAACAAAAAAGTAATCGGTTGTTCTTTGAAAACTCGGCACTCTGTCAACTTTTTGTATTTTAACACGAGCCATTTCACTGTCCTTAACGGCACTAGGCAAGTCAAGTTTATTTGTATAGCACAATTCGTACACAAAGTAATTCAAAGTGCTTTACAGAATAAGAAACACATTAAAATCCCAATAAAAACAAATCAAAACATAAATAATCATCATAAAAAGAGAGAGAGACATTACAGATGTCTGCGTGTGCATTGACTGTCACTGTTTGATCTCGAGTTTGTCAGGTGACGAAAATTCTGCAGCAAATATAAATACATCATATAACTATTTAAATATAAATGTAAATAATTTGTATAAATATATTTTTTAATTGAAGAAATCAACAAAATACATAATGCAGACATGTTATTAGTTGCCAAAAAGTAATAATAATAATAAAAAAAAGTTCAAGTGAGGCTGGGGGGCTGGTCAAAGGGGCGTGGAGGGCCTTAGTTTGATGACCCCTGTTCTGAAGTCTAAAGTGTGAGGAAGTTTGGGAAAGTCTGAGGAAGTTTGTGTTTTATCTGTACACTTTTATTCCATGTCAATTTTGATAAACGGGACCCCAGTTCATCAATAAATCAACTAAAAGAGAGTGCGATATGCTTCTGGCAAAAGCTCTCAAGATTATTAGTGTGAACCCAGAGAAGAAGACTCACTAGTGTAAGAAGTGCTTGTAAACAGAACCTTGTCCAATTATTGCTTTGCCTGAAATCTTGCATTTATTGTATTATGTTTTTATGCCTTGACAAACATACAGTACATGTGGCATCGTCTACTTGTCTTCATGGAAAAGGATGAGTTTAACGCCATACTCAGGCGTATTTCAGACAAAGCGAAACCACAGCGGCTCACACAGGTGATAAAAGACATCCACAGTCACTTTCTTAGTTTATTTATTTGATATTTGTTACATTTGTCATTAATCTTACAGCTTAAAGTCCTTCAACAATCACATCTTTGGGGTTGAATAATGGCACCACTTTCTGTAACTATTGTGAAAATGTCTCTTTTGTTTATTTATATTGTTTTATTTATGTGGATAGGCCCAGCAATTCCAGAAACATGAACCATACACCAGGTCAAAATAAATATACATATGCAATGCAGCAGTGAAACAGCAAATTCCACCATAGGATTCGGTCTGTCCTCCAGCTCTATTTTCAGTCATAGATTTTTATGTGTAGGACGTTATCACATGTACACAGCCTATATGCCCTCTGTAACGTTATACGACTGCAGATAGGGCGTCATTAGGGGTGTGAGGTCCTGGAGATGGCGTTGGCGTTCAACAGTGAAGAAAGCTCTGACTCATGGCTTCTGCACAACACAATTCACACTTTTCTCATTTTCAAAGCTGCAGGGATCCTCACCTACGTCACTGGCTCTGTGTGAACTTTGTGGACCATTGTTTATCATGTGTGAGGTTATAAAACTGAGAATAAATAGGAATACTAAAATAACAAAGTGTATATGTAAGCAGTGTAATAATGAATGACTGAATATGGGTTTTTCATGGTCGCTGGCAGACTAGTTGTTTAGAGTCCAGAATATTTTAGGGCTTAAATGTAGAGTTGCTTTTGATAAGATTCCCCAAATAATGTAATTTAAATTTACTGCTAAATCATCCACAGAGTTTGGTTAGTTGAAACCACATATTGGCCAATGGCTGATATGTTAAAAGTGCAAATATCAGCCTAATATATCGGTCTGTCTCTACCAGTACTGCATTCTGAGTATTTGGAATACTTACACTTTAAGGTGCATTGTATTATAAAGTAAAACACGACGTAAACAACTTTTTTTTGTAGCACAGCCTCTTCTGTATTATTCATCACTGTTTAGAAAAAAGAAAAATCTCACACACCACAAGAGCCACGTTTTCTATTTTTATTTTTCTCATTAATGCCTTTGTCCACACAGCTGGTTAGCCTCTGTGACGTCATTCGACTCTTAATACTTGATTTTTTTCAGTCAATGCGAAAAATGTGTGGAGGATATATTTTTGGAGCCAGAGCAGACTTCGAAGTGGGCGGCTCTGTTGAGCTCCATAGTGTAATGCCATAACATTTGGAAACTTATACTTATAACAGACACTTTTGAGGAAGAAGGGATATTTTGGGGTTAAATGACTCTAATTAAAGGTTATCTTGTTTATGTTTTATATTGTCATGTTTTTATGTAAATATATATGTCATATTGCCCAGTCTTAGGCCTCATCCACACTAGTATGTATTTGAATTGTTTTCGTTGTGGATGCAGTGTTCGTGCACACTAATCCGATTGAAAACGACTCCAGAGAAGGAACGATCTGGTGCCGCCAGCTCCCATAAATTCATTTCAGTACGAATCTGATCCGGCACTGTGTGGATGCCTGAAGACACTGATACGCTGATGTAGGTCTACGCGCCGCAAAGTAATTCACCACCAAAAATGCTAAGAGGCTAGAATATATGTCCATTCATATAGACGGTCTATGTGTGACCTGCAGATGTATAATCTCATCTCCAACGTGATAGAAGCACAGAACAGACTCACCATCAGCAGAACATCCCTCTGTCACAGAAAAAAACACGCATATTCCACTGAGTTGTGTCCTTCAGTCCAACAAAAGCTGAACAGTGCACAATAGCAAGCTGCTTTTTGAGTGCTCAGTTCATACAAATTAGGTTTTAAGTTTCATTTCTGTAAAATGTAAACAAATATTCAGAAAGGTGTGTGGATAGAAAAGGCTTGCGGACACAGAAATGACATGTCCGGATGCAGGTCGATACGATGATATGGTGATTCGTTTCAGTGTAAACTTAGTCTTAGGCGGTTTTATATTTCATGGTTTGATCATATACATTCAGAGGCAGCACTACCATTAGGCAACTGTTGGCAGCCGCCTAGGGCCCCCGAACCTGGAGGGGCTCCCAACCAATTGCCCTCAATGCTACTAATGGCCGAGACCTCAGAGCAATTTGATTTTCTCTCAATATGACATTAAATGAGAGTAGTTTCCTTTAAACAAGAACACCATCAAAATAGTATCTGATTGTCAAATCTATTTTAATCTGTCAAAACATTCCCCCCTTTCACGTTAGAATGGACTAGTCAGCTTGACCCTGACTTTAACATAATCATAACATAATCATAATCATATGGAATGGATGTAAACAAAAATCTAATTGTACTAGCCAAAAATAAAGCTACTTTCAGCTCTGGTTATCTAGTAGGCGACCGAAATAATAATACAAGTATCCAATCCACCATACTTCAAATAGAGATGTGTGTGTCTCAAGAACAATGGGGGAAAACAGACAATAAATATTAAAAAACAAAAACAAAAAACAGTGAATTATAGTGAGAGCCCCAAACTCAAGTTCGCCTAGGGCCCCGAAATTGCTAACCTCGCCACTGTATACATTTAGTAAAATTACACACTGATTTTCATTTGTATTTATCTGTTCTATCACAATCAAATCATTCTCAACTCTCAGTAATCCTTCATGTAATTCCCTCTGTCTGTTGTTTTTCATGCTCAGTGCCACTTTTGCAATATGTATGGGGTAGAACACAGTGTAAACATTGTGAGGGCGGACCTGGAGAGGGATTTGTTGCGAGACACACTATAGCATCAAAGACTCCAAAACTAAGGTTGAGGGAAGGGGGGCTGTTTTTCTACTTTTGCTGCACTGCGCATCCACAGGCTTTCAGCTTTCATCTGACGCTGGCTCGGCTACAGAATGCTAAATTGAACATAATGAAAAATTCCCCTTCAATGCTCTGATCTCATTTTAGTCGTTTTAAAATTGCCTCTCTTCTGACTCATGCAGTGACAAACGAGGGAATAGTTTATTGAATAGAGGGTTTGTGGTGCTTAGACTCAGGCTTGTAGAGATATTGATAATTAATGATCACAATTAGCGAGTAGGTATTATAGGAACAGAAAATTAAAATGAAAATATTTCCTAATGCATAAACTCTATAACAAATTAAGTATTTAAAATCAATCAGTATCACTTCATTTGACCCTGAGAGGCAATTTAAAGGTGCACTGCGCAGCTTTTCCGTTGGAGGGTCAGTCACCTGCTTGTCTCCATGGAGATGTTATTGCTTTGCCTGGAATGTTTCATGGTATGACATTGAACACATCTATCTAGCATTTATTCATTGTGGGTTTTCTGTTGCTTAAAATATAATAATTCTCTGTGTGAATAGGGTTGCCTCCCCACAGATCTGATGTGTAATGTAGCCTAGTTGTCCCTTGAGTTGAGTAAGTCTACCATGGAACATTCTAGACAAAGGAATAACATCTCCATGAAGACAAGAAGATGACACTGAGAGGTAAAATACTAAAATACTAAAATACTATTGTTGAAGAAGTTTTCAGCTTATCCAAGAAATGATGGAAGTAAAAGGCTGGAGACCAACTGGACGTCTTAAGCAGGAGAAGTTTATTTATCATCAATAATACAAGCCTGGGGGGGGGACATAAAAGAGAAAAGTGAACATAGTATGATTTCAAAAGTGAACACAGTATGATCTTTAAGTGTTCAAGCCTCTTTGACTAAGCTTCCAAAGGAGGAGGTTTATAAAGCAAGTGTGGTGAGACTATGAAGGCCAGTAGACACCGGTTAGACAGCAATATGCCACAATTTAGATAATGGTATGCCAAGGGAAGATGATCGTGTTACTATAGCTCCTGTGAGTCAATGTTAAACTAAGAGATGTACATGAAGGATAAATTACTTAAATTCTTTTACAACTATAACTATAAAGCTCAAAAAAAGTCTTAGTGCAGCAAAACGGATAACAGTTATAGTCATCAGATCCTATGTCAGGGCAGTTTGAGGACAGTAAAAGCACTCAGGACAAATGTGTTTTTCCTCTCTGTCCTCTGTGTCCTGCAGCCCAGGCGTCACAATCAGCCTCTGTGACAGGAGTGGGCAATTATTTTTTCCATGGGACCACGTGAGAAATCAAAGCCAAAATGGTTAACTTAATTTTACATAATTCATTATTGTAAAAAGAAAGCAGTAAATAGCATTGTTTTGTTTTGGTTCTGGTAAGAGTTTATGTTATGACTAAGCAATGAAAAAGTGAGGTTGCCTTTATAGAAAATGTCATTAAAAAAACACCTCTAAAATTAAAGCAATGCAGCTTTAGTCCATGAATAAAGTAAAGTTTTAAAATATGTTTATTTTGTAATTCCAGGTGTGAAATAAGACATAATTATGTAAATGTATATGTACACATCAAAATAAATTAGAAAAATAACTAATAAAATATAAAATCAACAAAATACAATACAAGAAATATAAGAAAAACAAACTGCTCAAATCACACAATCCAAAAAGTCTTTAACTTCCCTTTTCCTTCCTTTGAACTGTACAAGCTGCCCTTCTTAGTTGGTTAATATCCCCAAAGTTATTAAGTTAAAATCTAAGATAAAAATGTCAAAAGTTTAAAGACTACTCATTGTGGCAGCCGGTCAGCCACAAGAGCAGCCAACCACAGTCATGGCAACCACAGAAAGCCGACAAAATGTAATGTTTAGTCTCTCATTTGTCCAGGAGTGGTCTAAGGTTTCAAAGGTAGAGATCTGGACAATGTTTTCAAATCAAATCATTTTCAATTTAATGGTTCTGGTCTGAGACAATAGGATTTATTTGACTGACTTCTGGATGAGTCTAAATGTCTGTTGTTCAAAAACTGTGTCTCTCTGAAACCTCTTCTTCTCTCAAACTGCCCAAATAAACTAAAATGAAAATTATGCTGTCTCTTACATTATCAATGTGTATCAAAAATGCATATTGAATCTTAATATATAATTACAAAACTGTTAAAAGGCCCATATTATGCCATTTTCTGATCTATGTTATGTTGTTTTCTCAACAAAAACCTACGTGGAGTTGTGTTTTGTTTCATTCACACATGTTTAACACACAAACTCTGCATATATTTAGGCTTGAGTTTTTATCTCAAACAGAAAATACTCAGTTTAACCTTGCAAGGTCAAGTGGTATTACGAAAAAATGCTCCATACAAACTTACTACAATCATTTGGACAATTTCAGCTCTGAAATAGCCAAGCTTTACTAAACAAAAGGTAAAATGTAGTTGCTTCATGACATCACAAGGTGGAACAGAGCATTTTAAGCTTTGGTGATGTAGACAGAATAATAATCAAGCATTAATCAAACGTGTGAATGAAACAAAACACAACTCCAGGTCTGTTTTTAATGAGGTAACAACATTATAACATGGCTTAAAGCTCACTAAAGTCAAATTTGTGTAATACCTTTAAGGCCTAATCTGTATTTGTGTTTTCAGGGCTATCTGTCTGAGGGTCTGGTCACCAAGTGGTACTGCTCACCCCGCCTCCTCCTGTCGCCCAACAACTACACCAAAGCCATCGACATGTGGGCAGCCGGCTGTATCCTGGCAGAGATGCTCACCGGGAACATGCTGTTTGCAGGTAAATGAACACAACATAAAGCAAAGAAAATATATAATGCACTAAAATGGATATGATGCTGTTTGAACACATTTTGGACACAGTTAAAGCAGCATTGCATGTTTATGGAACTTCTAAAAGCTTATTTGTCTTCTAAAATGTACGTTACTCCAAGTCAGGGCTGTACAATTAATAGAATCAGGCATTTCTAATTATCATTGATCAGCTTTTTAATGGAGATGTCTACAGTCAAGACTCAGTCAGTAAAAGATTGTGGAGGAAGAAAAGTGACTGTGTTTTGTTTGGACATTATTAAAGTCTGTTTTGTTGAAGAAAGAAATTATATTGAAAGCAATTTAGTTTTTATTCATTTGACAAAAAACATTTTGATTAAAAATGTAAGTCAATCAATATGAATCCGTGTATCATTCGTTCATTTGTTTTTCAATATAAAACCAAAAATAAGAAAACGAAAAAGAAAAAAAAAGTTTTCTTCATTATTTGTCTCCAAAACCAAAATGAAAAAAACAGATAACGATTTTTTTTTTTCAGTTTTTGATTTTGTGGTTAAATGAAAAATGGAAAAAACGGATAAGCCGTTTCCCGTTTACGTGACTTCCGTGACTGTGATGTCGCACATACTGCCGCGCATCGGGAACGAGTGACGCCATTTAAGGCATAATAACCAGACTTCTTTCCCGGGCCGTGGACAGAGAGGAGGCTGGCTGCGTAGAGAAGAGACCGGGAGAGGAGGAGGAGAGAACAGGAGAGAGGAGGAGGAGGAGGAGAGAACAGGAGAAGAGGAGGAGAACAGGAGAGGAGAGAGAAGAGGAGAGAACGAGGAGAGAGAGAGGAGGAGGAGGAGGAGGAGAGGAGGAGAGAACAGGAGAAGGGGAGGAGAGAACAGGAGAGAAGGAGGTGGAGAGAAGGAAGAGGAGAGAGAACAGGAGAGGAGAGAGAACAGGAGAGGAGGAGGAGGAGAGAACAGGAGAGAGGAGGAGAAAACAGGAGAGGAGAAGGAGGAGAGAACAGGAGAGAAGGAAGAGGAGAAAGAACAGGAGAAGAGAACAGGAGAGAGAAGAGAACAGAGGAGGAGAGGAAGAACAGGAGAGAGAGGAGAGAACAGGAGAAGAGAACAGGAGAGGAGAGAGAGAACAGGAGAGGAGGAGGAGAAAACAGGAGAGGAGAGGAGGAGAGAAGGAGAGGAAGAACAGGAGAGGAGAGAACAGGAGAGGAGGAGGAGAAAACAGGAGAAGAGGAGGAGAGAACAGGAGAGGACGAGGAGAGAACAGGAGAGGACGAGGAGAAGAGAACAGGAGAGGAGGAGAGAACAGGAGAGGAGGAGGAGAGAAAGAGGAGGAGAGAAAAGGAGAGGAGGAGGAGAGAACAGGAGAGAAGGAAGAGAGAGAACAGGAGAGAAGGAAGAGGAGAGAACAGGAGAGAAGGAAGGAGGAGAGAACAGGAGAGAACAGGAGAGAGAACAGGAGAGAGGAGGAGGAGAGAACGAGAGAGAGAGAAGGAGAGAGAACAGGAGAGAAGGAAGAGGAGAGAACAGGAGAGAAGGAAGAGGAGGGAACAGGAGAGGAGGATGAGGAAAGAACAGGAGAGGAGGAGGAGAGGAGTCGTGTCTTTCCGCTCGCTCCTCAGATCAGAATGAGCAAAAAAGTTCCGTGGCCCAAATCAAACTCTACAAATCTGTGCTGTGGCTCCTCTCTCGTTTAGTCAGATCATTAAAAAAAGTCACAGTTTGAGCCCATTTTCCGTGGTGTCGTTGCTCCATTGCTCTGGGATTAGAGGAGGAGGCGGGGGGACATACATGGAGGATGTTGCTCCGGTCGTGTTTGTACCTGTGTCTCTGTACCTGTGACTCGTAGTTCCACTCTGGTGCTTCGGGTTAAAGTTCCGCATCTTTTCGGCCTCATGTCTTTTCGCTTTTGGACAACAAGCCCAGGCTCACATACATTTATTCAATAACTGAGCTCTTATGAGACAAAAGTACAAACCTCAGCTAAAAAAAAAAAAAAGACTATTAAAAAACTAAAAAGATTATTATCTGAATATCACAACACATTTAACAAATGACATGACAGAAAAACCTGAAAACAAGACAGGCTATCCCATAAAACAAGTAGGACTTAGTAAAGAATAAAAATCAGGGACTGAGACTCAAAAGTGAAATCAAAGGCAATTTAAATTTATTTGAAATTTCAATAAATCACAAATCCGGTCACAGTCATCAAAAAAGAAACTCTGTTCTGTGTTTGAATGTTGTGAATCCGGAGGTCTGGGTCTTATATTTCTTCTCCAGCAGATGACGCCACTGCTCTGGGCGACGCAGGGTACTTGGTTCTTAGGTTTTCCTCTGTAAAACTCAGTCAAAGGTCAAAAAGTCAAAAGTAAAGCTCAGATTTCCCCAAATTTCATAATTTTGTTTGAGAAAGTTTTTTTTTTTTCTTTCTAAATTCTACACACATTACACATTTTATTCAACATTACAATATTTACAGATTTACAGAATAGTTTACAGATGTACTTTTTATTCTAGCAGCAGGAGGCATTCTGGTAATCACGACTAAATCAAACCTATAACTATAACTTAAATCCGTCTTTTATCTTGTAGCTTTAAAGTTGATACAGTCAGTATATTAAAGTGCATATGGAATGCTAGAAATCTTCATAAATATAATTGCTAATTTTATTTCCTGGTTGAACATAGACAGCAGATACAAAGCCAATTTCATAACTTTTACCTAGCAACAGCACTGTGAAAAAGGGGCGTGTCTAAAATTACACAATAGTTTAATACATGCATCACGAATTTCGGACTTCTGGTCATCGTGCAATGCATACTGGGAAGGATCCTCCGAAAAAGTGAGCATCAAACCGCCATGTTTGATTTCGCAGTGGGATGCATCTATTGTCAAAGCCAGTCTTTTCAAGTCTTTTGAACCATATCACTTTTGTTTCTGGTTCTGATATTGTCATATTTTAGTTTTGGGATTCGGACATCGTAATTGTGTGGATGTTGGATCCTAACAGCAGAAAACGGGCTTCCGAAGTATGCAAACTCCGTAAATGCAAAGGGGAATCAGATGAGTGTGACTGCAAACCTCCGTTCAAACTGTTTCCCTTCTCAACAGAATTGAAAAATAGTGAAAGGCAAAGATGATGGGCAGTACACACATACAGGAAGGACGAAAAAGTTAACCTTTGACTGCCTAAATCATCCTGAATTTGCAGGGAACATTTTGTATGTGGAGCTCCATCAAAGCGGGATCTCGTTTGTTAAGCGAGAGGTGCAGAAGACAAACAGTCTAAGCTCGCACTTTCTTGTTCTTGTGGTTTTACAGCAACATCACGTCTTGGTCGCTTTGCAGTGGAAGTTGTTTCTTGGTGAACAGCTGGTGCCTTCCGCTTTGGTGTTGACTTTTTAAATTTGTAGCCAAGGTTGAGTGAGGGATCGGGATTTTGCTTTGATGGCGCTCCACATACAAAATGTTTGCTGCAATCTCTGATGATTTCTTAGGCAGCCAAAGGTTACCAACACTGCCCATTGCCTTTGCCTTTAACTATTTTTCTATTCCGTTGAGAAGGGAAACAGTTTGAACTGAGGTTTGCAGTCACACACAGATCTGATTCCCTTTTGCATTTATGGAGTTCGCAAACTTCCGAAGCCCGTTTTCCGTTGTTAGGATCCAACAACCGCACAATTACGATGTCTGAATCCCTTAACTAAAACACAACAATATCAGAACCAGAAACAAAAGCGATATGGTTCGAAAGACTTGAAAAGATCGGCTTTGACAATAGACGCATCCCACTGTGAAATCAAACATGGCGGTGTGATGCTCACTTTTTTCGGAGGATCCTTCCCAGTATGCAGTGCGTGATGACCGGAAGTCCGAAATTCGTGATGCTTGTATTATTTCTGCATTTAAAAGTTTTGATAACAGACATATTCCTTTTTAGAACCACTAAGTCCTTTATTTGTGTGATTTTCTTTTCAACTTTTGTCCAGAAACTAACACAAAACTGATGTAAAACTATGATAAATATTCACCACAAGTAATTATCACCAAACCAAGTATAAATATTAGAAAAAGCTGCCATACACACTTTAAGATCGGGCTAAAAGAGGCAGGTTTTACGCCGAAGCAACCCTCTCCATTTATCCAGGCTGGGGACTGGCACAGAGGGACACACACAGCGCCCCCTGTGGCTGGATTAGACCCACCGCCCGTGTTTGTACAGAGTTAGTGTGTTAGTAAGTGCGTGCAGACATACTCACAGTAAACAGCAGCCACCTTTGGACCTGTAAAGACTCATTTAAAAGTTTAGTAAAACAGTTTAGAGCTGCAATGAGAAGAATCAGAAGAGTTAGGGTTAGAACTGTCATTTCACAAGACAAGCCCAAAACAATTTTACAACACACACAATGGCAAAATTAATGAAATTTAACCTTTAACCCTGTAAAGTAAATACAATGTTTAAACAGAAATATCAACGTATTTCAAACGAACAGACCCTGTGCAAACCTGTGGAAGAGTTGGATTAGGACACGAATACCAGACTTTCAGTTTAGTGTCAGGGTTAGGACCAGAGCCATCAGACTCTATAAAGCAGTCCAAATCTGGCCCACGCTTAGACCAGTTCAGACCAAACCAAATATAAAACATACACACAACCTAAAGATCAAGTCAGTTTTCAGAAATTTTTAACTCCAAATGAAATGTTGAAGGGTTAGTTTACAATAAGTAATATCAGTTTCACCCAACCATAACATGTTTTACCAGCCTGTTTAAATCTGGCCCATATTTAGACCAGTCGGGTCACACACCAAAAACACACAAGGGCCCAAGCCCCAAGTGCAACCTGTGGAAATTATGGTGTAAACAATTAATGTGGCCCACTCCACATTTAGACCAGATAAGACCAAGAGAGACCAGCAGTCTCCATAAAAGTGAGCCAATGTTTAGAATATAGCCCACTTTTGGACCAGTTTAGGCCCAAAACTAAAGCCTGTAGCATAAAATCCTCAGTATATTCAGGGCTTGTTTAGAGAGGATTCACACAGAAATGTCACCTACCTGAGTAAAAGTCTGCATGAACAGACCAATAAAACCGGTGAAGCCTGGAGCACGGAAAGATCCCTGTAAGATTATGTCAGACACAAATCCAATGCCAAAGGGTCAGAACTGTTACATTCAGACCACAAAAAAGTGACAGAACACAAGGGCCTCAACCCTCGGACCAAAACTCAAGTCAAGATGAGTGGCTGAGCACTCACAGCAAGAAGGTTCCTTTGTGTGCAGAATCTGCACAAGTGTATGGCAGCAGCTCACTGCTCCTGACAGGCTGCCCCAGCAGCACTTTGTTGATGATGAATGAGTCAAATGTAGAGGGAGAATTTCCCTCCAAAATTCCCTACTGAAATATATTGTACCTTAAGATTATTCCAAATGATCAGGTTTTAAAACGATGTCAGTATCATATGGCAGACATGTTTTAACTTTAGCTGTTTTCAAATAAAATAAACTAACATCTGCTACAGTTGTCGCAGATGATTTTCATGTCTCACAGTTGCAAGACACGAAGTAGATTTAGCTTAGATTAACTATGAACTAAATAACAAAGATAATAATATAATAATAATAATAAAGTGATTGCAGCAGTTCTTTAATCGTGCAAATAGAAAATACTTAAATGCTGCTTGTCAGCCTAAAGTATCTGCACATAAGAGTGTGAGTCTCATATAGACTTGAGATGATTTTGGCCAATTTGATATTTGGCATATTTTGAGAGAACAAACTGTATGTAATGTGAAATAAGGCAACAGCACCAACAGTTTATTGTACAATATCTACAATTTATTGTTAAAAACAGCAACTGTAGAGTTTTGAGTCCTCACAGAGGACACTGAGCACGGACCGTCTTCAGCCTGAAACAACAGAAAGAAAAAGTGATTTCACATCAGACTGAGCAGAGGAGTGTGCACTGACCCTTAAAGATTAGACACATGAACCATCGAATCCGTGTATCATTCGCTCATTTGTTTTTCAATATAAAACCAAAAATAAGAAAACAAAAAAACAACAGTTTTCTTCATTATTTGTCTCCAAAACCAAAATGAAAAAAACAAATAAAGATTTGTTTTTTCATTTTTCGATTTTGTGTTTAAATGAAAACACTTCCCGTTTACGTGACTTTCGTGACTGTGATGTCGGACTGAACCAGGACTGATCCAGGTCCGGGACCACACCGGGACCAGACCAGGACTGAGACCGGGACCAGAGACCGGGACCAGACCGGGACCAGAGCGGACTCCGAGCTTTGACTCCAAGCCTCCGCAGGGTCCTAGCCCCAGCTTCGAGTTCCGGCCCTGCCGTGGCCTCTGAGCGTCCGGTCTGGTCCCAGTCTCGTCCCGGTCTGGTCCCAGTTTAGTCCCGGTCTGGTCCCGGTCTAAGGATGCTTTCACACAGACAGTATTTGGTGCGCACCAAACGGTCCATTCGAACCAAAAGCTCTAAGTTCGGTTTGTTTTCATTGGCGTGAAAGCTTCAATCGGAATCGGACCAGCCCCAAATCAAGAGGACCACATCAAGAAAGAGGTGGTCTCAGTTCACTTGAATCCGCACCAAATACCAAATTTTGGTGCGGTTCCTCTGGTGTGAACACGAACCTGGGTCCAAACCAGAGACAGCAGGTCCAAACAAACTATTCCAACTAGCAGGAGCAGCTCCGGTTCAGGCCGGGCTCAGATGAGATGGAGCAGGGAGTGATATTAGGAGCTTCGGCCTGAGAAGCGCTTTTTCCCGGGAAGAACCAAATGCGCGGAAGACGAATGGTCAAAACAATATAACCAACCAAACTGGACTCATGCTTCTGTCCGGATGCTTTGCACCACCTCGGAACCAGCCGCGGTTCTGGACCGTAGCAACCCGTCCGGACCTGTAGTCCACAGCGCATTCTCGCTTTCCCCGCACAGAAGCAGCATGCAGACGATGACACGGAACTGTTCGGACCACTGGTCTCGGTCTCAAACGAATTGTTATCCGTTTTTTCATTTTGGTTTTGGAGATAAATAATGAAGAAAACTGTTGTTTTTTTGTTTTCTTATTTTTGGTTTTATATTGAAAAACGAATGAACAAATGACACACAGATTAATATGGAAAAAAGAATTTGTGATACATTTATTATCATTTGGGAAAGCCCTTCTCTTCCTTGTCTGAAACTAAAATTGACAGTTATAAAATACAAGTGGCAAAACCTACAACATATCAAGTTACTTTAAAATTATGTATAGGCCTAAGTGACAAAATGTTACATGCCATATTGCAGCTTCATGCATTCATTCAATCAACACCTAGTGCCTCCTCTCATTTTCATTTCTCTCCAGTGACTAGGTCAGTGACTAGGGTCCCTTGTGTGGTACAGCACAAGAGTAAACAAAGCAGTTGAGATGGATGTAGACAAAGACATACATTCTGTGTTGGCAACGATTCCCGAGATCAAGGGTCTAAAGCCGGAACAAAGAAAATGTTTGGTGAATTTTATCAAGGTGATTGAGGTTATTGCCCTTCTTCCTATGGCAGCGGTCTCCAAACTTTTTCCCCCGTTGAGCTACTTTTACAAAATGAAAATACCAGAGAAAATGCCTTTTAGCGGTCAGGCCAGCCTTAGATGAGGTACAGTTAGATGCCTATAAAACATAAACCGTTATCTATTATCTTATTATCTATTACTGTTATCTAGCTACAGGTTGGAGATCCCTGTCCTGCGGGATTTGGGAAAAGGTTAATATACCAGTTAGCTCATTACATATGTCACGACCATATAGCAGCGATTGGTTAAATTTAAAAAAGTACCCACCTACCGTCAAGCGAACAAATCCTAATGCTGTGAGGTCAGATGGTATCTACGAAGTGAAACCGGCTGATGAATCAGGACAGGTGCTAATACCGTGGGTAAGATAAATTGAAGTATATCTTTGCATTCTGCTCCATAAACTCCTACCAATCACATAGGCACCACTTTTATTCAAGGTGGGTGAATACGATGAAACACTTCAGCCAAATCAATACAGTCCATGCCCAATTGATTTTTTGTTTAGTTTTTTATCTTTCTATCATGTTAATACGTTGTTCTCTCATCAAATACATGCTAGAAGAGGTTTGAGATGTCATCCATGCATGTTTTAGTATTTTAGCAATCTCTCTCATCTCCTGGGCCCTATTCGAACCCTCCTTATGGTCCTCCTCTCTCCATAAATATACAAAAACATGATACAAAACTACACTACATCTTGATGAAAAAAAATATAAAAAAATCAATATTAACTTATGTAATTGTTTGTCATTGTAATATTGTAATATTCTAAAAATATGTTGTACCAAGGTTAGTTCAATAGCGTGCACCAGAACTTTGTGTCCTTAAAGCCCATTAGCAGATTAGACAGCAGCACTACTTTCCAAACATAAAAATCTAACTTGGTGTTTAGTATTCACGAGACAAACTCCAGAGGCCAAGGGGAGTCTCATTTAAAAGCAGGTAGGGGTGAAAAACAGTCTATGAGATGCTCTTTTACACCAACAAACCAGAAGTTTCTGTCTGTTTTTCTTTGTGAAGACCTTGAGTTTCTGTGCGTGAGAGGAATATCAATTTTGACAGAGTTTGAGGGTGTCTTAAAATGTCTGACAGGCAGAACAGACCTCGGCTCCCTCTGCACCTCTGACTGGTTTTACACTGTTTCATCAAGTGCAAAATGTTATTAGACAATTACATGGATGTTTGGGATGTTTAGAGTTAGAAAGGGTAACTTTTAAGTTTTATGTTGTTTAAAACACCAGCATCACCATGTTATTATGTTGTTTCCTCATCAAAAATATACCAGTTGTGCTTTGTTTCATTCACAGCTGACAGACTCTGCATAATTTTTTAAGTTTTTCTCTCTGCTCCACTTTGTTTTTAAACTCTCATACACTTTCACTAGAATCATTTGGAGAATTTCAGTGCTGGAATTACCAATCTCTACTGCACAAAAGGTAAAAGGAAGCTGTTAACTTGAAAACTAAACCTTCATGACATCACAACTTGGAACAGAGTATTTTCAGATACAGACAGACTAATGATAAAGGATTTCTCAAACATGTGTGACTGAAACAAAACACAACTCCTGTTTTTGGTGAGATAACATTATAGCATGGCTTAAAGCTCATAAGAGTCATTTTTATGTAATATAGGATCTTTTCATTTTCTGATCTTGAGTAATATTAGTTTGAAATATCTTAGTAGCTGGAAAGGAGTTCAAATAAAGATGGGTGAAATTGTGGCAAAAAGAGCTGTATGAACAAACAAACAAACAGTATGTAACTTCCAAATAATATTTCTTCACTTTTGGGGGTGATGTGAGAGCCTGGTAATTCAACTCAGCCAATTCTTTTATTTATTTATTTGTTTGTTTGATTAGTTATTTATCTATTATCTATCTATTTATTTTGTTATTTTCCCCCTTTTTTTTAAACTTCTACTATTCTTTTACTTCTACTCTACTTCAGTTGTGTATATATGGTTTGACAGTATGAGCATGTTTCCCTGTACTGGTGCCCTCTAGTGGTGGTTATATTACATTACAAATTACCAGTGAATGTTGTGTTTGCGCGCTGCTCTCTGCAGTAATGTAAATGCATAATAACCATAATAACCAGTGATAATATTGAATTTACTGTAACAATAGTAACCCAAAACATTCTGATACACACAAACATGGAGAAATACTGATTTATTTTCATCTGCTTTAATTCAGTTTAATATATATATATGATATATGCAAATGTTTTACACTTGATTTAAATATTGCCCTAGAGCTCTGACATTTTCTCAAGTGCCTCCCTTTATATTCTAAGTCAAATTAATCGACCCTTCTTCATAAATCCCTCATGTCCTGCTCTGCTCTGTGTGTTTAGGGGCTCATGAGCTGGAGCAGATGCAGCTGATCCTGGACACAGTTCCTGTTCTCAGGGAGGAGGACCGACGAGAACTGTTGCGGGTGTGTAACTGTCTCATGTTTACTCTGTGAGGACAAATATGTCACTGGACTTGTACACTGAGCTTAAAGGGAGGCTATAGATCTGTGGCCTTTAAAAAGACCGGTAAAAAAAACACACACACACACACACCTGGGATGGGTATAACTCATGTGCTGTCTCATATGGAAGCTCAGACTCAGTCACTGAGCTGCAGAGGTTGCACTAGCACTGTTTAATGATTGACTATGGGTGCTGTGGTTTAGGTAGTAAGGATTCAGTTTCAGGGAGAAATTTTAGGTTTTTTTTTTTTTTTTTTTTCTAACTGGTTTAATGCAATGACATTGTTGGTTAAAATATGTCATACTGTGCAAAGACTGACTTGGAATATTATCATGGTTCCCCGATAAATATAGTGTCTCTGTGTTGTAGGTGATGCCGTCTTATGTCAGTGATGGATGGAGAGTGAAGAGGCCGTTCTCCGAGCTGCTGTCGGGTGTGGACCCTCAGGGTGAGTGACAGATGCACACACACTTTACTTTGGTGAGTGCTAATGCTAAGCTATCATTCAATCACTCACTGCTGTCACATCACACAGCCCCTGAAGAACAGATGTGGGGCTTGTCTTTTGGAACTCTCTATTCTCCCTGGGAGAATATAATTATTGTGCTTTCAGCACTTTTTAGTCTGAGCATGTAATTATAACAATAATGTTGGAGCTGATCCTGTGGCACAGAGCAGAGTTTAAGAAGCATGACTGGCGTGAGATGCCCTCCACAGAGCAGTTGTAACATTGTAATAGACTGTTTTATTTCCTCTGTAGCTGTGGATTTCTTGGGCCGTATCCTGACCTTTAATCCCATGGACCGGCTGACGGCAGAGGCGGCGCTGTCCCACCCGTTCATGTCTCCATACGCGTGTCCAGAGGACGAGCCTGTGTCCTCTCAGCCCTTCAGGATCGAGGATGAGCTGGAGGACAGTCTGAGCGAGGCCTGTCTGAGCCACTGCAGCAGCTCCACAAACTGGGACAGGTCTGTGTGTGCTACTGTTTATATCTCTGTGGTATAGGAGGCAAAGTGACCCTAGCTCCTGCGTTTCTCCTCCCTCCTCCCTCCTCCATAAACCTGGACATTAATAATTCAGAAGTCATGACGCAGACCGACTCATTGCTCTAGTCTGTACATTTTGGATGCACAAGTTAGAACACAGGCCAATTTCTTTCACAAAACATGATTCTTAACCTTCTTAATGTTAACCTTAACCTTCTTAAATGTAAGAATTTCTATTTTACATCAGGTTCTACTTCTCTTTGTCTTGTCATCTTACGGAATGTGACAGAGATTTTTCCTTCTCTTTGTCTTGTCATCTTACGGAATGTGACAGAGATTTTTCTAAGACTCTCTCTCTCTCATGTTTCTCTCTGTAGGTTTGGGAACAGCCTCTCCACAGACTTGTGTTGGCAGCACTCGGGGGGCCGGTGCCGCTGTATGCCCCCCAGTATCATGACCTCTGACCTGGGTGACACAGAGGACGAGGAGGTGCAGAAGGACCCAAGGGCGAACTCTGCTACTCTGATAGAGGAGGCGCAGGTAACAGCATGCTAGAAAAGTTTTAGTCTTGTTGCCTTCATCAGAGCTTTTTTTCTTTTCAACAGCTAATTCTTAGTTCGAACCATATCTAACATGGATTTAATGTTTTTATGTTATTGCCACCATGTATTTTTTCAGGTGGACCCACGCAAATACTCCCATAGCAGCTCTGCCGAACGGTTCTTGGAGCATTCGCACTCGTCCCTGGATCGGGCGTTCATGTCCGGGGATCTGGACTGCGGCCGCTCCTGTGACTACAAAGTGGGCTCTCCCTCTTACCTGGACAAAATCGCCTGGAGGGAGGGAAAACCACAGCACTACTCTGAACCCAAACTCATTCTAGATCTGTCCCACTGGAAACGCAATACCAGCAGCAGCCTGAACGTCCCGTCTGAACCAGTAGGGGGCAGCGTGGAGGACGTGGAAATGGAAATGAAGACTGAAGAGGAGGAGCAGGGAAGTGGCGATTTGTTCCAGGAGATTTCACGTTGGGTTGAAAGCACGCAATCACGGCTTCACTCACCCTCTCCTAGCTCGTTAATAGAACCAGTTTTTCCTAATTGCTACACTTCCTCTCCTCCTTTACCCCTTTCTCCGACCGACCAGCAAGCTCCAGTCTTCCACTACACAGAAGTTATCCAACCTCCCTCGCCCGAATTTGAACGCTCACCGAGTCCAATTCCTCCTAATACCACCTCGTTCACTTCGCTTCCTTCCCTCGTCCCCTCATCTCCTACCTGCATCATCCTCCCCCGCTCGCCCGCCTCCCCCGCCTCTCGCCCCATCTCTCCGCGCTTGTTCCCTCTCCGAAAATGTTCCCAGAATTCCTCGACTTCCTCCATGTCTCAAAACGACGGATCGCTGGAATCGTTGCCCGTTAAGCAAAAAGAGCACCTGTTTAACCTGGACGTGTTTATCTCCAAAGCGCTGAAGTTGTGCCGTCACGCGAAAGATAAAACGGAGGGGAAAGAAAGCGAGGGATGCAGGTTGGAAGGACGACAGCAAACAAATGGGAATAAACCAAAAAGTGCCAAGGCTTCCAGAGCATCGGACTCCTCCACCACCCACCCCGCACTCATAGGAGGAACAGTAGCTTGCATCTCAATTTTTTTTATTTTGTTTTATTGTAAAGAATGAACAATATTATTAGTTAAAATGACTTGAAATCAGATCATATTGATTTAGAAGTTTTGATTTATTCACTATTGGATCTAAGTTGAAACTAGTTTGAGTTTCACTTGCAAGAACCATGACGAGAACCACCGAGGGCATAGGTTTGGTCTCAGGTTTGGTGGGGACATTATCAGCTAAACTCCCCATGAAACCAACTGATAGGTTACTTGATTAACAGATTAATTATATAATATTGTTTACTTTTCATATGATGAACACTGCAAAAAACAAACAGCACATCTTTATAAGAAAGGGTCAAATTTATGAATTCTTTCCAAAAACACACAGAGTCTGGGCAGGTCCAAGTGAGAGGTGGTTTCATTTTTCAGTTTGCAAAATGTTCAGTTTGTGTCCATTGCCATTCTAAGATGATTCTTTACTGAATAACAGAGATGTAGAAGTTTGTAGCAGGTTTTCCTTTGCTTGTTGGTGATGAGATATTTGTGAGGTCATGTCCATACCTTTTTCCATGAAATATTGTCAGTAGAGTCGGGCTGCTAACAGCGCACGAGTAGGGCACCGTTTGGGAGGTGCACTTGTGGTGATGATACTTGCTCTTTTTCTGTGGCGACTCATTATAAGGTGAGTTTAATTGAAGATGAAGCCCAGTAAGTTTCTTTTGAAAAGTTTTTCAAAGTTTGGTGCAGCGTCTTCACTCACGCCTGCTCAAGCCGCCATCTTCAGGTGCGGCCCTGTCCTGTCGCTTCCCCAGTTTAGGCTCCAGGCTTCACCAATGACATCACTCTGTTACAGCCAATGAAATAGCGGCAGGTGTAACTCTGTCGTCATATCACTGAATACATCTCAGAATCTCTAATAAACAAAATGTGAACTAAAACATGTTAAATTAATACTATTGAGTTTGGAAAAATATCAGAATAAATGTATATTTTTGTTTATTAAAATAAAATGGCAAATATGCGTAGCGACTATTTTGTCTTCCCCAAATATTGGTTGTGACATGTCTCCACCGTCCCTACGCAAACCTACGCCCTTGCACACCACAACAATGTAATACAATAAGGATATTTTTGACGATGGATAGATGTGATGGCTGAGAGGAGACTTTGGATGGGACCTCCCTCCTTTGTCGACGATGTCTTCAGGCTGAGATGAGAGACACGAGGTGGGAGGGAGGGGTTCCAGAGAGCAGAGACAGACGGTGTTATTAGGATAGGCCTGTATAAATACGGCTTCTGGGTAATTGACGCTGTGGTTGAGCTGAGTTGTGGTTTGTTGGAGAGGAGCAAGGGGAGGCTGAGGCGTGGTCCTGCTCCTGAATCTCTTGTTGGTAGGGTTATTATTAATATTTTTTTTGGTTCATTTTAAAAGTAAAAACTAATAAAACAGATAATAATATTGTTCACAAATACTAGTTTTTGTAATTTTGTTTTACTGGGATTGCTGTTTTTGGTGCTTTCTCCTACCATGCATATTAGCACTAGCCTGATTCATCAGCCGGTTTCACTTTGTGGAAACTGTCTGACCTCACAGCATTAGGATTTGTTTGCTCGACAGTAGGCGGGTACTTTTTTTATTTAACCAATTGCTACTTTTTGGTCATGACGTATGTACTGTACCAAATCCTGTAGGAAGAAGGGCAATATCATCTTTCCCCTTGGTAAAATTCACCAAACATTCTCTTTGTTCTGGCTTTAAATCCTCGATCTGGAGAATCATTGCCAACACAGAATGTATGGCTGCGTCTACATCCATTTTGACCGCTTTGTTTACTGTTACCACAAAAGGGACCAGGACAGGCACTTGATTTTGACATTATGGCTTCACAGCTCTTCGCTGATTGGCGGGGTTCTTACAAACCGTCTAGTGTATTTTAATTTAGTCGCTGGAGAAAAATGAAATTGAGTGGAGGCACTAGGTGGCGCCAGCCTGGTTATATTAGCACCTTATTCAACTTCAGAATAATATTACAGATTGTATTCATGTTGAGTTGCATATTTTACTAAACACACTTTTACACTTACTTTAGATAGGCGCCATACATTTAAATAGAAAGTAAAATTTAAAATGTATACATTTATACTGTATATTTGCCAGAATTACATTATACTGGAATTACTCCATACAAAATCCCAAAGTAACTAAATATGACAATCCACTGCTGAATCAATATTATAATTCTGAATTCAAGTCATTTCACATAATGTAGATAAGACCTCCTTTTTGCAATGTAGTGCTCAAATCAACTAATTTTTAAACTTACATTTTGTTTTTAGCATTTGGGGAAATTACTGAACATGGATTGTTTCTTATTTTTTAGCAAATTTCATATGGAAACTGATTTGCACTTGACTGGAACATTTGGTTGTAATCTAAGGATTTCGTTAACAATGTTTTAAAATGGGATTGACAGCATAGATTGTATAACTTTACACATTCAGTTTATAATACGTTAAATGGGTCAAAATCCTTTCACTCAAAAAAAAAAAGTGTCCCACTGAGTGCAATAGATGTCAATCCAACTGCTTTGAAACAAAAACAAAAACACAAGTCTTCCAAAGGTGTTACTCACTAAAAGTCTAATTTCTTATTCATATTATACAAATGTTTTGACAGATGCTGATAGTGCAACTGATGCATTACAAAGTTGTACAAAATGTGAAAATTATGCTCAGTTGGTTCATTCACATATTATTGAAGACTGTTGATAGTGACGTGTGTGTGTGTCTGCAGTATTTTAAAAGTGCTATTGTCATATATGGTTCATTTGGTGAGAGTTGTCTTTCAAATGTAGAGTTATGTATAATATAACTGTTTTAAAGGTGCACTATGTCACTTTTCTGGTGGAAGGTCTAAACCACTTTGCCTGAAATTTTGCCTGAATATCTGAAATATCGCATTGCACTTTTGTAAAATTCTATATTTATTTAATTATAGGGGTTTTCATTACTTAATCATTTCTTTAAAAATAAACAAGAATACAATAAACATAAAAAATCACATGCTATTACGTTCTAAAACAAGTTCTGAAACTAGATACTCAAATGAGCAGGTACAAAAAAGTCAGATTCACAGGACAGAAATGAACTATTCCTAAATAGATTTAGAATGATCTTGAGCTGTATCAGAACTAAATAATTCATTCATTTGTCTTTCAATATAAAACCAAAAATAAGAAAACGAAAAATCAACTATTTTCTTCATTATTTGTCTCAAAAATCAAAATGAAAAAAAAACCCCCAAAATGGATAACGGATGTTTCTCATTTCCGTGACTTAAACTTCAATGCTGAACCAGGACTGTCTCAGGATTAAACCAGGTCTAAACCAGGACTAAACCTGTCTCAGTCCTGGTCTCACCCCCGGTCTGGTCCCGGTCTGGTCCCGGTCTCAGTCCCAGTCTCAGTCCCAGTCTCAGTCCTAGTCTCAATCCTGATCTTGTCCTGGTCTGGTCCCGATCTCAGTCCCACTCCTGGTCCTGGTCTCAGTCCTGGCCTCAGTTCTGGTCCTGGTCCCAGTCTGATCCCGGTCTCAGTCTTGATCACCTGACAGTCTACACAGGTGCACCTCTGGGCCTGTCCCGACACTCCTGGTCCCATCATGGTTCAGTCCTGGTTCAGTACTGGTTTAGTCCTGGTTCAGTCCGGCATTGCAGTTTAAGTCATGGAAATGGGAAACAGTCTTTATCCATTTTTTTCCATTATTCATTTAAACACAACATTGAAAACTGAAATCATTATCCATTTTCTCATTTTGATTTTGGAGACAAATAATGAAGAAAATAGTTGTTTGTTCATTTTCTTATGTTTGGTTTTATTTTGAAAAATGAATGAACGAATGATACACGGATTAGACTAGTATTGTGACAACACTTCATTGAGATAAATACTTAAAATGCCATACTGTGTAACTAGGCAAAGCAATATCATCAGGTGGCAGACCTTCCATCAGAAAAGTTCCATAGTGCACCTTTTATAATTTTATCCTGTACATATTACACGCTCTATGTATGACACAATAGCCTGATTTTCCACTGTTTACTTTCTTTCTGATGTAGCATAAGGCTAGGTTGCTAAATACACAGAATCACAGAATCATCGTTAACAAAACTGTGATAAACTGCATTACACTTGTATTATATTGGACAGCAAAGAATGACTGAAATTGTCAGCTTGATATTTGCCATAATCACATTCTAGTTTTATTTTAAAATCACCTCACTATGAGACCAATGTTAACTTTGACAACTACTCATAGTTTCTGTCAGCGTAAAATTACTGCTGACAAAAACATAACAAAAACTAAAGACAATGCGATTTTATAAAACCTCACTGGTGGTTTTCAGAATGTAACGATGTCTTACTCTCAGATGGAGCCAGTTTTTCCCATGGATCACATTACACTTTGCCATGAAATATCGAAAAGATAAAATCACAAACGCTGAACCTAATCATTTTTATGCAGATTACTACACTCTTGAATATCTGCATTGTTTCTATTCCCTCTTTGGCTGTCCCCCACTGTATTAAATATTATCGACCTATATTATTGACCTACAATGTTTTGCACATGTTAGAGATTCAAGTCATTACTTATTAGAATTAATGCAATTATTTGAATGAAAATAATCGAGGTTGAGTAAATGTATTGCAGATTTGGTTGACTAAAACGTGCCTATTAATGTCATTCACTAATATTAAACAAAATCTATGTCTACGTCTTGACTAAAACAACTAAATAATACTAGTAGTAGTAATAGTAATAGTGATATTGACTAAAATTAATTCAATTTGTTGTCATAATTTACACAACTGCTCCACAAATGCATACGACTGCCAGCCTTGCAACAATGCCTCAAAAATCGTTTCCTTGCTCCTGTGCCTGCTTATGAACGTACTGTACTTCTGTCTGTATTATTTTCCAGTTTTTGCTTGTGTAATCTGTTCCTTTTCTGCTTATACTTCTGAAATGGCTGACATCTATTAACGATCTCTTTATTGTTAAGACCGATCAGTTTCTGCCATAAGACAACAATAACTACAATACAATTAAATGCACAATTCAACCAGGATTTAGCCATCGCAAAGCCAGCCAATATCTAATCAACAGGACCTCTTGTGGTTTATAACAACATACAGAACAAGAAGCACATTTTTGCATTTTTACTTCCAGTGCTGTGGCTCATACACCGTCTGGACTTTGCAACGTTGGGCTATGTTGTGCAATCTACAAAATCGTATCGTATTTACTTTGTTGTAGTTAAAGAGGAACTAAACACTAAATCTACCTGTTTTTGCTTTTAAACTGGTGTTTTAATAGCATTGTGTTCTTAGTATTTTTGGTATAAGAGTAGGTAAATTTGCACTTTCTGGTCAAAAATGCCTAAATCTTAAGTGTGTGGCCTCTGCAATTTCAAGTAGTTGGTGACATCACACAGAACTGGTCGGTTTCTGATCACGAACAGTTGGCTACCGGGGCGGAATTTGAAGTGAGAATACCTGTTAGACCAATCACAGTGTTCGTTATACCTCCAGACCCAGCCCCTTCTGCCCTCACTCTCTTCTTTACCCTGCATTCGATTATCTTCCGACTCCCACTTGGACCTCGGATTTGACGTCATGTCCGAGCTTGAAGTGTATTATTATGTTTCGCGTGTCGGACTATGTGGATTCTGATTATGACTATTCCCTCATCTTATGGAAATGCTGCCACTTTAATTAATTTATGTTATGATTTCTCTTCCTTTACAACCTTAAGGATGTTAATGTCTGCTAAATCAAGTATTTGTTCAATACTGGCCTCATCACAACACCGACTACCAAACCCTTAGGCAGTGATATGAACGCGGTAAAGTATTGCAGTAATACGAGTGACTCAAATTGTCATTTAAACCACCAAAGTGTCCAAATACTATGAAAACAGTTCATATTTACACATCACAGTGGGCGTGGCCTTTCTGGATTCTGACTCGAAATCTTTGCTCGGTCTACTTTTTCCACTACCGAGGTCCAAGTCCCAGGAAAAGGGGCATGTGACGCATGTCCCTAAGCAACTTCCTTGGAAAAGGATAATCGAATGCAGAGTTAGTCCTCCAGGTGCAGCCAGGTTTAGCAGCTCTATTTGAATTGTGCTTGTGGGCGGAGTTTAGGTGTTTAGTTCCACTTTAATGAATCGTTATACCAATAATTTTGCTTTAATTTAATTCCTCTGCAAATAAAGCAGCAATAATACACAGAAACATAGGCCGACTGTACACTACCAATGCTTTTGAGTATAAATGATTTGAAGTGTGTCAGCAAAACGTGCCTCGTACACCTCGGATGCTTCCATTTTGTTGAATGTATCTTCTGCATGGATTTACCTACTGTTTCAGTGTAGTTTTAAATGTCACTTTGTGGAGGATTTCTTCGAGCTGCGTGGTTTTGTACTTAAACTGCAAGAATGTCTTAACTTTTCAGCAAATCTCTACACTTTATAAACGCTCTGTATTTATTGGATAGTTTGCTGTTTTTGCTGAAATATAATAAAATGTTTTCAATCTTTTATTCTATCTGGTGCTTTATAGGCCATATATTCTGCACAATTCTCAAAATGTGGTCTGATCCTTGGTCATTTATTATCAAATCTAAAATCTGTTTACAATGTGTTATTTGTTTTGTTGTGATATAGTCTAACTAACTAAATTTAGTTTAGTTTTCTATTGCTTCAGTAAGCTACAGTTGCAGTGCATAGTTTTTACCCAGGGAAATGTTGTATATATATATATATACACATATAAAAAAAAAATTAAAATATTGGCTTTTGATATGAGAATCTATATTCCATTCATTGGTTGTCTTCGTATTCAACTGTATTCACTGATGCACTAAAAGTTTGTGAAGGCTTAGGTACTACTATAGGCCTAATGCTACTACTACTACCACTACTACTATTTCTTCGTACCACTACTACACTGCCTACTACTATATTCTACTATCCAACTACTAGACCTACTACTAAGACAAGAGAACCTTTATTTGTCCCAGAACAGATGACCTATGCAATCAAGTTGTTGCAAGTACTGTAAAAATATTAGGCAACCACATTGTTATTTAGGCTAAAATAATTGACTATGACTATGTGTAGTGTAATAAATAGAAGATAAAGTGACAGCAATAACTACTACCTCTACTAGTACTATTATTAGCCTACTACTGCTACTACTACTTCAACTACTACTCAGATCATAAGACTCATTTTTTATTATTTATTTATTATTTAGTTTATTTATGAGACATAGACAGTGCACAATATACATTAATCTCAACAGGAGAGATGCATTGTGCCAGGCATTTTATTACTTATTTTTCAATTTTATTTTTTGATTTGTACATATACAGTTGTATGACTATGTCTTATTTGACAAAAGTCTGGAGTTACAGGTTCTTATTTAAACATGCATTTGGTAATGACACTTTGATGCACTATGTTATTTTCCTGGTGTCATTTATGAATGCATTCCACTTTTCCCATTGCTCATCATATTTGTGCCCTTTCCATTTAAGATTATATGTTTACCATTTATAGTTTTTACTCTTTGTTTTTATATTATATTGTGACGAGTGAGCTACAGTGTCCAAATAATTTCCTTTGTGGATCAATAAAGCCTAAATCCAAGTCTAAGGTTGTAACACTAGAGCTAATTTCCACCTGTAGTCCGTGGTGCATGTTTTATTTTTATTTATTTTTTTATTTTGTCAGTGTGCTGTTAATTTATTTTGAGATTTGCTAATTCTTTATTCACACATTAATAAGAATAATATTATAAAATTGATAGTCCAATTTACTACAGTTATTACGACAGAAGATGTAATATTTCCTGCGCTTTATGACACTTACGGTAACGCGTGGGGGAATCCCGGGCTCTGATTGGTCGGCCGGCTCGTACTTTGCGTGAGGAGCGTGTCGCCTCTTCTCCACTTTGCAGCAACTGGAGCGCGGATCGAATCACGCTTTTCTTCACAGTTGTTACGTCCTGCATTTTCATAGGAACATGTTTATTTAAAGACAAGATTTTACTCCGATTTAACTGTTTTACATCTGCTGAAAACCGGTAAGTAAGGCCGTCGTTGTGCTAAAAACGTGATGCTACCAACTTCCGCTTGTCATAAATAGGAACGTTACCCTCAATGAATGACAGCGTGCGAGTGATCAAATGCGGTGTGCTCCAATTTACGGACTTCATAAATAATTTAAGCAGATTACGCCCTCAAACTAACTATTAAATAACTGTCTTTAATAGATTTTACCTGAAAAAATTCACGAGGAAAACGATGTCGCAGTTTATATTCGGGTTAGCTGTTTTTATGTCGACTTGTTGTGTCATTAATAGGTTTAGGGTAACCAGAATTAAATAAAAAATAAATAAAAATTAAACAACTGGGACATCCCCGTTTTTTGGTGGTTGGTAATGATAAAATCATGAAACAAGTGCGAAATTAAGGAAAATTGTTATGCAGAGACCACTCATGACTAACATTTGAGCCAGTATAGTCACGTTTTCTTTGTGTTTTGGTCATTTTTAAGCAGCTTTTCTGTATTTTACCTAAACACATGACAAATATATGCCTCTCTTTACTGTTGGCAGGGATCAAATTGGTCACAAATAGGGACACCTGGGCCATATGTTGTATAAAACTGGGACTAATCAGTGGTTTTGGATAAATTTTTGATAAAGTGGGACTGTCCTTGGTAAATAGGGACGTCTGCTCACCCTAACTAGGTTGTTGATGCATCTCATAATGACTTTGAATTCACCATAATGTGTATTTTGTTTTTATATTTTCTTTATAGTCTTGGCCAACTATTGTTTACAATTAGTTCTTTTAATATTCTTCATTAATTCCCTTCCCTCCCTAAAATATTAAACTAACAAGCTACGTCAAACCTTCCTTTTTTTTTTTTTTTTTATCCTTATTTTTTATTCCTTATTTTTATCCTTATTACGCAAACCTAGTAACATATTGGTTTATTGTTTCAAATAAAAATTGTAGTTGTCATTTGATTTGTGATGGCACACCTTAAAACGTGATGAACAAGTTATAGCTTTAGTATGATATGAACTTTGATCATAATAAACTTCTCCGATACAACCTTTTAAAATAACAATTTAAGCAGAAAATGTAGGTGTGTATGTTAATCAGTTCAACAATCTCACATGAAAACCTGTGAACTGTCAGCTCTTGCTTCATCTTGGCTCTTAAACATTTCCTCCAGTGCGCAATTTAGAATGCATACATAATCTTTCTGGGGGCATGGCTATCACAATAATGGAGTGGCAGGAAAGAAAATGGGTGTGGTTGTTTGCATTCGACTCATTTAAGTTCTGATTATAGTGAACAATGAACGAATGAAGGAAGGAAATGATTAATGGGCCTTTTAAAACAACAAATGCATGCATGTGAAGCACAAATACCATTTTCATGCTACAATTTTTTAATGTTTTGTTGTAGCAAACAGACATTTCTATACTGTTATTATTATTTTATTATTTTTTCCCTCATTGACTTAAATTTTGATATTTTTTTTTTAAACACAGAGTAACAATTACCTTTTACTAGTAGTTTCATTGCCGTTTTAAGCATAAAATTTCTTTCATCAAAGTCTGACTTCTGCTCCAAATCATATGTTTCTAGAAAAATGGCAATGATGGACTCTCACTAAAGACTCAAGCTATACCATCTGAAACCAGTTCATTAAGATTCTATTAATTGTGCAGCCCTAATTTGAACTTTATTGCATCAGTGTTTCTCAGTCAGGGGTAAGGGGGCAAAAAGGTTGGGTACCACTGCATGGTTATCTGAATATTCCACTCTGGCTTGCCAAACTCAACTTGGCAGAGCGGCAGTACCTGAAAAGCCCTTGTATTATTAGACCATTTGATTTCCAGTTTGAAAAGCTGTGCAGACTTTGTATAAGTGTCAGGGGCGACCTTCTCCCTGAGCTAATCCCGGCTTATTGCTTTCTAATGTTTCCTCGAGGTCTGAGCTGTGGTCGCGTATTAAAGATGCTGCACCTGAACAGCTGAAATGGAGCTGGTTCATTTTAAACTCTGCAAAAGTTATTCCTCACTTAGCTCCTGCATTCTGACCATCCGTATTATTCATAATTGAGTTTTATGGACTTTTCACATGTTTGATTTTCACTGATTATCGGACAATAAAATGCTTTCTAATCAGATGCACAGAGAACTTATTTTGACCTCAAGAGCTGCTTACAACATGTCTGTACTGGGGTGAGACAGATTTTGTCAGCCAGTGGAAAGAGAAATGGAAAGAGCGAGAGTAGATTTCATCCAGGACTGTGCAATTCATCAAATTTTAATGAACTTTCAGTCAATTGAAAGAAACGAATAGTGTCATTTTGGATGAGAGCAATCCAAATATTATTATGAAAACTAAATAATTAAATTTTATTGCACAAAATGTGGACTGTAATTGTTATCCGCAAATGTGCAGAAAAATATATCCTAATTTGAAAGATTACTCTGCAAGTATTGCTTCAGCCTATTTTTGTAGCCAGTATTTTATTAGTATTTAGACTCTATACTCACGCTTATTTTGTAAATCATCCATTGTACCATTGTAATACATTTTCTCCCATGTATGTTACTAAAAATTGTACTAATGTTATGTTTACTGTTCACTGACGCATGTTTTGTGCACCTGCGATCTCTCCGTGTCTGTTTACATGTGACATATGAGGCACGTCACATGACCACAGCTGCTCAAAAGGCTCCGTGCTGTTGTAGACCCTAATTTCCCCACCCCTTTCGCGTCCCCCCACATGCCCAGTGTCCCCTGTTTATCCCGTGTGTTGTGACTGTAAAACTGAAATAGAAACGGCTCAGATTGCTGTTCTCTTAGATTATTTGCTTACAGCTCCAGTTGCACTTCCTCTCAGTGGGAGCAACCAATTCAGTTTTCACAATGAATCTATAATAATGCGAGGTGTGTCAAAATTTTAACTTGGTAGATTTTGTTTTGTCGAGAATATGTAACTTTTTTACCACCTCCTGTGAAGATATCCGTGCTCTGGTTTGAATGTTTCACAGTTTGGCTTTAGTCTAGAATGTATCGTGTGTTTGTATTGGTCCAGAATATCTTCATAAACGTGCATTTTTACTGCGGCACGGTGGGTGAGTGACTAGCACACGTGTCACAGTAAGAAGGTCCTTAGTTTGATTCATGGGTTGCGTGGTGTAACAGGTTAGATACCAGAACTTTCTGTGTGGAGTTTCCATGTTTCTGTCTCCGCTCACTCCAATTTCCCCCATGAAATCATGCACATTAAGTTAAATCCTCCAGCTAATGAAGTCCTGACCAGGGTCTCTGGGTGCAACACTGTGGTGCACATTAAAGGATTGGTCAAATTTAATTATGAGGACAATAAAGTGTAGTTTTTCCTGTGAGTGGACTCGCCCCTCCACATAACTGACCTGTAACCTGGCCTTGTGGTATCACCGTCTTGTTTTCATGGATACATGGAGGTGGCAGACCCTTCATCCAAAAAGTTAAGATAGATAAATAATGCGTAACCCAAAACATGCTACATAGGTCTCCAGGAAGGTCTCAATGAACCTGCCCAGGGATTACAGGTGGAAATTAGCACTGATGCTACAACCTGGGATAATGCCTCTCTCCTGTTAAGGTTAATGTAAATTGTGCACTGTCTCTGTCTCAATAAATGTCACAATGCATTCTGTATCAGTTTACTTTTACAGTAGAAAATAGCATGACGTTTTGACCTCAATCTTTACCTCCCTCTGTCTGCTCTGTGTCCCCGTTCATTGTGCCTATGTGCTAGTGGGTCACATGCATGACAGAGCCCTCACAATACTCATGTTATTCACCAGACATTATATGGACGAGGCCCTGGATAAACAACGCTAGAGCTATAATGTCATTTTGTCTTTTTCTCATTTCTTGTATTTGGAGCTTTCTTGTAATCCTGATTTGTCTCTGGTCTGATTTTGTGGATTAGGATTAGACTTTCTCACATCAGATTACACTTGAGCAGATAAGGACTTGAACTGGAGAGCTTTTGGTTCACTGGCAACAGCGATATAGCATCCATCTTAATAACACTTTTACAAATTATCTTTAATAGAGTTGTTCTGTCACTTTTTATGCAACACTTGAACCTCAACCAAGACTTCTGTAGGCACATTTTAACACCTTTTGTTGGAAGGCAAAGATGTTACCAGTGGAGAGAAATCTGTATTCTTTCTCCTTTTTTATATTGCCCACCCCTGTGTCTAAAATGTAAACTAGTTAGTGTGTGTAATGACTTGATTGAAACTGATAATGATGTTATTGTTTGCGGTTACAGTCTGCTGATATTGATTTGTGTCTCTCCAGTCCCTGCTGCACCATGCTGTCCCGACTGTCCGCCCTCCAGAGCTGCTGTGCCGCCCTCAGACCCTGTGTGTCAGTGGTGAGACTGGCCCACACCAAAGAGAAGGGCAAACCGCTCATGCTCAACCCACGCACCAACAAAGTGAGTCTGCTAACACAATAGTGCTCAATAGTGCTGATACTTTTCATACGCTCAGTGTAACATGATATGATGTAAACAAACCTCGCCAACACCTAAAAATATGTGCTGTGTCACTTTAAGTCTTATTTGAATGAAAATAAGACATTTAATGCAAGAAATGGTAAAAATGTATTATTCCAGAATCTGAAATGCCACAGGACTGACTGTAGAAATGGCCCGATTGACCCTTTGAAATGACTGGATTTCAGTTATTTATAATTAGGCAGCCCTGTATTTGAGGATGTCTGACCAGAAAGAGCTGAGAGTTAGTTGGAACTAGAACAAGTAAGATGATTTTTACTGTTATACTGGCCCCTCTCAAATAATACAGTCGCAAGATAATAAGCATTTTGAAGCCTACAGTTGTTGAAAATCACCTAAACGGGGCCATGAACGTATTGAACGAATTGTATTGACCAGGCTCCTAAAAATATTTATCTTACTATCTATCTATACCCTACACTGGAAAAAGTTAATGTGTGCATTTTGTCACCATGGTAACATTCCACCATAGAGATGCATGTAATCCACCCACAGATACTGCAAAATATCAGTAGCCAAAGTGGCTCTGAATATAGCTCCAGTATTGTAAAAAAAAACTGGAATTGATTATTTTTTTGCATTTGTAATGTGAGAAATGACCTCACTCTGTCAGAATGTTCAAAAGTTCAAACTAAAAGTCATTCTGTGCTAAATATAAACCCTCTGGCCTTCACTGTAAAGTCAAAACAAGCAGCATGAATACTTAAGAGGACAAAAAGGTCAGATATGTTTATTATGGAAAATGGTTTGAGTGGATATAATCTGTACATTACTAATGTTACTGAAAACATTTTTTTCTTATTTTTATTTTTGATCGGGTCAGACATGACAAACAAGGATTTATAATTGGTCAGTTGATGTTGATCACACTCAGTGTTTAGAACCTTGGTGAATTTGCAACATCAGTCCTTAAAACGACCTTATATTAATGTTAAACTGCACATGAGTATTCAGTATAAATGCATGCTTTCTTCTGTTAGTGCTCCTTAGTGGCCTAAAGTTTAACAAGAACACACTGCTGCAGATTTGAGTTGGAACTGTTTGTGTTCACATTATATCACAACATTCTAACCTAATATGACAAGTGTGTGGAGCCAAAACACAAAAGGTTCAACATTTGTGGATCATAAGTTTAGATATTTCTTTAATATATTATAAATTATAAAGGTTTCGGCCCTCCATCTGAAACTATGACATCAAATACTAGGGATGTGCAAAGAAATATTGATATATCGCAATAATTTGGTGACGTAGTATTGTCATCGTGACCTGCTGTTTTGCTGCAGTATATCGAGTATTTTTTGGTATCTTGTGACCGCACTGTAATTTTGCTGCTCATTTAGTGGAAGGAAATTTATTTGCATTTTTGCAATTTTGGCATGTTCACTGTTTTGATGATGAAAATAGATTATAGTATTTCATATTAACTTTGCACAACCACTATTTAACTAGAATGTTAACACAGCTTATTTGCATCCTGTTTTGCTGAGTTTACAGAAATACTGATTATTTCTGAGTTCTGTTGGTGAAAGGAAGTGTGAACATAGGTCTATCTGAAGCGCAGTGTCAGCGTGACTCGGCAATCTTATAGCTCTTTCCCTCTTCCAAACATGATGTCTTCCATGTGTTTTTAGCCACTTTCCTCTGCCCCCCTTCCCTCCCTCTTCACACGAGCATTGAGCACATACATGAACACTGCCCAGGGAACACTTCTCATGTTTTCTGGAGGGCTGTTCTCCTCTGGCTTTTCCCTATTGGTCGGCTACTTTTGGGGTGTCTAAAACTGTAAACCAGCTTTTGTGAAATCTGTTAAAAAAGTCTGGAAAGAAAAAGTATAACATTTTAAACAATACTGGAGAGAAAACAAAGTATTTAACAGTTTGTTCACGTTTGTTTGAGAGAATCCTGAAATCCAACTTAACTATGAAACAAATACCCCATGTGTTATCCTGATGTTCTTTTAACTTTGCATTGCAACAGTGGAATTGCCCCATTGGTGGTCTTCAGATTCTATAATGCGATGTCACATTCCCAGATTGAGCCAGTTTTCACTATTTAATAACATAAGCAATAAAAAGTAAAGTTTTTTTGTTGACAATTATTCCCATCTAGTTGTACTTTTGTCTATAACAGGAAGGTAAAATATGACTTGTGATTTGTTGTTGATGTTCTTAAATTGAAGAATGGAACCTGCACATTTTATCAAAACTAAAATCGTTTCTTTCCCCGTTTGTTTCAGGGTATGGCTTTCTCTCTCCAAGAACGTCAGCTCTTGGGGATCCACGGTCTGCTGCCCCCTAAAGTCGAGACACAGGACCTACAGGCCATGCGCTTCCAGAAAAACCTCAAGAAAATGACTGATCCGTTAGAGAAGTGAGTCCTGCTTGTTTCTCCTACTGTGAAAACGAGGGCTGTGCCGATAATCAGATTTTAATATAATTTATAAGAATTGCCTCTAAGAAAATGTGTAGTCTCTTCTGAATTATGCTGTGCTCTTTCCTGATTATCAGACAATAAAATAGAGATGCAGGCGGTACACGGCTGACTCATTCTGACCTTAAGAGCTGCTTATACAATATATCTGTACTGGGACAAGATGAATTTTACAGGCCTTTAAGTTGGCAAAACTAAACGTGTAGAGAGAGGGAGGGTATTTCTCATTACAATGGTGTGCATACATTTGACAGTATGTAGTTTCAAAACTTTCAATTATGATGGATGATTTAAGATTATTTTACTCTGAGCAGTCGTAACTATGACAAATTAAACATGTTGTTATAACTTTGTCTGTACTGATTGTGTTTTCCAGATACATTTACCTGATGGGGATTCAGGAAAGAAACGAGCGTCTCTTCTACAGAGTCCTGATGGAGGACATCGAGGAGCTGATGCCCATCGTCTACACTCCCACTGTGGGCCTGGCCTGTACACAGTACGGACACATTTTCAGGAGGCCCAAGTGAGTCCAGTGCAATTATAATATGGTGTTTTCCTATTTTTAAATGATGCTATCTACTGGGGATGTAACAATAACCGAAATATCGTGACATTGTATCGTGGACCATCACAATATATCGAATTACAAGTCACTTTGCTTAAATTAAGAGTTATGGTGCAGCAATAGCTAAAAAAACAGAGGGAACTACATAGACCATGATCCTTTGCTCCATTTCAGTGTAGACGACATGAAGAAATAACAGTTCTAAGCACTTTTAAGTCTTAGTTCTTTAGATTAAGTCTTGTCAAGGCATTTTAAGAGGAAAAAAGGAGCATATTAACAGGTTTGTTAGCTTCCACAAAATATCACAATAAATATCGTACCATGAGATCTATATCGTGAAAACATGGTACCGAGAGATTTGGATATTGTTAATCGTGAGCCTCCCCACCATGTCATGAGCTTTCCCACGATATCGCAATATATATCGTACTGTGAGGTTCCTGAAATTACGTTAAGGAATGTTTATGAACCCCAATAGACCATTTGTTGTTTCTAAAGTTGACTTGTCACGGTACACCTTTACGACTGCAGTTGTTGCTTGACCATGTATTGATCACTCTGTTTGACATGAGTCTCACATATGTTGTCCACCACCAGTGTATAAAAACTGTCTGTTTCTCTGTTGTTGCATGTAGGCAGTAGAGCCAGAGCTCTGTGTGTGTTTGTATTAAACCTTCAGAAAACGCTTTTGTGGTCCTCACCTCTTTTCTTATACAGCAACCAGAAAATCATGATATCATACTACTTTTAATTTGATCAGATTTTGTAATGCATCACTGGAATGTCAAAAATCAACAACTTGCTCATCTTTTTGTACATTTATTGTAAAAGTGCTAGTGCTATATGCTAGTACATGGGTTTTGGCTTCTGTTATATGCAACATTTTCAGGTCTTTTTCCACATTCAGAAGGTATAGTTTGTAATTTTGTTCATCGCTATGGCAACAGTTGTTTTTCTTAAATCTATGAGTAGATTTTTTAAGTACTCCTGCCCCTCCCTCTGAGATTTTGACATTGTATTGTAGAAGATGAGCCTAACCTATTGATAAATGATCTTTTTAATCATATGAATTCATACTGATATTTTATTAATGTTATGTACAGGTAAAAATATATTTATTTTATGAATTTAATTTCTCTCTCCAGAGGTCTGTTCATCTCCATTAAGGATAGAGGACACATACGCTCCATTTTGGACAACTGGCCAGAGACTAGAGTTGCTGTAAGTACAATTTTTCTATACAGTACGACAACTTAACAGCCCTCCAGTCTGCTTGAAAAAAAAGTTTTAAATGATGCCTGAGTGTATTGGAGAATTATCATGATCAGTAATCAAGAATGACACAGTGGGTTTTAGACAACTAATTGAGATTTTTTGACATAAACATAGCTTTAAGATTTGATAGAAGACAGAAATATGAACTGATGAACTAATACAAGAATCTCTTTGTAAAGCTACAGGTACAACAAGATTGTTCTTTGTAGTAGAGTTTAAATCTATTGGTGAAATAATTGCAGCCTTTTGATTAGATAATTTCACAAACTTAAATTGCAGTATATTGTGCTGCTCTAATTTGAACCTTACTTATTTGCTCATTCTGCTTGGTTGAATGTGCACTGTTGAATAAAGATGTCATAGTTTTTGTTTGTTTTTCTAATCACTTATGTCTGTCTCTTACAGGCTGTTGTAGTGACCGACGGAGAGCGTATCCTGGGCCTGGGGGACCTGGGCGTTTATGGGATGGGGATTCCTGTGGGTAAACTGTGCCTGTACACGGCCTGCGCAGGCATCAGACCTGAGAAGTGTCTGCCTGTGGTCATTGACGTTGGCACGGACAATGAGGTAAGTGTATTGAATAATGGAAAGTACTAAAAATGCCACCTAATAAAGGGGAACCTGAGACGCATAAATGCAATGTTACATGGAAAATATTGATAAAGAAGACATTAAAAAGCTATTCAGGGTGTGTATTACCAAAATATATCTTATAAAATCTGTTTGCATGAATGAACTGCTAAACTAATGTAAGACAATTTGTAGTTGTCCAAACTAAAAGGTTGGCAACTTCTATGCAGGGAAATTACTTAAATTCTTTGTGATTTGCCAACTATGAACATTCAAATTGCAATTAATTTATGGCTAAAGCAGCTTTAATTCAAATCATTCCTGAAAACAGAATAATATAAGTCAAACATTTTAAAGGATTTGAGGAAAGTGCTTAAAGTTATTTCTTCATTTGCTGTTAGACCCTGCTGAAAGATCCTCTGTACATGGGCCTGTACCAGAAGAGAGACCGGACCCAGGCCTATGACGACCTCATCGACGAGTTCATGGAGGCTGTGGTGGAAAAGTACGGACAGGACACGCTCATCCAGTTTGAGGACTTTGGGAATCACAACGCCTTCCGCTTAATGAGGAAATACAGGGAGAAGTACTGCACTTTCAATGACGATATCCAAGGTAAATTAGGATGTTAACATTGTACTTAGTAGGGCTGGGCATCATTAAGAAGCTGCAGATACTCGATACAGTGCACTTTTGATTTGATACGATATTTCAAATTGATTTGATACAGTTCAATAAAAAAATAAAGGCCAAATCATGATTGTGATACTAAAAGTCTTTGTTAAACCACTTCTTGTGCAAAGTTAATATGAAACACAAACATTTAAATCATCAAAACAGTGAAAATGGGTTTCCTTCCTCTGAACAAGCAACAAAACTGTAGCGCTGTAACAAAATAATTTAGTAAAATATACCAAAAAATACTCTTGGTGATATATCGATACAGCAGCCCATGATATCGATACTGTATCATCACATTAAACGACACGATATATATCAATATTTCGATATTTTTGCACACCCCTAGTAGTTAGTATATGTATGTATGTATGTATCCATCTCGGAAAAGTCTAAAAAGTCTCATAAATTTTAATGGAGAGTAAATAGATTCAGAGTAATTTCTAATCGACGATCATTTTGTCTTTGACTATAGACCTCTCATTACAATCCTCAGTAGAAGCATGTGGTTTGGAGAATTTTTTGTTTAGTTTTTTTGTGTTAAATGGCAATGATTGAAAGTATGTATTGTATAAGTTCAGAAGGGCAATGTTGAAACCCAGTTTTATTTAAAATAAACAAAAGTCACTCACACATTTCCCCATTGATAGATTTTAATTATTTCATCATATTGCTCAGGCAAATACAGTATTTTATTTATGTGTTTACTTGTAGATTCTAAAATGGGTGTCCTCTTTCATTTGGAGGCATGATTCTGTTGTAGTTTCCTAAGACATGAAGGGGGAATTCCAAAAATCGTCATCTTTGGTAATGTCTGATGAAATGTCTGAAAGTGATTGCTCTTCTTTCTTCCAGGTACAGCCGCTGTGGCTCTGGCCGGTCTGTTAGCTGCACAGAGAGCTGTGGGCAAACCCATCACTGAGCACAGGGTCCTCTTCCTCGGAGCTGGAGAGGTAAATGTTATGTGCTACTTAAGGCAAGACTGTAACTTTTTTTTTTTTTTTTTTAAATGTAGATTAAATGTTTTTGGATTTGCTGCCATCTGCTGGTCATTAAAGTCCTGTGTGTTGAAGTTTTCTGACCAAAAGTGAAAATGTTCCTGTTTATATTTGTACGTCAGGCGGCTCTGGGCATTGCGAACCTGATCGTCATGGCGATGATGGAGAACGGGATGACTCAGGCTGAAGCACAGAAGAGGATCTGGATGTTTGACAAATATGGACTTTTAGTGAAGGTAAGTGAATACATTGTTGCTTAATAACTTTACTTAAAAATACAACTAAACTGAGAGGACCATTATGGAAGAGCTATTTTGGTTTTACTGCTGAACGGTTTTACTCTAGGATTAGGCAAACATGTTTTGTTTTCTGACTGGATAATTGACAATCAAAATATAACTTTTGAAATGTTCTTGTGATGTGATTTTATTCAAATAATCAAATCATAATGGTTTATTTTATATTTATTGAATAATTTATTAAGTTTATTTGATACTGACAAATGTTTCATAAACTCATGTCACACACTACAAATTTGAGCCAAGCCTAATTATCATTGTCAGATTTTTTTAAACAGAAAATTCAATATTTGGCTCAAACATTACATCATTTCTGAGGACATAGACAATGTTAATAAAATAGAAAATACAAACCTTAATTAGAATTTTATTAACACAGTCGATTAAAGCAGTTTATTGTTTTATTACATTGTTTTGTTTGTTTTTTTTTCAGGAAAGATCCAACACTGACGCCAACCAGGTGGGATTCGTACACGACAGTCCAGGAAACGTCCAGAGCTTCTTGGATGCTGTGAACACCATCAAACCCACTGCTATTATCGGTACAAAGAAACTTAATTCTGTTGCTAATAAAGAAAAAGTAATATGGTAAAATGAGCAAATATTTCATGTATTTTTCCCTGTCTGCAGGTGTGGCAGGGGCAGGTAGACTCTTCACTCCAGATGTGATCAAAGCCATGGCAGCTCTGAATGATCGACCAATCATATTTGCCCTGAGTAACCCGACCGCCAAAGCTGAGTGCACAGCCGACGACGCTTACACCCTCACTGACGTATGTGGGCTTACGTACATTTGTGTTTACTTTTGCTTTTTATTGAAAAAAGTTTTACAGCCAAATAAATATAAATCCAGTTTCAGGAGAATGTTTGAACGAGAGAATGCATTACTACAGTTTTTTACTTTTACAAAAATGTCAGGACGCTACTGTCATTATGGATTATTTAGTAATTTCATGATCATTAAAATAATTATAGGCAATGCTGTATCTTGTGAAATTCTGACAAATAGTGACAATTTCTTTCATCAATATTGACCATTGTAGATTTTTTTAAATTGAAATGTGTTTAAAAATAGTCAAATTTATTTTTGTCCAAAGTCTGAACTCTGCTCCAAACCACTTGCTCTTACCATTAAAAAGACCCAAACTGATCATTGATGATTAGAAATGATCAAATCTCTTAATTAAAATTTGCTCAGACCTATGTAAAATTGTGATTTATACTTTGTGAAAACATGATAAAACTGATGTATACTCAATTGGCAGCTAGGCAGTTGTATAGTTTTTATTTTTCTATATTTCCACAACAGGGCAGGTGTCTGTTTGCCAGTGGAAGTCCGTTTGGCTCAGTGACTCTGAGCAATGGACGAGTGTTTACTCCCGGACAGGGGAATAATGCCTACATCTTCCCAGGTAACAGGAAATTACAGGCAGTCTATCAAAGTGATTTATTATATGGTTTCATACAATCTTTTTATAGCTATATCATTTATTACAGTTTTTATCATCATCAGCTTAATTGAGGATGGGGACTACGTTTCAAAAAGCAGGTTTAGGTTTTTCAGAATTTGTTAGAGTTTATCTCTTAAGGGTTTTCAGGCTCTAACATGGAAGCCTCCTCTACTTTGTTACTATGGTGAATCGTTTTTTTCTGTGATTCATTGATTGTGGTTTTTCTCCTCAGCTATACTCAAACTGAGTTGTTTAATTTTACTCCTACCTGCTTTCTGAAACTGGAAAAACAGTAGTGGCCAGAATTAAAGTCAGGGCTAGTTTAACTTTGTGAAATTAGGTCCATGTTTTTACTCACAGTATCTAGAACTCTGAGCGTCAGAGTTCTTGATCTGACAGTTTGCTGGGTCAGGATATGGTAAAAAATAATGGAAATTTGCAGGATAGGCCCTAGTTTATGACAAATAACTTGTCTCTTCATTCAGTATATTTTGTTTGTTGCAGGTGTGGCTCTGGCAGTGATCCTGAGTGGAGTCAGACACATCAATGACACGGTGTTCTTAGAAGCTGCAAAGGTTTGACCCCCCCCTCTTAATTTGTAGTGATTATACTGTATATTATAGTATCATATTATCATTTACCTTGTTTACTCATCTATAGTCCATCTTTCCCTCTGCTACTTTTAGTCCCATCATGCATATAATGTGATTTTTTCATTGTGCTAAACACTCGACACACTTTGCCTGTAGTGCCTGTGTATAGTGGCTTTTGGATGTGTGAATGAGTGAATTTAAAGTGTTTTGAGTACTCAATAAACATCAAAAGTCTACTTAAATGTGATCATGTATATACTATTTACTACCAATTATTATTTTTTTCCTTCAGAATCTTGCTGAACAGTTGACTGATAAAGAACTTCAAGAAGGCAGGCTGTATCCTCCACTGTCCAACATTAGAGAAGTGTCGGTCCAGATGGCAATCAAGGCACGTATTAAAACATTTGTACAATTTGGCAGCTCTGACAATGCACTTTTAAATTTTACTATATAATTATGATTGTCTTGTTGCACAAATTACAAAGGCTGCCTCCTTTACATCTACAACTTCATAGTGTAGTTTATACCTCTTCAAAATACATGAGTTACTTATATTAGTTTGGGAATTTTTCAGTCTTCTGTCACATTAATACGTCAACTACAATATTCAAAATCAGTTCAAGGATTTAAAGGCAAAAACTGGCTAATTTTGGCATACTAGCATTTAATTGTAGGTTATCATGCAATGTTTGAGAAATATATTCATACGATAAAAAAAAAAAAAAAAAAAAGTACAATTTTAATCTCAGTAGCAAAGTTGACGTGTTTTTCTGTCTTTAGGTGATGGAGTTCGTCTATGCAAAGGGGATGGCGTTCCGATACCCAGAGCCGATGGACAAGAACAGATTTGTGAGGTCCACAGTCTGGAACACAGAGTACGATTCCTTCTTACCGGACACTTACGACTGGCCTGGGGTCAAATACACGCCTTTAAAGGAGTGAATTTAAAGTGACCTGCTCCCACCTGACCGCACCCTCAACCATGTGACCCGCTCCCAAACATGTGACCTGCTCTGTCCTTTGCCCACAACTACAGCTCTGCTCTAGATTAGACGCTCCATGTGAGGTTGGATAAAACACTCCCGTTATTAAAGATGCTCTGTGTAACATTTTCGAGTGATGGGGTCCACTACCTGTGACCTGCTTTGTCCGGAATGTTCTGCAGTGTGGCATTAAACTTATCCATCTAGCGTTAGATTATAAATGTTTTAATAGCACAAAAAACATGCCTTCTTACAGTGAGAGACTTAAAACTTGACCTGAGAGTTTAAAGGTGTAATGCCATATTGTGGAACATTCTTGACAAAGTAAATCTCCTTTTGGGCCACAACAGTTTTTAGGGGGCGGGGAAAGGAAATCCTAAGTGTATTATTGTCAACTGCACAAAGGTTTTGGAGGAAGACATTTCACGACTCATCCAAGTGGCTTCATTTCTGGTCAGTGTTGACAATTTGATCCCAATTGCTCATTTCAAAAAAGACCATGCCGACAAAGTTAGAATACACTCCACCAGAAAAGTTACACAGTGCACCTTTAAACCATTAATTCAACTCCAAGCCGCTGTCGTTTTAATGTTTAGACCCTGGACTATCGAAAAATATATTAAATACATTGGTTTTAACATTCCATTGGTCACATACAGGCCAATTGTATCAGAGCAAAGGGAGAGCAAAAAGGGCATAATGAAGTTTAAATAATATAACCTCAAAGCACTTAACGCTGCAATAGATAATCCTCTAACTCCCCCGTGTGGTAGAAAGCAGGAGTGCTGTTACAAACGTAAGATTTACTCCAGTTAAAATGACTTGTACTGTGGTCAGTTTGTTGAAAAATACAGAAAAGGGGAAGAAACTTGGTGCCTAATTTAGCTGTCTTCTGTAAAACTAAAGATGAAGGAATAGTGTTAGCTCAGGAGTGTTTTTTAAATGATAGGAAATGGTTGTATTTTTATTAAAAGCACTTGAATTTATGAAGAATAAAATGTATTGAAATGTTTATGAAGAACTGTGTAAAGCTGCATCTCATAACCAGCCTCCACTCCAGCTAATTGTATTTATAACATATTGTCATTATTTTCACAGTTTTAAGTTGGTTTACACACAACTATTTGTAATGATCTTGTTTGGTAAATATTTTATGCCATGTAATTCTTGCTTTGTCTACTAAAAAGTGACTGTACGCTCCATTCTGCAAGGGATCTTTGTGTAAAAAAAACAGTGGTTGAATTGTTAAAGTATTATTTATCATTAATTTGTGCATAATCTAGTATTTAATGTTACTGAAAATGTCCCCTTGTGTCCCAATTTTCTGTCCTGTCAAATATGGTGCGTTTACTGTTGTATTTTGTACCGCTGTTGTCTGAAGCACATGTCATATTTTTCTAGCCAATGTGAGCTGTTTTAGTCATAAATAATATTGCCTTACTCCAAATGCTGCTTTCTAATACAACTATAACTCCAACCACTCATGTTTTCGTGTTTGCTCATTTCAGTTTGAATTTCTCTGAAACATTTTATACATTACCATTGTGTTGATACTGTTATAAATAGCATACACTCTCAAGCCTTTTACTCTAGATCAGTGCTTCCCAATTTTTTTTTTCTGGGGACCCATATTTTAAAAGTCACAAATCTGTGTGACCCAAGCCAAAAGACATTATTCATAAATCACAAAATAAAGGTGGATTTGACCATTATTTTATTGTTGACTGAGTGAGCGTGTCTCTGAACTACTAGTATTACTCAATGTTACAGACCAAGAGTTTTTCATACCTGACGGCTCACTAGCGGTCTTCTTCAGAGTGGTCGTGATGTTTCTGTGACGTGTCCGGGCAGGTGATTTAAACAGGTTTTGGCTCTGTCTTCGTACCGGTGGAGGCAGGACGACAGCGCCATCTGCAGTCCGACTTCCTCAGGACAGTATCCTAGGTGTGTGAGAGTAAAAAAGCCCCCTCGTCCTGGTTTATAGTCACTCAACTCAAGGGGTTTATACTGAAGTTTTAAACAATAAACAGCAATAAAAGGATCCATAAGTCGCCTATTTGGACATTAAATGTAGCCGATTTCCTTTTCAATATTCAATTGAACCAGCAATACTGGAACAAAATAGGCAATAAAATTATCACAAAAAAAGGTTAGAAATTACACAAAACATGTCTTAACATTTCTAATGAGATAGGTGGGCCAGTCTGTGTTTTTGTAGCGTGTTCCAGTCTGGGGTGCAGGAGGAGAGCGCAGGAGCAGATCAGTGTCAGAACTATATATCACTGACCTACATGCAGATCATGACAAGGCGACCCAAAAAAAAATCTCTTGCGACCCACCTGAGGGTTGCAACCCAGTCTTTGGGAAACAATGCTCTGAACATACAAATGGTTAGCTACTTCTATAGTCACAGCTGCTATGAAGTGCTTCTCAGTTTAAGTAATCTGCTTAGTAAGGATGGGACGATAAGGAAGATTTCAAGATTTCACTATCTCTTTGTATTTACAGTATTCTTATTGTCTTGGCTATGGATCACGTGTCTGCACCTGTGTCCTTTATTAAAGATCAAATGAAATGAAATTGCCTAACCCTAGGATTGTGAGAAAACGTGAGATTTTTTTCATTTTTTTCACATTTGATCAAACTTTTAAAATCTGGTTCTTGTGGAAATTGACTTGCCAGATACATAAAACTTTGGGTGTCCTGATCCTACCTACCACATTTTTGTGTTTGGCAAAACATAAATAAAACAAACTCATAAATCTCATTAGGGATGTAACAATAACTGAAATATCGTGATATCGTATTGTCAAAGTTCTCACAATAATATCATGGACTGTCACAATATATTGAATTAAAAGTCTCTTTGCTTAAATTAAGAGTTATGGTGCAGCAAAAAGACAGAAGGAACTACATAGACCATGATCTTTTGCTCCATTTCAGTGCAGACTACAAGAATAAATAACAGTTTTAAGCACTTTTAAGTCTTAGTTCTTTGGATTAAGTCTTGTCAAGACATTTTAAGAGGAAAAATTAGCATATTCAGTTTTAGCTGTTTAGCCTCTACAAAATATTGCAAAAAATACCGTACCGTAAGATGTATATAGTGAAAATATCGTAACGAGATTTGGATATCGTTACACCCTAATGGTGAGCCTCAACACCATATCGTGAGCTTTCCCACGATATCGCAATAAATATCGTACCACGAGGTTCATACCGTGAGACTTGGATATTGTTACACTCCTAAAACTCATAAATGAACATCAAAGTTCCCAGTAAAATTATAAATCATGTTTATTCCTTTGCTACAGCACACACCATCCACTACGAACTTGATGTCCAAGGAACAAATATAACAGTTCTATCAAAATTAGTCAATATTTGCATTAATATTCAGTTAATCAAAACTGAAAAAAATAATTTACCTATTATTTCAAAATACAGTAAATATAATGTATAAAAAATTAAGCCTTTTTCTTTTTAGTTTGTTTCTGTGATTTGTGTATCCTCTTCATATGAACCTGCAGATCCCCTTTTACTCTAAACTCCTTCCCACAGGCCGGACACGGAAAAGGTCTCTCTCCCGTGTGGATCGTCATGTGTCTCTTTAGTGAACTCTTCTGTGGAAAATCACTGTTACAAACTGAACACCTGAATGGTCTCTCTCCCGTGTGAATCCTCATGTGGATCTTTAGATTACTGCTCTCGGTGTAACTCTTGGCACAGAATGGACAGGCGTACAACCTCTCCTCTGCACGACTCTGCGCTTCTTCGTGAGTCCTCATGTGTCTTTTTAAGGAACACTGCACATTAAACTCCTTCGCGCATTTTGAACATTTATAAGGCTTGTCTCCGCTGTGAATCCGCATGTGTTGTCTTAACGCGCCAACGACTGTAAAACCTTTATCACAAGTAGAGCATTTGAACGGTCTCTCTCCTGTATGGGTCCTCATATGTGCGATTAGATGACCCTTCTCCGTGAAGTCTTTCTCACAAACTGAACACCTGAAAGGCCTTTCCCCTGTGTGGATTCTCATATGATTTCTTAAACTGCTATTTAACATGAAACTTTTAGAACAGAATGAACAACCGTACGGCCTCTCTCCTGTATGTGTCCTCATGTGGATTTTGAGCAGATTGTCAGTTGTGTATTCCTTCGCACAGACTGAACACCGGAATGGTTCTTCCCCCGTGTGTGCTCTTGTGTGTACTTTGAGTAAATAGTCTGTAGCAAACTCCATCGTACAAAATGAGCATTTGAAAGGTTTTTCTCCCGTATGAATCCTCATGTGGGCTTTAAACGTGAGTAAATACGCAAAATCCTTTCCGCAAACTGAACAGCTGTATGGCTTCACTCCTGTGTGGACTTTCATGTGGTTTCTTAGATTTCGTTTTTTCTCGAAACTTTTATCACAAACTTGACATTTTAGTCTCTCGGATTCTGGGTGTTCCTCCAATCCTGGTTCTGCTCCATCAGTGTCCTCTCCATTCTCGTCTTTCAGCGTCTCCTCCTCTACCCCCTCCTCATCCTCACTCTTTATACAAACACGGATAAAATCTTGGAGTGGTTCCTGTTTGATTTTCACTTCCTCTGGTTCCTTCTTAATGTGGAGAGGATCTGAGCTGGTGTCTTCTGAACTTTGGACACCTGAAGGACACAAAACAAGACTGTCATTTACAATCATGATCTTTTAAAGAAGTCATTGCAGAAAATATCCAGACAGTGGCACAATTCATGCAGCTTTAATTAAACATTAGTATTGTTGTCATAGCGATTAAGAATGTAAACTTAAATATTATATCTTTTTTGAGTCGTGAAAAGTCCTCAAAATGTCACATATGTATCAACTGATTAAGATATAACCAAGTACATATTATACTAACACTTTTTACTTAAAAAGTCCCGTGTTTTCATTAAGCATTATAAATTATGCAACTCCACAGTATACCATGTTTTTTTTGTCACTAAATTTCATACCGTCCCATCCCTATGCACAATATATAATTATAATATAAGATATATATTAGGGCTGTAACAATATCCAAATTTCACGATACGATATTATCACTATATGCATCTCAAGGTATTTATTGCGATATTTTGAAGAGGCTGATATAATTGCAGATAGGACACTTTTTTGCTTTTAAAATACCTTGACAAGATTTTGGTGTGAATTATTACTGTCAAAATCCCAAGAATTCAAGTAAAAAACATAACTTCATGTTGTCTGCACTGAAATGAATCGTGGGATATGTAGTTCACTATATTTATAAATTGTTGCTACTATAAAACCATGCATTTAAACAAAGAAACTTTTCCGGTGGTATGCGACTTGCTTGTTTCCATGGAGATGTTAGTGCTTTCTTTGAGATGTTTCTTGGATTTGAGACGCTAAAAAACATAGCTGTTGCGTCACTGTCTCGAAAGATAGATCTGACCTTGTCTCCATGGCAGTAGATATATTTAATGCCAGACGGTGGAATATTCCTGAGTAAACTATAACATCTCCATAGAGACGAGACCCTTCACCAGATAAGTTACTATAAGTGCATATTTTTAGACAGAAATATATTGTGAAACTTTTGACGACACGATATCATGATATTTTGGTTTATTTTGGTTTTATATATTGTTACATCCCTATTGTAGACCATTCAACCTTGTCTTGCATTTATTCAATTACAGTGTACTGCTAAAAATACCTTTAAAATGTAATTGTAATCTTAGTATGTAGGCTTTCTTCTCCACAGATCTGACTAGTAACTTGATTTGTGCACCAGAAAAGTTTCATAATGCACCTTTAAATAAACTACAGTAATCTCCATTCAGTTTGTGGTTTTTTTCCCAATAGAGTTACAGATATTGCTGCAACAATGAACATGAACAATGCACAGCAGGTGGTTTTTACCTTTGCATTCTTGATTGGCTTCAAACTCACTGGACACACTGCAAGACAATAACATAAAGGTTTGTAAACACGTAGGATATTACATTGCGGAATTTGTACTTAATAAAAAATGATAAACGTATATTCTTTCTCAGGTACGCCTTTAATGGCATGCATGGAGTAATTCTATAGATAATATAATGAGGTACCAACAAGACTATAGTCAGTCAGAGGAACTAGTATTTCGCCCCTTACAAAATAACTATACTCCGAATTTCAAATGCAATCATATCAGTTTAAATTAACATTATTAAGAGTTTATTTATTGTGTCTGTGCATTATTAAATCGCGAATAATCATGAAATGGCGTCTTATTTAAATGTAGTCCGCTGGGCGCAGGGTTGTGCGCTAAATGCGTCCCTTAGCAGCTATTAAACCGACCTCCTGTTCACCTCCTCGGGCTTAAACTCCTCGGGTTCCTCCTTCAGCTTCACTTCTGTCATTTTCACCACGATCGATATGATTAAAATGTCTTATTTTGAGTTTATAGTTAGGCTAAGTGCCCCATGCCAAATACATCGGCCATTCACGCGCTCTTCTTCGGGTTAGCTGGTCGGGTGCGTCCTATTTCTGTTCTCTTGCCTCCTCAAAGCATCCTCAAAGCTTCCTTGAATCCTCAACCCCTCCCACCATAGAGAAATAGCCATAGAAAAGAGAAAAATGTTATTCTCTATTGGCTTTAATTTCCTCATTATTCACGATTGACAACTGTAAATGTAAAATTTGAGAATTGAAGAAAAAAATATATCAGAAATGAGACGCGCCCTACTTTTCCCATATTATATTACTCAACACTGCCATCTACGGCCCAAGTTTAAAACTCTTAAAGAAAATTCCAGTTTATTTCAGTTTGAAATGAAAATATTTGGACAATTTGTTTTAAAAATATATAGCAGATATCTTTCCTTACTTATAATATAGGGCTGATGTACAAAAATGTAAACTTGCCGGACGAATTAGTGTAATTGATGGTTTATGATTATTTCTATGACGGTTTATTGTATAGTTATGATTTTAGAAATGCATGGGAGAAATCTGAGAATGTTTTTATATTTTTCGATGCCCAAAAGCCAAATGTCAACAGTGTCGCTCATCGTTATACGTCATAATTAATCGACTGTTTATGTTCTGAAGACGTGCGGCGTGTGGCTGATTAGTTCACTGTAGTTTTAGATGATTCGGAACAGTTTTGAGTGAATCATGAGCATGGACCTGACCTTCCTGGGCACGGGCTCCGCGTACCCGTCTCCTCACCGCGGGGCCTCGGCGCTGGTGCTGCGGACGGACGGGGAGTGTTGGCTGTTTGACTGCGGGGAGGGAACACAGACCCAACTCATGAAGAGTCAGCTCCGAGCCGGTGAGGACAGAAAAAAAAAAAAAAAAATAAATAAAGTTGGTAGTTAGGATTTTAAACCAATTTTATTCAGTTATCTCCGTTCAGCATGAGGAAGACAGCACAGATTCTGATGAGCCCAAAAGACAACGACAGCTCTCTTAAAACAAATGACAATGCCACTGTGTTTCTTAGTGCTGCTTTACAATTTGGTGCAGACCCAGGGTCACGCGGAATACTTTTAATCAATCATGATTAACTTTTCACATAGGCCTAATAGAAAAGATAATCATTTTAGTGTTTGTCATAGTTACTTCACAAGTTAGTGCAGTATATTCAGATTTATCTTTCTATAATTAAAAGTATCCAGGGGCAGGGACAGATTGAGAGAAGCAGCAGATGGACCACCAGCTTTAATTGTGTGATGTTTGTGTATTGTTTTCACAGGTAGAATCACTAAGGTGTTTATCTCTCATCTTCATGGGGACCACGTGTTTGGGCTGCCCGGTCTGCTCTGCACTGTGAGCCTGAACATGACCTCTGACCCCCCACAGAAGCCTCGCTGTGTGGACATCTATGGCCCCCGCGGCCTCAGGCACTTCCTCAGAGTCACACTGGGGCTGACAGCATCACAGCTGCTCTTCCCTTATGCAGGTGATAATACTGAGCATTACGGCACTTTTTATTTCCATCTATATTCTTATCAATATCAATATCAATATCACAGCAAGCTAAATATATATATTTTTAAATGAAAACTCTGTGTTTTTGAATGAAAAAGGATTTCAGTTATTTTCAATTTAAGTTTTAAAATCTCTCCGTATGAAAAAAAAAAAAAAAAAACTTTGCAGAAATTTTTTCTTTAAAATATAAATGATAAAAATGTGGATGTGAATTAATACAATTCTACATTTACTGCCCCACTGACAACCTTTCCTGTTTTTTTTTTTATTTGGAATGCACAGTTTGCAGCAACATGGCTAACATTTCTTGATCAATGTTGTTTTCCATCTTTTAGTCCATGAACTGGAGCCCACACCTGACCAGAGTCCAGAGGAAGGACAGCTCAGCAGAGAGGTAACTATTCTTATAAATGGCTTTGTAAAATGTGTTGTTAAAACATTTAATTGCACAAATATAATGAATATTCTCTGTATTTCCTTTAGTAATGCTTTATACACATATATTGGCAAAAATCCATTAGAAGTCCCCTTATATTTCACTGCTTTCACCTTTGTGTCGTTGTGTAGGAGACAGCAGAGCACGGGTCCCTCCACCCTCAGGAGCAGGTGGGCCGGAGCGTTGCCCTGGACCCCTGCTCTGACACTTACCTTCTGTTTGAAGACGAGCACTTTGAGGTCAGGGCCTTCAGGTTGTATCACCGAGTGCCCTCCTTCGGCTTCTGTGTCCAGGAGAGAGATCGACCCGGACGACTCAAAACTGAACTGCTCAAGGAACTAGGTACAATAATGATGTTATTTGCTTTATCAGCCATTCATTTTTATATTCACAAATGATTCATGTTAATAATAACTAAATATAATCATGTTGCCAGCTCTTGCTGATCATTTTACAAGTATGTGCACTGTTCATTCATTCCACACTTCACTCACACACCACATCACACTAGACCAGAGGTCTTTAACAGGAGGGCCACAAAATCGATTTGAAGGATGGATGAGGATAAACTGGTTTTCAGTGGTTCTTTTTACAGACCAAGAGTTTGTTTTTCATACCTGACAGTTTTGACTGCTCACTAGCAGTCTTCCTCCGAGTGGAGACATGATGTTGCTGTGACGTGTCCGGTCGGCTGATTTATACAGGTTTCGGTGTTGTCTTCCTACCAGTGGAGGCAGGATGACAGCACCTTCCTCTGACAGACTTCCTCAGGACAGTATCCCAGGTGTGTGAGAGTAAAAAAAGCCCCCTCGTCCCCGTTTATAGTCCCGTAGACACATTTTCGTATTTCGATTGCCGCTGAAACGGCGAAGGCATGCACACGAGCAACAAAACACAAAGCAGAACAGGAACAAATCAAATCAGACATCTCTGACAACTGTAAAATGAGGGAACCACATTATGGACTGGGACGGAGCAAACATCACTGGGACAGAGGAAAATAAACATCGCCGCTGGATTAAAGAGGCAATCGAAATACCGAAACGTGCCCATGGGATGAGGGGGCTTTTACTTTTACACACACCTGGGATACTGTTCTGAGGAAGTTGGACTGTAGATGGTGCTGTCGTCCTGCCCCCACAGGTAGGAAGACAGCACCAACACCTCTCGTGACCACTCTGAGGAAGACCGCTGAGCAAGTTGAAACTGTCAGGTATGAAAGATAAACTCTTGGTCTTTAAATAGAACCTAATAACATAAAATATCTGAAGACCAAATGAACCTCATTGGACTGGTTTTCAGTGAGTTCTGGCTGTTCGCTCCTTCCTCAGGTCTGTCTCTCTCTCTCTTCGTTCCCTTGTTGCTTGCTCCCTGTCAAACTCAGCCTAGATTTTATCTTTTCTTCTAGGCTACATGTGAAGAGTTCCGTTACAGCTTTACTTTTATGCACAGTGGAACTTAACCTCCGTACGCACTACCGCGCATCGGGAAGGAGTGAGGCAAGTTCATTTTACAGGTGCATTAACCAGGCTCCGGAGTCCTCACTCTGCAGCCAGCCTCCTCTCTGTCCACGGAGCGAAGAGGAGAGGAGCGGGCAGTGAACAGGAGAGGAGCGGTCTTTGCTCTCGTTCCTCAGATCAGAATGACCAGAAAAGCTCAGTGTCCTGTATTAAACTCTTGTCCGTGTGCTGTGGTTTAATGCGATCATTTTAAAACGTCACACTTTGAGCCCATTTTCCGTGATGTCGTTGCTCCATTGATCTGGACTTCTCAGAGTCACTGGGAGTGCAACAAAGTGCAGCTTAAACTTCAGGCCTGAGTGGCTTTGGTCAGGCTTTGGCTTATTTCTGCCATGGAGCGAGTTGAGGCTTAAACTGTTAGTTCCAGTTCAGGATTTCAGGATAAGCCTGGACTTGTTAAGCGACTTCGATGGAATACCCCCTAATATTGAATGTACAATAACAGAGGTGCTATGTTTATGCACCACACTAGGCCCAATTTAATATATAACACAATTGTAAGACATATATATAGTTGTGGGTCGCTGGCCTGAAAATTGTTGAAGACACATTCACATATTACCTGCACTAGGCAATGTGTGAAACTTATTTAGAAGCCTTTATTAGCACAAAAGTGTCTTTCCAGTGAAGTATTCCCTTCATTCCTTAAGTCTTCTAACCTGTTGTCAGTAATATCCACGTGTAAATCACTGTTTGCATCTTTAAATATGTATTATTTTTTGCATGATGTACAAGATACGTAATAATACTGAAGAACATTCCAGGAAAAGCAATAACCATGTCCATCTATAGGGACACAAGCAGGTGGTGGATCCCTCACCATAAAAGTGCTTTTTTTAAAGTCATGTTGTATTTGTTAGAGAATGCAAATGAGACACATTAATGTAAAAACACTAAATAATCACCACTGGCTAGTAACCATTTGTTGTCCCACATAGTTTCACTTACAGGAAATAACAGCCTGTGTATTTTATTGCTCTTTGTTCGTGTGTCAGGCGTTAAACCAGGCCCGCTGTACGGCCGTCTGAAGTCTGGACAGAGCCTGACTCTGGACTGTGGGCGTGTGCTGACCCCTGCGGAGGTTCTCGAGGACGACATTCCAGGGAGAAAGGTGTGTGTCCTGGGCGACTGCAGCTCTGTCCTGGGCCTGTCCCATCTGAAACTGTGCTCCGCTGCGGATATTTTGGTTCACGAGGCCACGCTGGGAGACGAGCAGCAGGAGAAGGCAGTAGAGCACGGACACAGCACCCCAATGATGGCAGCTGCAATAGCCCGAGCGTGTAACGTGCATAAACTGGTGTTATATCATTTTAGTCAAAGATACAAGCCCCTCTCTCTGCAGAAAGAAGGAGAGGGGGACGATGTTTGTGAACTGAAGAGACAGGCTGAAGAAGCTCTGCAGGGCACTGGCACTGAGGTGGTGTTAGCGGAGGACTTTCTCACTCTGCAAATACGACTAAAAAGGACTAGAAAGTAGCAACAGGTATTGTCATTTCTCTTCACTTTTTTTCACTGCTCTGTTTTTTTGCAATGACTTGTCTATTTTGGTAAGGTTGCAATTGTGACTAGTCATCGATTTAAATAATCACATATTTGCTGTAATGTAATATTTGATTGTAATCTGGACTATGCAAAACCTAAAACACATGTGAACTGATGTTTTATAACAAAGATGGTAACAATGTTAAATCAAAACAGCAAAAAAGAATTTTAAAAATGGTAGCTTTTCATCAAATATACATGTTATTTGTAAATATTCACTACCTAGAAGCTTTCGAGCGCCACAATTTGACCTTTTGTTGGTTTTAAAAAGATTTAAAAATTCAGTTTCAAAATTCGCCAACAGATTTTCCTTCAGGGACAATAAAGTTTACCTTAAACTTAGTAGAAATAATCATTTGACTAATCAACTCATTGGAGAAATCATTGCCGACTAGTTGACAACAAAAATTTGTTGCAGCTGAACTATTGTAACTATTTAGGCAAAATGGTAATATTGTGAATTTACAGTATGAAATGATAAAAATAATTTGACATTTTAACTAAAGATGACTGCAGAAATATTGTTACAAAGAACTACATAATTCTTTTGCTCTTCTGAGGTGCTAGCTGGCAACATGGAAGAAACCTTTAAATATTTTTAATACTAAATTAACTAAATCATACATTTAATATAGAGTTGTGCAATATGGCAAAAATTATGCAAAAATTACAAACATGTCATTTGATTGCACAGCCCATAGTTCATAGTATCGTATAGCCAGACTGGCGCCACCTAGTGCCTCCGCTCAATTTCATTTCTCTCCAGTGACTAGGTCAGGAATCAAAATGCAATAGACGGTTCGCAAAAACCCCGGAAGTGCAAGTTCGGGCACCAACCAATCAGCGAAGAGTCATATTCAGTGTTGTCAACGATTCCCGAGATCAAGAATCTAAAGCTGGAATAAAAAGAATGTTTGGTGAATCTTATCAAGGGGAAAGACGTTATTCTAACACTGCGAGGTCAGACAGTTTGTACAAAGTGAAATGAAGTAAAACCGGCTTGAAGTATCAAATGCCTTTCAATACTAATATTGTTTCAGGAAAATTATTTTTAAAAAGCTGATTTTTAGTAAGCCACAATCCTTTTTTTCTCAGCTGAAGAGTTATGAACATGAAAAAGTCTTAATCTCCACCATCCACGAAAGGTCTGTCAGAGCATTTTAGGGAATAGACAATTTTTTGATGTTGTATCATTTGTTCCCTGCATAAAACTTGCATGTTAAAATATTTTAACCAATGTTTATCTAGGAAATTCTTTTACTCAGATTGTTCAGACCATTAAAATTTGTGAGAGGAATTGCACAATTGTATGGATAAGTATTTCTGGCCCAGGGTCCCTTGAGTAAACTATCTAATAATGTCATATGCAGCTGTTCTGTTTGCCTGTAGACTTCACTAGCAAAAAGTTTCCCAAGACCAAAGCCGAGAATATGAATTAAGTTTGATTAATATATTGTTTGTTTTTTTCTTTTTTTGATAAATAAAAGAGGAAGACAAGTGTTTTCGAACCTTTACCAGAGATTTATTTCTGGATCTGTACACAAGGTATTAAAGAACAACAGAAAATACAAAATAAAGTTTACCAAAAGAAAAAAAAAAAAAAAAAAAAAAAAAAACAATGCGATGTTTATGTACAATTATTATAAACAATAAAGATAGCTTCTGGAACATTTCTTATAGTGAAGTTTGATTGTCTATATTTCTGGATATACATTTTTAGAGTTTTGTAGGTTTTTTATTCACAAAGGTACGTGTTGTTTTCAAAGGACTTTTTTTCCAAAACCACAACTGCTATTTTTCCTTTTTTTAAACTTCAAAACACAATACAAAATATAAAATAAAAGGTGTTTAGTGCTTGTTTTGCACACAAGTCTCATACCAATAAAATCACATTTTCGAGAGTTCACAGGGTGGTGAAAAAAAACCTACTTCTACTACTTTTAATGGCCTTTACATTCGAAAATCTTTATACAAACCACAGGTGAAATAAATAAAGAACTGCACCGCTAAAGCTGGGAGAGCCTGGAGGACTGCATTTAAGAAAAAAAAACAATATGGCTCCCCATTAGTTTCGAGCAGCAGTCGTCCCTTTAACCATCAAGACAATTAAGAGACAACATTTTCAACAATTCAAGAAATCTGGGAGAACGAAATCAACTGTTACACTGCGAATCGAAAACACAAAAATTTCAACACCATAATGGGTAAATCTTTTTCAGTGACGTGAGCTAGCATGCGTGATTTAGCCGTGTCGTCGTGGTAACCGGGCAAATATTTTTTCCCCTTCTTTTTAAAAATGGAAAAAACCGAAACGAATCGAAACACCCAAACGAAAATGAAAAATCCAAAAAAGATCTGTACATATCTACAAATTATTGCCTTTTACCAAGAAATTAAAACTTTTGTATCAACATAGATTCACAAGTGTAAGAGGTCAGTTATAGACTTTTTAAAGGCTATCTGCTAAGTATTTACATGAGAAGCAAAGAACCAAAAAAAAGTGAATATATTCTCTGACTGGTTTTAACTTAAAATGGGATGCAGGGACATTAAAGGAGACAACGACATAATGGTGATTTACATGGCGGACATGAGGTACCCCTGAAAACAAACATAGCACAAATATGCATAGATAAATTAAGTAAACACGACTACTGCATCCAATCCACAATGACCCGCTAAACATGATACAATTCACAATTAAGGACTTCAGTCGAGAGAAATAACATAATGCTACTTAGAAAATGGCGATCGACAGAATATACAAAGTTCTGGCAAAGGAAGTAACCATAAATAAATACTGCGAGCAGGTTCACCCATCTTTAAGTGGAAAGAGCATCAACTGATTAAGGATTACAAGTGGGATTTGCCTCAAAAGCGCAGAAATAACTGATAAATGTAATGCGATAAGATACTGTTTATGTCAATGGCTATCAGAACATTTCAGGTGAGAATACTGCCATTAGTTTGCCAACGCTGGGAACTCACCAGGCATGGTTTTCAAACTGAAAATGGATAAAACTACAGGTGAGATTTGGGTTCAACTTCTAAAAAAAAAACAGACATTCACAAGTTCCAGTTTGGCCACTTTGAACAGTTTAAATTTTAAAGTAAACGCAGCAGCTACACACGCGCTTCCACAGGAAAGAGAGAGGGAGGAGGAGGAGAGAGGGAAGAGGAGAGTAAGGAGAATGCCTGAGCAGCTCGGGATCAGCCCCCTGCTTTAGGCCCAGCTCCACTCGACGCTAGTGTTACGCTCAAACACAAAAAAATGAGGTGACCCAAAAGTACCTGTAAACCAAACACTAAAAGTACCACTTCAAACCACACACAACAGCAACACTAAAGAGGAGGACTAAGCTAATTTGGCAGCTGAACAGAATGGCAGGATAAGAAGGAGCTCTGGAGATGTTGTGTTTAAATATGAGGAAGATACACAACTCTCCGACTGCAGCCTCGGGCCCCACTGTACATGGACGTTACACATCAAGAACGCAACTAAATAAAATTAAATGGCTATATAAACTCTTGAGAGAAATCAAGATTTAGTTCTATATGGTAGACATCACTGATGTCATATTACACAAATGAAAAAGTAGATTCATATACATATATATAGATATATATAATAGAATTTAAACAAATGGGATTCTCCACTGGGGTCAGTCTTATGTACAATAGAAGACAGTTATCACTCGGACTGAAGTGCTGCGGTGTGCGGCGTGTGGTGCCGCGCGTGTGCGCTCAGAAACCCGTTGGGCTCCGCGCTGTTGGACAAACTGCCGAAGTCTGTGACGGAGACGGCCATCTTGGCCCCGGTGATTCTGTGGTGATGAGTCGAGCTTCGCCGCGACTCAAAGTCCAGACTGCTCACCGACACGTCGCTCATGAAAGAGTCGGGCAGCGCCATCTTGAGTCTCTTGGACGGCCGCTCACAGCCCAGGTCCGAGTGGTAGAAGCCCGTGTCCAGCATGTTCAGACAGTCGGGGTCTCCTCCGTTGGATGGGAAGCCCAGGGGCTCCTCGTGGTTCAGGGGTCCGCGGTGCAGAGTGTCCAGAGGAGTGAACGGGTATGAGTCCAGACAGCTGACCTCGCCTGGGCTGCACACTGTGGCTACAGTGTTACTCAACGCTGTAACAGAGACCACAGTCAGGAACACTGATACAAACGCATAAAACACTTTCAGTGATTATCAATATAAAACACAACGGTGCCCCCTACAGGTCATCTCTGATCAGAAAAACTTACACGTCAATAAAAATGTAATTCATGTAATACATCAATGTCAAAAAATGTCTGCCACTTGATTCTGTGTTCATTATCAAGATGACAAAGTCAAAGTGTGTACGTGTTAGAATGGTGCAGGTGAGTGATGCGTGCAGACAGGAGCGCACCTGTCAGGTCGCTGGCTGTGATAGAGTTGAGTAGACTGAGCTGCTGGTCTGTGGTGGTCTCCAGTCGTCCCCCTCCTCCGGCCCCAGAACAGACCGACGAGGAGCTGTCGACGGCCAGACCCTCGGCCTCGTCCACCAGCCGGTCCATCAAGTCTCTGCAGGAAACACAATACAGTCAGGTCAACACTTTCAATTTAATTTAACAAAACAATAAAAGGGTCTCCACAAGTCTTTTTTCCTATGTATTTGAAAAAATTTCCCCATTACTGATATACTGTATAAGCAGCACTTGAAATCTAAATAAATCTGCAGTGTACGGTCTACATTTAATTGTGAAGTGTTACGATTTAACTCCGCTCTCATCTTTGAAAATTGTGAAAGGTGTTCCTAAAGTCGTGGGGAAAATGAAGATAATATGCGTAAGGTAAGTGAAGAATAACTTTGGACCACTACAAATAAGTAATATTTAACCAAGTAAGTAATAACTATAAGAATTCATTTGGGTTCATCATTTGAACTAGTTTATCCAATATAATTTCATTAATGCATTATGTTACATGGTTTAGTCTAATTTAAGACCTAGTTTAGTCTGATTTTAGACCATGTTTAGCCAAAATTTTGATCTGATATGACCTGAAGTCTTGCATACATTAGGAAAAAAGCTTTATTTTACTTTATTTGCCACAAATTCTGAAGGCTTTTTGAAGTTACTCAAACTGTTAAGTCTGTGCTTAGTTAAATGTATTACTTCACTTATCATGAATACTGTATTTGTAAGTTATTTTTTACTTTCAGTGAACAAACAAAAGCACTCACGTTACACCGGGGTAGCTGCTGTATTTCTTTTTGCCGAATCGATTCTGTTGCACAAAGAAGTCAAAGCGCTCGGACTTCTTCCACATGTAGTAAAACGCCACACACTCGGCTACAGTTCTGGTCGGGACCTAAGAAAGAACAATTTAATTAGAAATAGTTTGGTTAACCTTTACACACTTTTCTCCTTCTTGTGGAAACTGTTCGTACTTTGTGTTTTTGGATGAGGTGAAAGTTCTTGTCGTACATCTGTAGTGCATGTTCAAAGTTTTTACACTCCTCTTCTGACCATGGAGGGGATTTTTCTGAAATAAAAACAAACAATTAGGGATACTACAATTAATAGGAATCATTGTGAAGTCAATTAATAAAATGTAGAGCTGTAGTACACTAAAGAAAAGTCCTGCCAATCGATTAGTTCACCAAAAAGGGGTGTGGCAAAAACTCTAAATATTATACATCTGACCCAAACTGCAGTCATAAAACTACACCTGCACAGGATTTCAGGCACAAAAAAAATAAAATAAAAATCTATTTGACACACTTTTTAAATATGAGAATACTCTTTGGTACATGTTTGCACAATTGAAATAATAGTTTGAAAATTCATGGGAAAATAACTGCTGTTGATTGTGGTAATCCTACACAAAATTCTCCTAACTATTTCATTGCAAGTTAAATTTTTACTCCTCCAGGTTTGACAAAACTTAAAACAATATTATCGGAAACTATTAGAATATTCAGTTGACCAAATAACATTGTTTTAATTAACTAACATAACCTACATGTACATACTCCATCCACACGTACCTTTAGAGGATTTGAGGTGACTGCAGTATCTCTCCAATGCTTCCCTTGTGTTGTAGTTGCACTTGACCAGCTCATGCAAAGCCTATAAAAAACAAATGTCCACAAATACTCAATAACACTCAAATGAATGGTTTGATCTAATCCTTGTTGCCGTTGGTTACCTCCACCAATTAGTGCTTTTATATTAATGCATTCACTGGAGCAATAAGCATTTGATAAGATTGACATTTGTTTGAATAGAAGTTAAGGCAGAACTTAACTTGAACAACTGCAAGAATATTTTCAGGCAAAAGTCTGGGCTCACACTCTCGTTCAATGTTTTTTTATACGTTTGCTATTTTTGCATTTTGTACACCAGCAGAGGGAATCACATTAAGTAAGAAGTATGGAATTGTATAGGAAGGAAAATTCTTTAAATTACTTCTTAATATAAAAAATATATATATTTTACAACCAAATCCTCAAATTAGCCTAAATATTTTTTTGACTAAGAGTTGTTACTTTGATGATCTGGTTGTAAAAAATAAAAAATACTTAGTCATATAACTTTTTTTCTTTGCTACAGAATTCCATAAATCTTACTTCATAGATCTGATGTCTTCAATGTGTATAAAATATCTAAAATGTAAAAAAACAAACAAACAAAAATGATAGTGTGTCCAAACTTTGAAATGTTAATCTATATTGTTGTTGTAGTTTCAGTTCCCACTGAATACATACTGCTAGTGTATTCTGATACTAAAATGTACTCCTAAACTTAAAATTTCAAGCTATTTCATACTTAGGAATGTACGTGATATCGATTTCAATACCACAATGGTGAAAATACAAAAACATTCCTTTACACAATAGATAAAGATATTTGTTTCAGTATCAATACTTCAAAAGTGACACTAGTTTCAAAACTAGTTTTGGTACCTTTGACAACTCTACTTGCTGCAAACACATTAACTGTGGTAATGACAGGACAGAAGTCTAACCTGCTCATTGTCCCGCACGTGCAGTCCTGCTTTGTCACATCCCAGTTTCTCGTCCGACGTTCGCGAAACCACATCGAGGAGGAAACTCCGGACTTTATTTTCTGACAAAGTTGCCGGACTCCACATCAACTCATCCTCTTCTTCATAAGCTGAAGAGATGGACATGTTATTCAAACTGGGGCTGAACAACATATCGCAATAATCAGTATCACAACATACCACATATCACACAACCAAACCAAACCAAACTCCTTTTTTTACATGAAATGTCTTAAATTCCATCAATTTTGTTTTGTTTGTGTTTAACTTGGCCATTTGAATAATAAATGGCATGTACGTCTTTAATATGACTGTGTATTGTATTTGAAGTTTATTATAATATTATATTATATTATAATAGGGTATAGAGTGAATGAATAATGCTGAATAATGCTCTGTAAAGCGTCTTTGGGGACAGAAAATGCCAGTGAAAAGCGCTATATAAATAAAGACTTACTTACTTACTTATAATATTGATATCACATTGCTTAAAGCTGTATAGGAGATTGCAATAATTCCCAACAGTATGCAGTGACAGAAAAACAATCACCATTTTCTCCATCCTTGTAGTGACATAAGCAGGAGGGGACTTCTGCCTGGTACTCAGAGCCAACCTGGATTTCCTATAAGAATATAAAACATAAAACATTTCAGCTCACACTGTTGACATTAGTATAATATTAGTATAATAAACGAGTTACGCACTTTTCTGGAGTCTTCGGGGCTCGGGCCATCATCGTCACAATCTGACTCTTTATCTCCATCAGAAATGGCATTTGCTGAAATGTACAAGAATCTCATTAGTAAAAATAATCATATTGTTTTGAATTTAAAACAACCAAAGAGGCTTTCAATCTTAATAAGAACAAAAAAAAAATCATTTAATCTGTTTTGGATCTACCTTTACATTATTTATAATCAATATTTAGCATTTTTTCCATCTGGCACTGGCACAAATTTAAATTCTGTTTTGTTGTTCATAAAACTTTAATGTAGCCATTTTTTATAGTTTTTAGTAAGAAAATAAAATAGAAAATCATACTCTATCAATATGACAGATAATTCTGATAAACAGCCCAAGCCTGTTATGAGGGACTTACATCGCAGGGTTCTGGGGAAGAAGTCTGTGGTCTCGTGTGAAGTGACGGATGGGGTCAGATCATCAGCCGAGGATTGAGTCTCCTCCTCGTAGTCCCCAGAGAGCAGATCTTTGGCTATTTCCTCCTGCAGCACAAGCAGAAACTTGCAATACTACAAATTTCAAAATTGGACACAGCTCAGAACTAATCACTGCTAAAACTACTATGAATCCTAGACATTTGAGACAAGAATCAAAACTGGGGAAAAAAATAAAAAAAATAAAACAGAAACCAAAAGACAGGATTGATGTCAGTTCAAAGGCTTTTAAGGCATTTGAGAAAAAAAAGGTAATTCTATACAATATACACAAGGTTGTGAAATAAAATACACCGCATAGATGTATAATGGAGCATTGAACTAACTAGGCTCCATAAAACACTATGGTTTATTCTATGTGGTAATATTTTGTAAAAGGGTGTGATCAAAACTCAGGATTACCTTGTCTAACGTCATGTCTGGCAGCTCATCAGTTAGATCGCCTGAAGAACTGGAGCCAACAGACGCCTCACACCGGTACATCGCCAACAACTCCTCCAGAGGCATGTTCCCCTCCTGAAAAACACAAAATAAAATGCATTCAGTTTTATATTAGTCTCTTTTTTTTCTATAAGTCATGAAGTCAATTAATATGGAATCATTCTATCAATACACCAATATCATAAATCCCACCTGTTGAGTACTCGTAATACTGACAGAAAATGTATCTTGATATTTTTAGATTTTTTTCTAATACTCAATAATACATTTTTTTGCAATAAGAACTGTGCTGGATCAGAAATGTACCAAAATACGCCTGTAAAATTGTCAAATTAAACAAAAATTATAAGGAAAATAACTGCAAATCCTTTTAAAAATTACACAATTTATTTTTATTATATATTTTTTGGGCATTTTTTTTCCCATTAAAGCCAGTGTACATAAAACAACTATTTCAATATTATCTTGTAGACCATAATTTACTGACAAAAAACAGTTATTCACAAGGTCTGGAGCATGTTGACTCTGCATCCATTTTATTAACAAAGGAAAAAAAAAAAAGGATTTGTACCTTTTCCAGATCTGCGAGCTCTGAGCTGATGTTGCTGCCTCCTTCCTGAGACTCTTCCTCCTCTAAAGTCCTCTCGTCATCGTACTCATGGACTAACATCTCTGCTGTGGGGTCAAAGTCATGGTCCTCTGACGATAAAGAGCCAACTGAAGGAAAACAAGGAAAAAAACATAATATTAGATCACGATAACAATTTTGAAGTTTGATTAATTGTTTCTAAAATTATTATGATAAATGATTATACTGAACAATTATACCTAGGGGTGTACAAAAATATCAAAATATCGTATTGTTTAATGTGTTGATACAGTATCAATATTGTGTGCTGCTATATCGATATATTGTCAAGAGTAGTTTTTGGTATATTTTACTAAATTTTGTGACAGTCCTACAGTTTTGTTGCTTGTTTAGAGAAAGGAAGCTCATTTATGTGACACATTTGACATATTCATTGTTTTGATGACTAAAATGGGTGTTTCATATTCACTTTGCACATGACGTGGTTCAACAAAGACTTTCAGAATCACAACCATGATTTTTCTGTTGTTGTTTTTTTTTTTTTTTATTAAACCGTATCAAATTGATTTGAAATATATCATATCAAATGGAAAGTGCACTGTATCGGGAGATGTATTGTATCTTGGCCTATATATTGAGGTATGTATCGTATCGGCAACTTCTTAATTATGTTATTCCACTGATTTTAAACCACACAGCATGAAAAACCCAGACAGTTAACTCTTATCCAAAAGATGGTACGCCCATATAACATGAGCTGCTATGAATAAATAGTACAGTACAATATGCATTGTGTACAAGCATGCTGATATCTCAAAGGAGTAACGCTATACAGCTCAAAGAATATAACACAAAAAGCGCACAAAAAGTCACTGCTTGTGCTAGAAAAGAATGCATGATAAATATTTACCCCTTAAAAAAGATTGTGTATTCTGTCACTGAATGTTAAGTCAACATAGTAATTATAGAGACGGGCCTACTTGGTTACATTGGTTCACAGTTTATACTTTCAGTTCAATCAGATTTGTTGTCTACACTGGCAAGCAATGCAAACATCTGGACAAATCTTACCTGGGCTTGAACTCCCTAGGGAAGCCTGCAAAATAGAAACGCAGAAATGAATAATAATTGAGAGAAGCTGAAGCATATGGGTAAATTTGCAGATAAATTGTCATATTTACAGTTAAAAGCATACAGTTTCTGTCACGGAATTTAAAAGGCTTCGTTTTCCCACCAAAACAGAGCGACGGCGGAGAAGCGCTCACGGCAGTAGTGACTGAAAATGGACAATTATCAAAACCACACTAGCCCTCCAAAAAACAGCATAAAAACGCGACGCTGATCAAAACTGCAGCCGCAACCCACGCTAATTTCCGCGTATCTTTGCAAAACGCGATAAATCAGTGTCATTTGATAGGGATTTCACGGGGGGATTGCGATCTGTGCTGTGTCGGCTTCTGAAAGTGTTAGCTTAGCCCCAGAAAACCAATGCATCGGGAAACGTAAACACTAATTTATACCTTTGCGCGGCTTTACACTCGACAGACATCAATAATATAAACGACAAACTTATCACACAACAGCCCCGTGGAGTAAAAATCAATTTCTAACGATCACATTTGGATGTTATTGTTTTTTTTCCTCCCATCGGCGAGCTAACATTAAATTTACGTATCAATTTACACCGCCGCTACGCTACAGCTGAGAGCGACGGCGCAGCGGCCTGGTAGTGAAGGATCAGACCCGGCTTTAAACGTACTTTTACGATCAAAAACGCAACATCGAGCCCCAGTTCACGGTATACACTTGGCAAAAAGTGTTATACACCCAATCGATACCATACAAGGTGGAAATACGAAGCCAAAATGTTAAAAATATCGAGTTAAATGTAGTAGCTTCTCCCCTGTTTTCCCTCTTACCTCCGCCATATTGGTACCTTTAGCTGGTGGGCGGGCCCGGCGCTTAGTGGCTCAGCGCTCTCAGCCAATCACAGAGCAGCACAGCGCCAGAGTCGTGACCGTACGTGACGTGACGCCATTTAAACGAGCCACTGACGCACGGACAAGACTGGTGGAATATACTGGAATTATAGCGTAAAGTTATAAAGCATGAAATAGTCAAAGTAGGCCTGCTTGTATGCTGAAGATTAGCATAAGGGATTTGCATAGACTTCTCTGCCCATTGGCTCATTGAAACATAAAGTTAATTCCAACATTATTCCTCAGAAGGCAATTAAGGTAAGGTAAGACAAGGCAAGGCAAGTTTGTTTGTATAGCACAATTCGTACACAAAGTAATTCAAAGTGCTTTACGCAATAAGAAATACATTAAAACTACAATACAAACAAATCAAAACATAAATAATCATCATAAAATTAAAAAGAGAGAGAGAGAAATTAAATGAGATAGAAGAAGAATGCGGAATGAAAACCTTTCAGTCATATGCACAGCTAAACAGAAGTGTTTTGAGCCTGGATTTAAACAGAGTCAACGTAGTGGCCTGTCTCACATGATTAGAAAGACTGTTCCAGGTTTTAGCCACATGCATCTGAAACTCCCACGGTCACGGGAATCCTGGAAAAGCCATAGACATTGAAAATGTAATTTTCCAGGCTTGGAAAAGTCATGGAATTTTATAAATTCAATGAAAATTTTGGAAAAGTCATAGAATTTTAGTATCTCTTTCATGCAACTACATCGTTCTGTTAAGTTATCATTAGACTATTATGATTATTTCCGAACAAACGTGCCTTTTGTTTAAAAGAGGCGACAATAAACGCACTAACGGTATTTTGAATGTTAAAAAACTATAATACCAAACCATAAGGTGAGAGGAAAGGGTTAACATTTCATATTTATCTGTAAAAGTATGATCAATTCTACACATGTAGGGTATCTTGGAAATTTCAGTTTAGGTCATGAAAAATTCATGGAAAAATTTTGAAATTTTGTCAGTGAAAAAGAGTGGGAAATGCTGGCTCCCTGTGTTTAGTCTTGACACCAGCAGGAGACCGGTCCCTGAAGTCCTCAGAGTGCAAGATGGTTTATATGGCACTAACATGTCACATATGTACTTTGGTGCTAGGCTGTGGAGAGACTTGTGCACAAGCAGAGCCACTTTAGAGCCACAATTAAACAATTAATTTCTCAGATTTTTTGGTGTATTCAGTAGTTTAACTCTGTTCTAATCCAATAAACACAAAAAAGACTATGTAAAGAATTTGACATGAAATGGAAATTGATGAGAGAATAAGTTTATTAGACCAAATCCCACTATGCACCTTGGTCTATGCCCAATTTTATAAAACCTTGAAGCTATATGACCCCTGAATTTGCACATCTTATGAGGGAGATGTTTGGTGACTCTCTTCTCCTCATCTTCTGCACAAATTCTCATTTGAATTAAAGTATTTGTTGTATTAAATGTTGCTCCTATCACCTGACAACAAGTTTTTTTTGTCTATTTATATTTTTGTCTATAGGTACAGTATATTAAATTACAGCTAAAAATGCACAATTGTTATCCATTTATCATGCAGAAGCGTATGTAGGTCTAACAAATTGGGGGAAAAAAATTAAACAAGATTATTTAAACAATTTATTAAAAGCACTGATATCACAATCTATTCCAATTTATTTCATGTGTGGAAGTTTCGATCAACAAATCCTTTTGCTGCATAATCTTTAGCCAGTAGGAGGAGCCCTCAGTACAGGACATGAATTGCAGTAAATCATTCCCACCTTTAAAGCTCCTCACTGTGCCTGTGATCGCCTGCGCCAACTGTCTAACTATACCAGTCTTTCTCAAGGACACCACAATTAACTGTTTGAAGCATGTTCTATTTAAACAACCACCTGTTACTCTTTAATGCCTCTCTTAACCCACACCGGAAGTTTAGCTCAGAAACTGAACCACAAACCTTTGATGATGGGTCACACCAAGTTTTAAATAAAGCAGCAAAGAAGGTCAATATGTGTGGAAAAGGCAGAACCAAGTGTGGATTAGGCTACTTGGGCAACAACAATAGAGGTCAAAGGTTAAAAAAACTAAACACCGAACAGTGTGAAAAGTTTAAATCACTAAAAAGAAAACAATGCCACAGTTATATTTTTATTTGTTTGTTTATTATTTTCAAACATTTAGCTCCAAAGAGTCCATATTACACTATTTTCTGTTCTTCTGTGTTTTGTTTCACTCACACACATTTAACACACAGACCCTGCATATTTAGGCAACAGTGTTCTTCTCTCAGACTGAAAACACTTTGTTCCACCTTGTGATGTCATGTGGTGATACAGGAAGAGCTCCATTGTGTAGCTGTTAACTTGAAAACTCAAACATGTGTGAATGAAACAAAATATAATTAGCATTACGTATTCTGGTTACAGGCTAAAAATAACTAGGGGAAATCTGAAAACTCAAAATAAGGGACTTTTTGGTCACTTTGCTTTATGTTGTAAACTACAGGCAACACTTCTGAAGTGGCCACGTACATAAAACAGCTGGATCCCACTTGTAAACTATCGATAACTCTTGAAGCTGTGCATTCGTGTAATCTATGGCCCATGCCAATCTAAACACTTCTCCATTTCGTGGTCTGGAGTTTACAGTCTCCGATGATTAACCGCTCACAGCGTTTACTTTTTTCAACGTCACAGAAAGGCTATTGTCAACACGTCCATTTCATGTGTCAGCGATGTTATTATGTAGAATTTGCATCAAAATACGCACAAGTTTAGATTGGAAATGTGTAATGTAATGTTTACCATGGACCTATTACAAAAGAGAGGAGCACATCTGCATTACTGTGTTTTATTTATTTATTTATTTTATTTATTTTTATGTTGGGGAAAAAAAGTATAAAATGTCCTGACAAAAAGTTTGATAACAGAAAATGGCAGTGACAGTGGTAAGAAACTTTAAAACAAATGTCTAGTGAATAAATGAACCAACAGTACAAAAACAACAAAAATGACTCATGTATTTTAATACAGTTATGATGCCCTTTATTCGATAATTGCCTTATTAAACAATGACCTCCCAGACCTTTTCTAACTTCTTCAAATCTCCTCCGAAGTTTTACACCACATCACTACTTTAACCTTAATAAACCTGGTCAGAGTGTAAGAAGTAAAACCCACAGACTGCAAAAGGTTCATACATTAACAACACCTATTACTCCTACAAAAAGTCCTTGTTATTTAGTTAGTAGTAACTTTTACCGGGTGATGCGTGATCAAAATAAAATAATAATACTTTTGTTGTGGGCAACGACAGTATTATTACATTCTTATAAAAAAGTGATAGGTCTGTCCTTTGGTTGAAGTGTGTTTAGTGTCTGTCAGTCTAAGGAGTCTATGGAAGGGATTATACATGAGCCTATGAGAACTCAAAATTACATATAAAATTGTACATCTCTGAGTAGTTTTCAGACCCCATACTTTTAGTCCTACTTGATTAATATATTGTAATATATTGAGTAATATATTGTACAGTACTCTTACTTGAGTAAAAGCTTTACTCTTCCCATTGTGAGAAAGTTTACAAGTAGAAATGATAAAAGTTATGTCTGATGTTATGTCCAGAGTGTTTTTCTGCCCAGCTACTCTTACTTGAGTAATTTCTTTGACCACTACTTTGTACTTCTTGAGTGATATTGTCTCAAGTAACAGTACTTTTACCTGAGTACAGCTTGTATATTCTGCATTAATAACATTAAGAAAAGATCAATGTAAGCCCACTGTAAACAACTGGAAGACACTAAAATGCACCAGAAAGTAGGAAAAAAGTGAACCATTTAAAAATATATATCTTAAAATAATCTTTAAATACTCCTGGTTTGCGTGATGTGGTTTTTCATTTTGTTCAATGTGAATCCCCAATATCTGAGCCTGGGGGGTTATGTCCGTACTGAAGTAGTGAGCAAATTCTGCTTGAGGCCTCCTGAAGGCTAAGTCCAGCCCTGGAGCACCTCTTTTTCTTCTCACAATAATTTTCTCACTAAAGCTGTATATCGTGATCTCTGTTGCCAGTACAATCAGGTGGAGTTTCAAGGACAAAAGATTGTGAACCACTTTTTTAATGGTTCGTTGTGTAACTTTTCTGGGGGAGGGTCAGTCAGATACTTTTCTCCATGGAGATGTTATTGCTTTGTCTGGAATTAAACTTTTCTATCTTCATGGAGATCAAACAAGACCGAGTTACAGCTCAGATCTTTCGAGATGCGACCCCGCTTACTGTCAGAACGCCTGTTTTTCTAGATATTTTTGAGCTATAAATCCATCTGTAATTGAATAAATGTAAGGTAGAGCTGTTTACTGTGTTTTTTGGACTATAAGTCGCACTTTTTTTCATGGTTTGGGTGGTCCTGCGACTTATACTCCGGTGCGACATATATATTAAAATTTTCAGACTGACAGCCGCGAGAGGGCGCTGTAGGCTTGTGTATCACTTTTCTGTGCATGTTTCTGGCAGAAAAAGCCACTGTCCTGCTGCAAGTAGTGAAATATGCAGCAGAAAACGGTAATCAAGCAGTTAGAAAGAAAGTCTGGAGTGAGTGAGAAACTTGTGAGGGACTGGCAAAAAGCGGGTGCACTGTGCAACTTTCCTGGAAGGCACTGGTTAACAAAGTGACTCCAGTGACAACCGAAGTTGCACAGCGTTGCTCAGAAGTGACACAGAGGATGAACAATTCAATGTATTTAGTGATCTGGAGTGAGATCGAGAGGTTGGTTTGTTCTGTTGTTTATGCTATAGTTATCTGAAGAACTGTTCATATGTTACGTTAACATATTAATGCCTATTCAGCCTGTTGTTCTTTATTCTATTGTCATTATTATTATAACCTACTTTTCAAGATGAAATTTCGGTTCCTGGTCCCTGATTTTATAAAATAAACTTCCCCCCAAAAGTGTGACTTATATATGTTTTTTTCTTCTTCATTACGCATTTTTTGGCTGGTGTGACTTATACTCCGGAGCAACTTATAACCCGAAAAATACTGTGAAACATTCCAGGCAGAGCACTGACATATCCATCAAAACAAGTAGGTGAAGGACCCCCAGCCAACCCTTTAAGTGTTTGGCATAACTCCTGAATCAAGCTCTTTATCGGTATGTTATGGATGTGTCTCTGAAAACCTTCACCTTATACATGGAGCTTGGACAAAACTACCTACAGAACGTATAGAATGCATCAACAGGACTTTTTCTTTTCCGTTTCTTGTAAATATCAACACAACATGAGTCACTTCCTCTTCCATAGATGGACCTTTTGAAGCACACCGCATGAATCAACAATTTAAAACATACGCCACCTAGCTTTTTTGCGCTGACACACTAACAATCATCGAATAAACAGTGAATCCTCCATCTGGATGCATTGTAAACTAGTTTGAAGTGGAGCAGAGCAGTGGGAGCTCGCTTCTGCTCTGACACATTTGACGAGTGGGCCGCAGAATCATAACAAACCCGGAGTAGGTGTGGGCTAACGCTAACAGCCACATCCGATTCACCGTGGAACAATGGGCGGCGACCTGTGACCCCTGACCCCACCGCCCCTGTCCGGCGAGTTTGACGTCAGAGGATAACTGTGTGACCTGACAGCTTCACTCGTCAGCCCAAAGCTTTGTGTTGATATATTGTTCTGCAAGCGTGCGTTTTCGAGTGGTTAGTATAACTTCATTCAAAAACAGACAAAGTACAAATTTTTATGTTTTATTGTAGAGAGTTTAACTGGAAAACAGACTGAAAAAGAAGGTCAGTTGGTTCAAAATGATTCAAGTATGAGCCCAGTGGTCTTTAAAGCAGCAAATCATCGTAATAATAATTGTCTGATAATACAAAACAGACTTTTTAACATTAAGCTTTAAAAATAGTTTTGTTCTGAGAGCTCAATTACAATCACATATTCCCAACAGAAACCTTTTTAAGAAATTGAACTTCCTGTACTACTTCTTAATGATGTGACAGTACTCTGGTTTGGCTTCGTAACAAATGCTTTTGCCAATACTAGATTTGAACATTTGTTTTTAGCCCCTTCATTTTTATAATGATCTTATATCACAATGATCTGCAATTGTAGCCACTAGGGATGTGCAAAATTACTGAAATATTGTGATACAGATTTAGTGGAAGGAATCTTGTTTATGCAAAACACTTGACATATTTTGTGGGTTTTGATTTTTGAAATAGATGTACTTGATATTAACTTTTTACAAGTGGTTTAACAGAGAAATGTTGTTGGTAAAATGTATTTTGTTAGTTTGATTCATCAGCTGGTTTCACTTCGTGGAAACCGTCTGACCTAGCAGCATTAGGATTTGTTCACTCAACAGTAGGCGGGTACTTTTTTTATTGAACCAATTGCTGCTATTTTGTCATGACATATGCAATGTGCCAGAATGCTCAGTGGTGCACAAGTAATTGCCGGCACAACAGTATACAAAGCAGAGAGTGAAAATCCTCAATCTCGGGAATCGTTGCCAACACAGAATGTATGGCTTCATCTACATCCATCTCGACCGCTTTGTTTACTGTTGTGTTGTACCACAAAAGGGACCCAGACAGACGCTTGAGTTTGATGTCATGGCTTCACAGCTCTTCACTGATTGGCCGGTGCTCCGTCTACAACTTCTAATGTATTTTGATTCCTGACCTAGTCGCTGTAGAGAAATGAAATTGAGCTGTGGCACTAGGTGGCGGCCTGCCTGGCTAGTATTTGGTTCAATCATGTGCAAAATACCAGCTGCCCTGGTGTAGACTGACAGAAGCGAGAGTGCCAATCTGTTCCCCTCCAACACTCATGCACCCATCACATTCATACTAGTCAAGGTCCCACTGTGCCCCAGCTGTGGCTCCTGATATTACCTTTGGTCTACCATCCAAGTATTACTCCCATAACATGCATAGCCTATACATGTCGGACTGTGTTTGTTAGTGTGTGCATTGTGTCACCATGATAACTGCTGAACATTCCCTCATAGACATACATGAAGTACCCCCAGTATGATGTAACGGCAAAGTATCAGTTTGTGCAACAGCTGTACTGGCTCTATCCAGCAGGAAATTTCTGGGCCTAATTTGTTGTGAGTTCTCATTTCTATAAACTAATTGAGACTGGACAAACTGCACTGTGTTTGATAAGCGCACCGGAAGTCAAACCACTCTGCAGAATGAAACTTCCCTGAAAATCTACTTCAAGTGGCTCTTAAAGGTGCAGATGTTGTTGCTTATTGTGGAATATCCCGGCATGGCATTAAACGTATCCATCTTTCATCTCCATAAAATGAGCTTTTATTGACATAAAAATGTACATTCTTTCTGTGAATGGGCTTGCCTCTCCACAGATATGATCCTAACTGTTGTCTCTGTAGAGATTCAAGTACCAACAAATAAAAGATTTGTCTTTTCTGAGTACAACCAGATCAAAACCAGGTTTAGAACAGGACTATTCCAGGTCTAAAAGTGGATAAAATTAAGTCTGAATTAGTCGGCATGTAACGATATCCAAATCTCTTTTTCTATTTTAACGATATCTTGACATTTCACGGTACAATATTTATTTTGATATTGTGTGGAGGCTAACAAAATTGCGGATATATTACTTTTTTGTCATAATCCAAATAATTAAGATTTGAAAGTTCTTAGTAACATTATTTCATCATGTAAACTGGATTGAGACAAAGCAAAGGATCATGGTATATGTTGTTCTCTCTGTTTTTAGCTGTTGCTGCTCCATAACAGTGAATTTAAGCAAAGCAATTTCAATATATTATGATAGCGCACAGAATTATTGTGAGACTTTTGACAAGATCACAATATTTTGGTCACAGCTACATCCCTATAAATGAGGCAAACTCACAAACTGAAGAGCTCTCCAAGTACCAACTGAAGGAGTTTACTACCATAGACTGAGAAACACTAGTCTAGGCTTCTCAGTGGTTTTGTCCTAAAAGTATCCACCGGGGGGCAGTATGAGACAGCAGTAATATGTTGTGACTCAGCTGAAATGAAGTCACCCTGTCCCTCTGTCACAGCTGAAGTGACTGAACACTGTTTGTTGTGCTAAACACGTGGGAGCAGGGTTTATAATGTGAGTCTTTAGTTGTGTACATGCATAAACCGCTGTGTATATAGATCAAGCAGCTGCACTAACAACAGGACTTTCCAGGAAACTCCAATACGCAGAATTGTGTGCGGAGGTGAGTAACATAAGTGCAGTAGTTAATCAAAACAGAGCAGATGTCCATTGCAGATAATGGTGTCATCTTTTTAACTGCAGTGTGGCTAATGCTGCAAGATTAGACTGAAATGAAACACTGTAGCCTGCACATTTTATCCAGATTGAGGCAAATAAAAGAGGATAAGGTTCCACAGTACAACAAAATAATACAAAATATTATCAAATCATATAGTAATAAAATATCCTCTGCCAAAGTAGGGTTGTCAAAAGTATAGGAAATCAGATACTAATTGATGCTAAAACTACTGTAGTATCAAAACTAGATACTCATTTGAGCAGGTATCGATACTAAAGAAATAAAAGTCACAGGACAGAAATTAACCTTTCCTGAAAATATTAAGGCTAAGTTTACACATAGCCGGGTATGTTGAGAAACTAATATTTCCCTCCCTCCATTTTCCAAAATAACATCGTGCACACTGCATTGTTTTCAAAAAAGTTTCCGTTTACATCAATCCGCATAAATACTCCATCAAGTGCCATCATAACTACACTAAGCCTCTGGGCGGCACCTGGATTAGATACAAACCTGTAGCATTTATTTCATTATAGTTGTAAGTGTTACTCAAAAATAGCTTGAAAAACGTGCATTACTGGGCAGGGTTCCCTCTCCACAGATCTGTTAAAGAACTGGCAAAATTGCTGACCTCCGAGCCTCACTGGTCTTTGATCATCGATACGATACATAAACTGTTGTGTGCAAATGCAAACACATGAAAAGAAGAAGAAATGTGACTGCTACTCTGAAAGCTTCCATGATCATCATCACAGCAAAAGGGAAACATTGGTCGCACTTTTGGCGCATCAGCTGCATAAAACTCGGTTTATCTCACTTCCAGAATCTCCACTCTACAGTCCCTGACAAAAGTCTTGTCGCTTATCCATTTTGTAGAAACAAAAGCTTATAACCTGACTTTAAATTAATCGATTGGTTTTAGAAATGTCTCATATGAAAGCTAAAACCCTCCCAAATTATGCTCAATATACTAAAATAAATTTGCTTCACTGAAGAAAGATTGATCATTTAATGAACACAGAAAGGTCAGATTTTAGCAAGACAAAAGTTTTGTCGCCTACAGAAAATTGAACAAATAATTTACTTCAAATATAAAAATATGTTGCATAACATCAGTGAATTAAGTAGTGGTGCTGTGAGATCCATATTTAATATCTTGTATGACTTCCATGAGCTTGAAGGACACATCCATGCGGTTCAACAATGATTCATACAATTTGTTGATGAAGTCATCAGAAATAGCAAAGAAAGCAGTCTTACATGCCTCCCAGAGTTCATTAAGATTGTTTGGTTTTGCCTTCCATGCTTCCTCTTTCATTCTACCCCAGACATGCTCAATGACGTTCATGTCTGATGACTGGGCTGGCCAGTCCTGGAGCACCTTGATCTTCTTTGCCTTGAGAAACTTTGATGTAGAGATAGAAGTATGCGATGGAGCACCATCCTGCTGCTAAATTTGACCCCTTTTATGGTTGGCAATGTAAGAGGTAGCTAATACTTCTTGATATTTTAGGCTATTGATATTGCCTTCCACCCTGCAAATGTCTTGCACACCCCCATACTGGATGTAACCCCTGACCATGATTTTTCCTCCACCAAACTTAACTGTTTTCTGGGTGAATCTTGGATCCATGCGGGCTCCAGTAGGTCTCCTGCAATATTTGCGGCGGCTGTGATGTAATTCAACCCAGGATTCATCTGAGAAATCCACCTTCTGCCACTTTTTCAGTGTCCATCCTTTTAGCAGGCTGTGGGCCTTGGCAAATGCCACACGTTTTTTTAATTGCCTTTTGTTTAGTGCTGGTTTCTGTGCACTGATTCGACCATGGAGGCCATTTCAAGACAGAATTCTACAAACTGTTGTGGTTGACACAGGGACTTGAGGTGACCAGGCCTGGTGGAGCTCTGCTGCAGTGGAAAAGGGGCTGGTCTTGGATTTTTGAATCAACAAACGGTCCTCCCGAGCAGTTGTCTTGCGGGGTCTGCCGGACCTGGGCTTGTCAAAAACATCTCCAGTCATTTCAGATCTTTTTCTTATTCTTTGTACTTGACGCTGAGACACATTGAAGGTGTCAGCCACCTCAGCAGTGGATCTGGTCTTCAGCTTCTTGATAATTAACGCTTTGGTCTCAGGGTGGATCTTAGGCATGTTGTCAGAGGTCAAGTTGCAGTTGATGTGAAGGTCTGGTGTGCTGGGCTTCTTTTTATACACACCCACTAATTGACTGATCAGTAACTGATCACAGGTGAGGCTGTAATCTAGGATTGGGTGCATCATATGACAAGGCCACAAGACTTTTGTCTTGCCAAAATCTGACCTTTCTGTGTTCATTAAATGATCAATCTTTCTTCAGTGAAGCAAATTTATTTTAGTATATTGAGCATAATTTGGGAGGGTTTTAGCTTTCATGTGAGACATTTCTAAAACCAATCGATTAATTTAAAGTCAGGTTATAAGCTTTTGTTTCTACAAAATGGATAAGCAACAAGACTTTTGTCAGGGACTGTAGCTGGAGCTTTTAGAAAGATTCATTCTCAGAGGCAAATTTGGTGTTTGCTTGTGAAAGATGGGTACAAACGAAGGGAAATGTCGAAGGTAAATGTTTTTAAAAAGACCCATGTACGTGTAAATGGGGCCTAAAAATGATCTTGAGCTGTATCAGAACAAGTATAAGAGCACATAGACTAATATATACGCCCATGGACCAATATGGAACCTACCTGAACCACTGAAGGATTACACAGACATAAGACCACACGGTAATATAAAAGAAAGTACTATGATTTAATGTTGAAAATGTCATTCTGTTGTCTAAATTTTTGTGTTTTATGGTAGCAGTATCAGTATTGAATACTGAATCTGTTCCTTAGTACTGAAATCGAAATTTTTGAAATTTTTGTATCGTGACAAAACTGCAAAGAACAATTTTGTTATAGACTCACATAAATAAAATATGTGATTATTGGATTCGCTTTATTATATCTGATCATGTTTCTTCAATTGTTAATGCTCCAGGTTAGTTTGTTGTGTGCACTTTGAACCAAATCTTATTTTTAACAAATCACATTACAATCTTATCACAAATCTATAATTGCAGTCACAAAGTTGTCTGACAAATATAAAATAGTGGATATTTGATAACTGGTAACTGCTCAGTAAACTGAAGCACTAACTTACAAAATTATAGTGTACATGGATCAACACTTTTAATTTTAGTTAATTAAATTCAAGTTTTGTTGGACAGTGAGTTTGAAATGCATCCACTAGAGAGTCCAATAATTGTCCAGAAAATGCCTGCAGAGTTTTTGTTTTTGCACTTTCCACAATATCGATAAGAGACGAAAGCCTTATTTTGCAATCTATTTTTGCTTATGCACTGCCAAAAATGTATTCTAAAGTCCCACAGATTAATTTTGATCTGTGCAACAAATGAATAATACATAATGCATGACTCAGATGTGCAGAAACTTGTTTACACTCACCCCAAGCACACCCTTTACCCTTTCTTAACCTTCAGATAAATCCTAAAATAAATAACTGAATCTTTCAATGTTTCCAGTTTTGTTATATAAAAAGCCTTGTTCTTATTGTTCGGTCATATTGCAGATCTATTAGGAGCCTGGACCTCGGGCAGCCCTTACAGGGAAAGTAATTCTCCTCAAGAATAATTGTTCAGATGGGGAAACTAGATTCTGAAGTATGTTTAATGGCCCATTTCTGTAAATATGTGCCAGAGAGATACAATTTGTCTAAACATAGCTCAGTGAAAAACATATTTTCTCTCCTTTTCCCCTGGGATAACCTGATATTGGCTGTAATCTTGTCTGTTACACAATTTTAGGTTTGGTTGGTGTGACAGTGGCTTATCGTAAGACCGTTTGTGCCTTAACTTTAAAGTATGACGGTCCAATCCTTATTCCAACTTGGGCAAAGTCTCTTCCCTTGTGACAGGCATCTTTCAGCACATTTCTGAATAACATCACCGGAATAATACAAAAATATTAATACGGAACTGCATTTAAGTGTGTTTTGATTTAAAATTTCATAAACTTGACCTATTTGTGTCCTCAAATTCGAGGTAAACATGTTCAGATCAAAGAGCTTTTACTGCTATATATAGCTTTATAACAATTCCACTGTTGGTTTATTCTTAGTTACAAAACAATTGGTCATAATAGACAAGTTGTTTGTGTTATATTTTGGTTCTCAAAATGATTATTCATCAGAAAGCAGAATGAGCCCCACATGTCTCTCATTTGGGTTGCCAGTTTCAAGGCTGAAGTCCAGTTACTAAAAGGTCTCTCTCTCATCTTAATTGTCACTACCTAAACTCCTAGCCTGATTCATAGATGGTTAACTCAGACAGTTTCCATGAAGTGAAACCGTCTGACCTCGCAGCATTAGGATTTCTTCGCTCAACACTTTTTTTAAATTTAACCAGTCGCTGCTATTTGGTCATGATGCATGTAATGTGCCGGAACTCTCAGCGGTGTCCAAGTAATTAACGGCACAACAGCAAACAAAGCAGAGAGCGAACATGTCTGTCAGCGATCATTGTCGTTTCTGCAAGATGAACTTCGAATTAAAGATGCAACAAAAGATGCGAAGTTTGTATTTGACAAAGGAAGTCCAAAGGAGGATAACGTATACAGTCTACTATTGCAATTCGGGTTGGTTCAGCTTGGCCTGTGTGCAGTCTACAACTTCCAGGGTTCTTGTAAACCGTCTAGTGTATTCCGATTCCTGACCTAGTCGCTGGAGAGAAATTAAATTGAGCGGAGGCACTAAGTGGTGACACCAGCCTGGCTACTAAACTCCGGCACCTGCAGCTATTTTCACATGAGGCATAGTCTGTCCATACACTGAGAATGGAAAAGTTGTTTGTGTCCTCTATCTGCAGCATAGACTGTATAAAGAAGGGAGTGTGACGTTTCATATTTGGAATTCTGACCAAAGAGCCAATCCGGAGCAAGAATGTTGAAGGTAACGCCACTTCCCGTTCACACCATTGTTTTATTCTGCTTTTACACTGCTTTATTTGTACCCGTAGTCAAATTTGTTTTGCAGATTTGAGAGTCTGGTCCCACATTTCACATTTCATTCATCCAAACTATACACAATAACCACATAAAAACACAATTATGCCACACGTTTTACTTATTGTTCTTGTGTGCTGGAACTGCTAAATGCTTTGGATGTACTTTTTAACATTGCTTATTTATTATCTCTCTTAATCACTGGGCCTCGAGGAACACATTTTGTTCTTTCTGTTCTGTTTCTCTCGCATGCTTGAATGACAAATAAAGAACCTTGAACCCTTGAATTACAAATAAAGTGTTACAGTGCTCCAGTGCAGAATGGTTTTGTTCCATAAATAATTCATTCATCACGCTTGGCTAAAAATCACAATAAATGTCAAATATATAAAAAGAGGACACCTGATTTGTCTGTTATTAATGATCATAGCTTAATTTAGAGACAAAATAGTGAAATAGTTACGGAGAGAGGTTAAACAATAGAATAGAAAAGTGAATTGAAACCAGAGTGGTTGGAGCCGGAAACGTGCCCATGCTCACTTCCTATCTGGGACACGGCGGCTAGTGGGTTACCTATGTCCATTTATATACAGCCTACAGTCTGTGATTTACTGCACAGCTTGAGACGCTGGCAACTCAGGCTCAGTTATGCTTGTAGTAAGATATTTATTTTTGTCAATACCACTCCCCCTTTCCTCTGTATATGTCCATTAATCAGAAAACATGTCTTCTTTTCTGGACTGTGGAAGAGAGTTAACAGAATTGAACAGTACACTTTGCAGACCGCCTCTGTTAAAGCACTTTGCCATGTCTGACACTGACTGACAGCACTTTGAGAGCCAATTTATCAAACGAGTCTCTAATAGCCCCTTGGTTATAGCTGAATAAGACAGTTCTCTGGGGCACCTCTTTAAAAGTGGTGTGAGTGATTAGGCCTGAGCGGTCGAACACAAAAGTCAACTTGTCCCATTTGGTTTGACTGTTGAAGGAACATTTTCACAGACGCTTCGACTTTAAAATTAGCCTGTCGCAAAATCCACAGGGAGACGTTTGTTGAGGTCTACAAATGTCAGAAAACATTTTTATCAAAAGGTATACAATTTTTAAAGATGAACTATATAACCTTTTGGATAGGGTGTCTAGCAGTCTGTTTGTCAGCGGACATGTCATTCGATTTTATATGTTTTTTAAATGTCAAATGTCATTGCTGGGTCTAGAATGTTCCACAGTATGGCATTAAACTATCTTCATGGAGATGGAGACTTTACTCATAAAAAAAAAAAAAAAAACAATATCTAAATGTCATACATAGTATTTCCTTATTCTGTGTCTGCCACCTGGTTATTTGGGGACTGTGATGAGGACCACAGCACACTATGGCTTTAAACATACATCATAAACAATTATAGTTATTTTTTATTATTCAAAAAGCCTTGAAGAACATGTTTCCTTATGTCTTATTGGAAACGCATTACTATACCACACTATACTTTAACACTGCAGTCAGAAGATTGGAAATTAAAAGTTATCTAATTATATTTATTTATATGATTATTTATATAATTATATTTTATTGTTGTTTTTTCTGTATTTTCACGTCTATTTATATTGTAGATTCTCAATGAAAGCATCAAAAATATGAATGGACACGTGGAATGCAGTAAACCAGACATGTCAAACTCAGGCCCGGGGGCCAAATTTGGCCCGCGACATAATTATATTTGGCCTGCGAGATCATATCAAATATGTATTAGAGCTGGCCTGCTGCCTACAGATGGCTACAGCTGGCTATAGAGACATTATTTATTTAAAATGTTGTTTTTTGTATTATGCTTGCTATGGATTTATTGCTTAAGCAAAACTATTATTAAACATTTATTTTAATAAAAAAAAGTTTAATATTATATATCTCAAAAGAAAAGAAAACATGCAGATGTTGTTGAAAATTTTCAATAAATATTTAGTTTGGCCCACGAATTAGTCGCAGTTTTTAATTCTGGCCGTCTCTGAATTTGAGTTTGACACCCTGAAAACCACTCCAGGAGACTTCATCATCATCTTCATCATCAAGTTCACTGAGGGGAGGCCAAGGAATTACAGCGCTGTCAACAAAGCAAATGATGAACACTCTGAGAAATTTTAATCTAAAATATACACAATATATATACAAATAGTTGAGCGGTTTCATTTATTTTTTGCTACATAATTCCACACATCTAGCACCATATGTTTGATGTTTTCCATATTTAAAGTGGTGTGTCCAAACTTTTAACTGGGGTGTATGTTCAACCTTTTATCTTGCTTTAAATGTGCACTGTGTAGCTTTTTGGTTTACTTGTTTCTAAGGAGATTTCTATGGATTGCTCTGCCTGGAATGTCCCACAGTATGACATTAAACAGCTCTACATTGCATTTATTCAATTATATGTGATTTTAAAGCTCAAAAATAACTAGAAAAACAGGTATTCTGACTGTGAGTGGGGTCGCCTCTCCACAGATCTAACCTGTAACTTCGTCTGGTTTGGTCTCCATGAAGATAGAAAGGTTTAAGGCCATATCATGAAACCAGACAAAGCAATAATAAAATCTCCATGAAGAAAAGCATTTGATGGACCCTCCACTAGAAAAGTTACACAATGCAACTCCAGTGAACCTGTGAACCTCTTACTTAAACTCTACTTAATCTTAAAAAGATTTAAAGCTGTCTTGTGAACACGTTATCTCATCCAAGGCCATGCAGTAACCAAGAGTCTCACCATTACTGTCTGAGCCACGGAGACCTCTCGCTGTGAAGTAAAAGCTGGATCAAAGCACTTTGTGATGTTGGATAATCAGGTAGTTAGCTAGACTGAGCAGTAATGTGTGTGAACCCGGTGAACGGTGAGAGTGGGTGTCTTGGTCTCTTCCTGTGTCTCTGGGTTAGATGGAAGAAGCGGAGGAGAGATGTCATGACGCCTTTTGGGATGTTGAATATTCATTATCTGACGTTAACTCGCAGATGTATGGCTGTCGTATGGATATAGTACAAATATAGGAGTGCTGTATGTCAGTGGTTTCCAAAATGGGGAGCTCTGACGTACACATTTTAAGATGATTTTTCGTTTTAATGACAATTTAACTTCATGAAAAAGTCTAAATCAGTTTTATTGTCATTGTAAGTGAAAGAAATCTACAAGAACAGAGGACTTCTATTTGTTTGAAGTTATTTTCTTGGCTAGTAAGAAAGTAATAACAAGAAATTGGCTGAATGATGATCCTTTGAAATGACAGCAATGGACAAATATAATGGAGGAAATTTATGTGATGGAAAAAAAATAACTTATTATTTGAGACTGAAAGCTGGTAAATTTGAGAAGTGATGGTCAAAATGGTTTATTTACAAAGCTCACTCCAACATAAGGTTTTTTTTTTTTTTTTTGTTTTTTTTTTAGAATGCCACGGATCGATTGTTCTTTTATGTACATTTGTTAAAATTTTGAGAAGCACAAATAAAATCCACAAATGAGGAAGTAGCTTTGGTGGTATTGTGCAACAAAACAATGAATATATGATACAGGAAAAGAAACAAAACGTCCTTTAACATACACAGAATTTGTTTTAGTCACACTTGTTTGAGTAACTTTTTATTGCTAGTCTGTCTACATCTCTAAAGCTCAAAATGCTCTGTTCCACCTTGTGATGTCATGAAGCAGTAGTTTTCAAGTTAACTTATAACATTTACCTTAAATTCAATAGAGATTGGCAATTCCAGGGCTGAAATCATTCAAATAATTTAGTGAAGGTGTATGGGGTTTAAAGTAAGTCAGTAAGTAAGTAAAGTTTATTTATATATCACTTTTCACAGACATAGGTCACAAAGTGCTTCACATACGAAGATAAAAACACCAGAAGATACATTCATAATAAAATAAAAATCAGTCATAGCAGCTCTAAACCTAAGGGGGTGCTTGTTCAAAGAGAAATGTTTTATCCATCCATCCATCCATTTTCGTCCGCTTACCCGGGGCCGGGTCGCGGGGGCAGCAGCCTAAGCAGGGACTCCCAGACTTCCTTCACCCCAGACACGTCCTCCAGCTCCTCCGGGGGGGACCCCGAGGCGTTCCCAGGCCAGCCGAGAGACATAGTCCCTCCAGCGTGTCCTGGGTCTTCCCCGGGGCCTCCTCCCGGTGGGACATGCCCGGAACACCTCCCGAGGGAGGCGCCCAGGAGGCATCCGGAACAGATGCCCGAGCCACCTCAACTGGCTCCTCTCGACGTGGAGGAGCAGCGGCTCTACTCCGAGCTCCTCCCGTGTGACTGAGCTCCTCACCCTATCTCTAAGGGAGCGCCCAGCCACCCTGCGGAGGAAACTCATTTCGAGCGCTTGTATTCGCGATCTCGTCCTTTCGGTCACTACCCAGAGCTCATGACCATAGGTGAGAGTAGGAACGAAGACTGACCGGTAAAACGAGAGCTTCGCCTTTCGACTCAGCTCCCTCTTCACCACAACGGTCCGATACAGCGACCGCATCACTGCCGAAGCTGCACCGATCCACCTGTCAATCTCACGTTCCGTCCTTCCCTCACTCGTGAACAAGACCCCGAGATACTTTAACTCCTCCACTTGAGGCAAATACTCTCCACCCACCCGGAGAGGGCAAGACACCTTTTTCCGGTCTAGAACCATGGCCTCGGACTTGGAAGAGCTGATCTTCATCCCAGCCGCTTCACACTCGGCTGCAAACCGCCCCAGTGCACACTGCAGGTCCTGGCTCGATGAAGCCAACAGAACAACATCGTCCGCAAACAGCAGAGATGAAATCCTGTGGTCCCCAAACCGGACCCCCTCCGACCCCTGACTGCGCCTAGAAATTCTGTCCATAAACACAATGAACAGAACCGGTGACAAAGGGCAGCCCTGGCGGAGTCCAACATGCACCGGGAACAGGTCTGACTTACTGCCGGCAATGCGAACACAGCTCCTGCTCCGGTCATACAGGGACCGGACAGCCCTTAGCAAAGGGCCCCGGACCCCATACTCCCAGAGCACCCCCCACAGGACACCACGAGGGACACGGTCGAATGCCTTCTCCAGATCCACAAAACACATGTGGACTGGTTGGGCAAACTCCCATGAACCCTCGAGCACCCGATGGAGAGTGTAGAGCTGGTCCAGTGTTCCACGGCCAGGACGAAAACCACACTGCTCCTTCTGAATCCGAGGTTCGACTATCGGACGAATTCTCCTCTCCAGTACCCTGGCATAGACCTTACCGGGAAGGCTGAGGAGTGTGATCCCCCTATAGTTGGAACACACCCTTCGGTCCCCCTTCTTATACAGAGGGACCACCACCCCGGTTTGCCAGTCCAGAGGTACTGTCCCCGACCGCCACGCGATGTTGAAGAGGCGTGTCAGCCAAGACAGCCCCACAACATCCAGAGACTTAAGGTACTCAGGGCGGATCTCATCCAACCCCGGAGCCTTGCCACAAAGGAGCTTGCCAACCACCTCAGTGACTTCGGCCAGGGTGATGGATGAGTCCGCCTCCGAGTCCCCAGCCTCGGCCTCCTCCTCGGAGGAGGACGTGACGGTGGGATTGAGGAGATCCTCAAAGTATTCCTTCCACCGCCGGACAACGTCCCCAGTCGAGGTCAGCAGCTCTCCCCCCGCACTGTAAACAGTGTTGGTGAAGAACTGCTTTCCCCTCCTGAGGCGCCGGACGGTTTGCCAGAATCTCTTTGAGGCCGTCCGATAGTCCTTCTCCATGGCCTCCCCGAACTCCTCCCAGCTCCGAGTTTTTGCCTCCGCGACCACACGGGCTGCAGCACGCTCGGTACCCGTCAGCTGCCTCAGGAGTCCCCCGAGCCAGCAAGGCCCGATAGGACTCCTTCTTCAGCTTGACAGCATCCCTTACTTCCGGTGTCCACCACCGGGTTCGGGGATTGCCGCCGCGACTGGCACCACAGACCTTACGCCCACAGCTCCAAGCAGCCGCATTGACAATAGAGGCCGAGAATGAAGCCCACTCGGACTCCATATCTCCGGCCTCCCCCGGAATCCGGGAGAAGTCCTCCCGGAGGTGCGAGTTGAAGGTCCCTCTGACAGAGGGCTCCGCCAGACGTTCCCAACAGACCCTCACTACACGCTTGGGCCTGCCAGGTCTTTCCGGCTTCCTCCTCCGCCAGCGAACCCAACTCACAACCAGGTGGTGATCAGTTGACAGCTCAGCCCCTCTCTTCACCCGAGTGTCCAAGACACGCGGCCGGAGATCAGATGACACGACTACAAAGTCGATCATCGACCTCCGGCCTAGGGTGTCCTGGTGCCACGTGCACTTATGGGCACCCTTGTGCTCGAACATGGTGTTCGTTATGGACAAACTGTGACTAGCACAGAAGTCCAATAAACAAACACCGCTCGGGTTCAGATCAGGGAGGCCGTTCCTCCCAATCACCCCTCTCCAAGTGTCACTGTCGTTGCCCACGTGGGCGTTGAAGTCCCCCAGGAGAACAACGGAGTCCCCGGTCGGTGCACTGTCTAGTACCCCTCCCAAGGACTCCAAGAAGGCCGGGTACTCTGCACTGCTGTTCGGCCCATAGGCCGACACCACAGTGAGAGACCTGTCCCCGACCTGAAGGCGCAGGGACGCGACCCTCTCGTTCACCGGGGTGAACTCCAACACACAGCGACTGAGCTGTGGGGCAATGAGCAGGCCCACACCAGCCCGCCGCCGCTCCCCGCGGCCAACGCCAGAGAAATGGAGAGTCCAGCCCCTCTCAAGGAGTTGGGGTTCCAGAGCCCAAACTGTGCGTGGAGGTGAGGCCGACTATATCTAGTCGGTAACGCTCAACCTCCCGCACAAGCTCAGGCTCCTTCCCCCCCAGCGAGGTGACATTCCATGTCCCCAGAGCTAGTCTCCATGTCCGGAGATCTGGTCGCCGAGGCCCCCGCCGTCGACTGCTGCCGCCCAGATCTCTCTGCACCGGCCCCATATGGATCCTCCCGCGGGTGGTGGGCCCACGTGAGGACGGCCCCACGTCGCTCCTTCGGGCTGAGCCCGGCCGAGCCCCGTAGGGGGAGGCTCGGCCACCAGGCGCTCGCTGGCGAGCACCCACCCCAGGCCTGGCTCCAGGGTGAGGCCCCGGTGACGCCAATCCGGGCGACGTAACTGGCCTTGCTGGTACACTCATCATAGGGGCTTCTGAACCGTTCTTCGTCTGACCCGTCCCCCCGGACCTGTTTGCCTTGGGTGACCCTACCAGGGGCATGAAGCCCCCGACAACATAGCTCCCGGGATCATTCGGGCACTCAAACCCCTCCACCACGATAAGGTGACGGTTCAAGGAGGGGGAGAAATGTTTTAGTTGCTTCTTAAAAGCATCAATACTGAACTAGAGAGCGGAGGTAAGGAGACAGTTCATTTCAGAGTTTAGGGGAGATGGCTTGAAAGGATCTGTCACGGGCGGATCTGACTAAATCAGGACTAAACCAGGACTACACCAGGACTAATCTTGAACTTAAGAGAGAGTGAGAATCCTGAGCCTGTGGAGCAGGGTGTCCGCAAAGCGCGATCGTGCAACAGTTGCACTTAGCTCCGTGCATATGGAGTTCTGCGCCAACCCTTTCTCCTGCGGTCACTCATCCGGACCTGTCCCGACAGTAAGTCCTGGTTCAGTTCTGGTTTAGTCCTGGGTTAGTCCTGGTTTAGTCCTGGTTCAGTCCATGGCGTGTGCGGTGCAAAAGTCCGTCATCTCGATCAATGTGTCTGCTCAGTAAATAATGCCTGTGAATTGATGTCAGTCGAGTCATGTCTGTGAATTCGTATTCATACTGAAGAAAGTGTAACCATTTCATTTCATTTCGTGATTGTAATTTATGACGTTGTAACTTTTCAATTTGTATTCTGATAAATGCTTCAGTTCAGTTAAATCACAGGATAACGGGCGGGAGTGGTGCTGTACTACGTGGGTGTGCGTGGGTGCAGGTCTCCAAAAACTGACCCGTACAGGACTCTGCCTCAGGTGTAAGGTTTTGTCAGATCTGAGATGTAGGCAGGAGTCTGACCATGTAGGGCCCTAAAGGTCAGAATCAGGATCTTAAAGTGGACACGAAAAATAACAGGGAGCCAGTGTAAGGATTTTAAGATGGGAGTGATATGAGCTCTCCTACTAGTGCGTGTCAGGAGCTTTGCGACAGAGTTTTGGGCCATCTGCAGCAGGGTAAGTTCCTTCTTGCTCAAACAGGTAAACAGACCGTTACAATAGTGTAGTCACAAATGCATAGGACACAAATGCATGGATTACCATCTCTAACTCAGCTTTAGAAATCATCGTGCAAAGTTTTTAGTGAGCTGTTTAGAGTGATGTTCTAAAGACATCGCATCATCAAAAAATCCTCCGAGAAAAAAACAGCACACATTTTTTTTCTGTGTTAAACATGTGTGAATGAAACAAAACAAAACAAAACACAACACCTGGTATGTTTGTGATGAGGAAACAACATTATAACAGATCAGAAAATCTCATAATACGGGCTCTTTAATTGCAGGAAATCAGCCGTAGCACCAGGTTAGGCAACAAGCGAGTTTCTAATCTCATCCAATTGTGCGAAAACAATCAGTAAAAAACATCTTTTCAGCATGATTGTTTTGAACTCAACTGTCTAGGGACACAGATCAGAGGTTTATTTTTATGCTGATTTAAAAATAGCGTTCTCATCACAGGTTTTATGTAGAAATCTTGTTTCTCAGACATTATTGATCAAAACCACTTTATTACACAATGTGAAAAAAGTCCATCTTATTAGAAATCAGTGCAGAGTCTTTTTCTCTTTCTTTCTTTCTATTTACACATTTCAGGTTCCTTTTTTGTTATGCAACTTTTTTAAGACTTTTCCCATTTAATAGACGTAATATTTAATTTTTAATTGTTACAATAAATTGACTCTTGTGAGCTTTAAGCCCTGTTATAATGTTGTCACCTCTTCAAAAACATACCTGGATTTATGTTTTGTTTCATTCACACATGTCTGAGTAAACCTTCATTATTAATCTGTGTACACCTCCAAAGCTCAAAATGCTCTGTTCCACCTTATGACATCATGAAGTGGTAGTTTTAAAGTTAATAGCTACCTTTTATCTTTAGTTAGGTAGAGATTGGCAATTCCAGGACTGAAATTATCCAAATGATTCTAGTGAAAGTGTATGGAGTTTAAAACACACACAAAACAAACAACAACTGGCTCCAAAAGGTGGAAGGGTTTTTGGTGAAAGTGTCTTATACAATTCATTATTATTATTCCTCAAATTACTGCTAGAGCACAAGGGTTTGATTGTTTTTGTTGGAGACAGTGTGGCCACTCAAACACTAATCACTGTCATATTTTTTGAACATGTACAAAATTTAAATCATTCTGGGACAATGTGTCTGGACAAACAGATACGATCTTGACTTATGTTGTCCCCAAGGACCCGAAAATGTTTTTGTTAGGCCTTCTGTCTGGAGAGGTGATTGAAAAAGCAGACAGATACCTTTTAAAGATTCTCACATTGGCATCAAAAAAAGCAGTAACAAGAAGCTGGTTTAAAAAGGACCCACCTTCAGTGCATCAGTGGCTAGACATTATAGAAGAAATATATTCCATGGAACAATTGACTTTTTTTCTGCGACTCAAAGGACATTTCTTCATTAAACACTGGACAAAATGGTTGAAATATACTGTATTTTCTGGACTATTGGGCGCACCTGAATATACGCAACATCAACAAAATAATAACAAAATTTTAAATTGTACATATATAGGCTGCACCTGAAGGTAAGCCGAAGGTGTCCATGTCTTCAAGAACGTTTTCAAGAGCCATCTGCATTTATCGCCTCAAAGCTTTTGTCGTCTTTTTGCATTGAGTCAGATCGTCACGCTGCCGTCGCCAATGTCTCACCATCGACTCATTGATGCCGAGCTCACGTGAAGCAGCTCTGTTTCCTTCTTCCACAGCCACATCAATCGTCTTTAACTTAAAAGCTGCACCATCTGCATTTCTTCGTGTGTGTAGGAAGCGCAAAATGACAATCAAACCAGCATCTTCCTCAGCTCGTCACCCCGTCGCTCCCTGCACTTTACTGCTCATGTCTCCTGCAGAAAGAGCCGCTGTCCTGTCTGTATCATGTCAGTGTCTTGGAGGATTTCAGCAGATTTCAGACTCTCTCAGTGGCGGGGCTAGTTCTATCAATCAGGTCATCACAAGGTGGAACTGAATGTTTTTAGTCTAAGAGAAGAAGTTCAAGATTTGTGTGTTAAACGTGTGAATGAAACTCCACGTACTGTCTGTTGTTGAAGCAACAACAATTGAACATAGACCAGAAAATATTGTAATAAATGCTGTAATTGCTATGGCAACGGTCCACATTTTTAATGAATGTGGGCGCACGGACAGCCACCGAGAGCCTGTGCAAGTATGTGAAGGTCTCTCCTAACAGGATGTACAGCTCGTTCAGCCTTTGTGCAGAAAGTGAGATAGAGAGTGAAGGAAAGAGAGAGAGAGGGAGAGTGAAGGAGAGAGGAAGCAGCTGTGATGGATCCTGAAGAGGTCTCCATGACAACCTCGCCTTTCAGGAAGACTTTGAAGAACAGTCAGGACCCGAGGGAGGAGTGTCACCAAACGTACATTCTCCCTCCTCTTTGACACAATCAGAAAGACACATCGACATCTGTGCTCAGGGTTTATATATAGCGCTCGGGGGTGAGGAAAACTAAACATTGTCGGTAAAATCTGCCATGCTGCTGCAAAACTCGCCAAATGTAGTAATGCATAAGGTGGAAAAACATTAAAAAGTAAACATTATTGATACTTTGCAGCTGATGTCATCAAATTTTCCTGGGATTGTGATGTGGCTTTGTTAGACTTTAATTTTAGATTTACTCTAAAGGTAAATTGTGGAACTTTCTGGTGGAGGCTCTGTCAAATGCTTTTCTCCATGGAGATATTTTGTATAGCTTCGTCTGGAATGTTTCAGAGTATGGCATTAAACCTTTCTATCATCATGGAGACGAAAACCAGACCAAGTTACAGGTCAGATCTGTGGAGAGGCGACCCTGCTTACAGTCAGAATGTTTTTTTTTTTTTTTTTAAGGTATTCCTGAGCTATAAAACACTTGATTGAATAAATGTAAGGTAGAGCTGTTTAATGGCATACTGTGGAACATTTCAGGCAGAGCAATGACGTATCTATAGAAACAAGCAAGTGACAGACCCCCAACCAAAAAGTTACACAGCCAACTTTAACACAATTTGACCAAAAAGAACTGTCTTAAGTTATGCCAACACAGCAATGCTCCTGGACTTTTAAATTAAAACATTTTTTATTTTTTTTGCAGGTTGAAAAAAATTTGTCAAATCAATATTCACTTCCAGATGACAACGGAGCACTGAGTGAAAATGATGTAATACATATGCCACACCTATATGCTGTTAACAATGATAATAATATTTAATAATGCATATTCCATCAGACATATCCCAAACTTTAAGGTAACTGAACCTATTTTAGATGTATCCCAGAAATATAGCCGTTTTGTTTTGCAAAAGTTAAACATAAGTTTTGTTTTTAGCCATATGATTTGAATGAAAATTATTAGAATAACTTGATCTCAAAACAAAGCAGTTTAATTACTCGTGCGTAATCTTTTGTTATTGATCCTTGTGTGTAATCTGCATGGTGAGTGTTGTTAGCATTAGAATTAAAAGCGTGTCTCGGTTACTGGGCGACGAGAGCATCTCCGCGGGCTACACTTATCACATTTTAGCAACGGTCTTGCGGTCCACCCTCGCTGCATCGGAGGACCCTGGCGATGATGGGGTCCCAACATCATCGTTTTCCAAAAGCTGCAGTTTGCTTGTCCACGCGACAACTCAATGCCAGCGTTCTCAGATTTCTCCACTCTGTAACCCATTCTCAAAAAACTCTGCTTTCGCCCACCTGAAATGCCGGCTCCATGTGGACGAAAGGCCAAAACGAATACAAATGTCACAATTTTGTCCAAAAAATGTTTTCATGTGGACAGGCCCTCAGTTGGAACTACAACAACAGATGAACAGATTTGTGACGTTAAACAAGTCTATTACACATATAGTTATAATTATATTTTAAGAGTTTTTCAGTTAGTCCTCATCTTTTTGTTAAAAATCAAACACCTAAAGAGTAATATAAACATTTGTATTGATGCCAGGCTCCTGAGACACAGACTGCACCAATCTGAGACTCAGACTAAATATTCTGGTCCATTTGTTTGGTGAGGATGTCCTATTTTGCAAACTGTCAAACATGGACAGGCTAATTTCTCAAAACGCACTTGTCTTGTGGAGCAGAGCCTTGTACACGTACTAGTACATGAAGTCCCTGAGGAAAAGTGTTTGGAGATCTGTCAGTCCTCATCATAAACTCTCAAAGCCACCAGAGCATAAACCACCACGTTCATTCTGGTTCAGATCAGATGCACAAAGCAAAATCTGCAGTCGCAACAATGGACAATTAACGTCCTGATTCATGCTAATGGAGTTAGTGTTTTTGCAGCGCATAAACAAGTCTGCAGCTTTTGATTACATCATTTGAAGAGCTGAAGATTTGCTAACTGGAGCAGGAAGAACATGAGGTGTGGATGACTGAATTTAATGTACCTCTAATTCACCAATTTCATATCTGGAAAATGTTGCGTTCACTGTCTGTTGTACTGATAGTTTGCAGCTGACCTCATCAACAGTCTTTGGGGGTGTGGTGCTAACTGAAGGCCCTGCTCTGTGAAGATCTATTTAACTTTAATCTGGTATTCCCAGTGGTCAGTAGGGCAGAAGTGGCTTTAGTGCATAACATTGTTCTGTCTGTCTGGCAAGACAATTAACACAGAGCATGGATGTGGTGGTTTCTACAGGGGTGTCAAACAAAAATTCACAGAGGGACAAAATTAAAAACTGGGACTAAGTCATGGACGAAACTAAATATTTATTGAAAAATTTCAAGAGCATCTGCATGTTTTCTCTTCTTTCGAGATATGTTGTTGTAATGTTAAACCTTTTCTTATTAAAATAAATGTTTAATAATTTAATAAAAGTTTTGCTTAAATATTGAATCCAGAACTAGCATAATATAAAAAAAATAATAACAACATTTTAAATAAATAATTTCTCTATAGCCTATCTGTAGCCGGTGGGCCAGCTTTAATACATATTTGATATGATCTCCCAGGCCAAATATAATTATATTGCGGGTCACATTTGGCTCCTGGGCCTGAGTTTGGCTCTCTGTGTTAGACTTTAATCTGAGTTTTGGTATTCCCAGTGGTCAGTGGGGCAGCAGTGGCTCTAGTGTATAAAGTTGTTCTGTCCTTAGGCAAGACACAGAACACAGAGCATGAGTGGGGTGTGTTTCTATGAGATGAAACATGAAACTCCAGCTGATCTGGACCATAGACTGGATATATAAATGGACATACCTAACGTGCTAGCCTCCACGTTCCAAATAGGAAGTTCACGTGAGGGCTCTTCCGGCTCCTAATGACCCTGGCTCCCATTGACTTACAGTGGAATATAGTGGATTATAGCCCCTCTCTCTCTGTAACTACTTCACTGAGCCTTGTCATTTTGATCTTAAAATATTAGTTTTCACTAGCTTTATATGATCCTGAAGTCCATTAAATAGTCCTATTCATAATATAGAACCCTGAAACCACAAGCATTGGTAGCTTCATTTGAGTGCAGCTGAATGCTCACACTCGCTTAGTCCACTTTTTTATACACTATTTAAACCATTTAATTAGCATTAAAGGGCCCATATTACACTATTTTCTGATCTATAAGTTCTGCTATCATGTTGTGTTTAGTCTCATTCACACATACACCTTCACTAGAATCATTTGGATAATTTCAGCCCTGGAATTGAAAATCTCTACTGAACAAAAGGTAAAAAGAACTGTTCAGGTGAAAACTATCGCATCATGAACAGAACATTTTGAGCTTTGGAGATGTATTCAGATTAATAATAAAGCATTACTTAAACATGTGTGAATGAAACTAAACTCAACTCCAGGCATGTTTTTGAGGAGGTAACAACATTATAACATGGCTGTATGAAATTGGGACTAATATGGGACTAAACCTGGACCTTAGACCATAAACAAAACCAGGTCCAAACCAAATGTACATCAGGACTGAACCAGAACCAGGATCAAGATGACCCTTTTTACTCCAGCACAGACTTGATAAAAGCCTCTCTTCATGCACACACTTGTGAGAAGCACAGTTATGTAAGACCATAAAGATGTTCCTTATCTCAAGGACCACGTCCATTAACATTCTACGGTTAGATCATTTTATCTTTTGTGCACTGCTTCTTTTCTCCTCTACGGTTTAATTGGAAGTGAAAGAGAAGAAAATGCATTGGTTCTGTCTCATGGGGGCTTTGTGGAAGTGAGATAAGACAACGCCAAGATAAATATTAGCAGAATCTATTGTCTGAATAGAGGGGTCTCTGAGTTCTGTGTTAAATTATTTTAGTTAAAATAGGACATAGTATGTACAGTCAACATTTATGAGCTTTTAAACAAATTATAACAGTGTTTTCTCATAATAATCTTACTCAGAGTTGTATCTTAATTGATCTATGCATGCTTGAGTATGTATGTATTTTCCTGCTTTTGAGTGCTCAGAAAATTTACGTTTTCACCTACCCCTTATCCCCGCCCACAGCTTTGTACATTAAGCCATTAATTATACTGCCTGTTAGGGTTAGAAATCTCACTATTACGAATCGAGTCAATGGACCTCTATTATCAAGCTGTTTTGTGAAATATTCATATGACTATACACTACCATAATTTCCAGACGATAAGCCACTACTTTTTTTCCACCCTTTAAACACTGCGGCTAATAAAACGATGTGGCAAATATATGGACGGATTCTTTGTTTGGCACATTGTCCATTCGTATGTACGGTCTATGGTTTGGCAACACGTGCAGCCTGAGTGCAGAAAATGCCGCTGTCTGTGCAATTAACACATGGATCTAGGGTTGCTACACTTGCTCGAGATACTGTCAGCGCACTCAAGCAGTTTATGATAAAATAAGTTATGACGCTAAATGAACATTAGTGAGGGGGATACGTCTTACCTGTATGCGTAAATGACGAGAAGAAATGTCTCAAACTTCAGTAGCCGGACATCCACTCATACCTGATCGACACAACTAACCTCGCACCCGAGAAAGCCTGAAATTTGCTGAAATCCTACAAGACACCGACATGAAGACAAGACAGAAAAGCGACTCTTACTGCAGGAGACATGTGCTGTAGAGCTCGGCTGGACATGGGGAGATGCGCTGAGGAAGATTCTAGTTAGATTGTGTTTTGAACAGTTATTTTGCACTTCATATACACACACTCCTCATGGAAAACACTAAGAAATACAAATGATGCAGCTTTTAAGTTAAAGGCAATTGATGTGGCTGTGGAAGAAAGAAACAGAGCTGCTGCACGTGAGCTCGACATCAGTGAGTCAATGGTGAGATTTTTGCAACGGCAGCGTGACGAACTGACTCAATGCAAAAAGACAACAAAAGCTTTCAGAAGCGATAAAAGCTGACGGCCCAAACTTGAAAACATTGTTATATTCAGGTGCAGCCTATATATATATATGTACAATTTTAAAAATGTGTTAAAATTTTGTTGATGTGGCTTATATTCAGGTATCAATCAATAGTCCAGAAAATACAGTATATGGCCTGGAAAAAACAAACAAACAACGTGTTCTTTAAGGAGGTTGTATTTTAAGTTGTAGATCCAATGATTAATTTGAAAACCATTCCCTGAATAAACATCATTGGTAGAACTATTGGTTTGATTCCAGCTCCCACCATGCTGAACGGTGTCGGCGGCAAGGTGGGGCATTTGAGGGCCGTGCCCCCCCTAGCGGCCACTGTTGCCCCACATCCCAGCACAGGTCGTTATTATTATTACTATTTAAAAATTATTCTGATTGACGCATTTCACTTTGGGCTGAGGGCACAAACTTTAGCGCCCAGACCAATGACATCACAGTCTCTGTTTATTTACTGTAGTCTGATTGGACAACTGTTCTGTCACTCACGTCACGTCACGTCAACCTGCTGCGTCAACTCGTAGCAGCTTCACGATTAGCGGCAGCTGCTACTTTAGCCTAAAGCTCCACACAGGAAATGGCGAGGACAGAGTCAAAGACCCGACCTGACAGACCCGCCGCCGGTGTTCCGGATTGTCTGGTGATCAGTTTAACTGGTAAAGACGGGGCCACATCTGGAAGCATGGGGGGCGTGTCCTCTCGCTTCCATTCACTCCCATAGAGACACAAAACTGCCAGAACTGTATTGTCGCGTTAAACCTTCTTTATCGTGGCGTATTATTTCCCCATTGAAAAATAATCCAAATGTATCCCGCACATGTTCCCATCAAGACCTGGTTTGAAATAACAAACGTTGCTCTTTACTGCAGCGCATAAACGCGCTCAACCACTTGCTCTGTTCGCTGCTCCAGACGCTCCTATAACAGGTGACATACCGCTATGTCGTGTAACAAATAAATATGGTCAAACACAAAATACTGTCCGTGTCGTCACTGTCATGAATGTAGTGTTTGTGTAGACATGTACAGGCTTATATAATGTGTATAATGATCTAGTTCACACAATTTGCTACCAAAATAGGGATTGACTCATTGGATCATTTTGACACAATCACCCAGAGTGAAATATTACACAACATCTTGCTGTGAACACACCAGCTAGACTACATCTCCTGCTTCCAGATCCAGACGTGTTGGGCGTGTCCACTCAGCTGTAGATGTGGTGGGCGTGCACCATGCTCCCAATCCTTTTAGTCAGGTACAAAAGAAATAACTATCATATAGGCCAAAAGTCGTGTACACGTTCAGTATTTGTCATCCCTAATGCACTGTGTAATTGGCTGGTCTAGAATAAAGAAAAAATGTGACTGCGTTTGCCTGTTATATGCTTCGTGATACAGAATATACATTCATCTGACCAGAGACAGACAAGAATGTAGCATCAAGATCACTGAAAAACACTACACAATGAACATATAAACTTCAGTGACTACAAAAAGCCTCCAGTCCAAAAGGCTTGCATGCAGCCGCAGCGCAGCAACAACCAGATCAAGTGGTTAAGGCACGCCCACCACATCTGCAGCCGAGTGGACACGCCCACCACATCTGGATCTGGATGCAAAAGATGTAGTCTACCTGTAGTCTACAGTCAGATGTTTTATATCTGGTTTGATCCTAGTTTAGACCTAGTTTAGACCCATATTAAGGCAGCAAATTGTGTGAAAATGTCACATTGCATACATGTACATATAATATAGGCCTATCTCTACACACGCAGACCCCTGAGAGTAACAGGACTGGCAACAGTTTATCTTTGAGTATTTTTATCGGCAGGTTTGCGACTTGAAAGAGAGCACAAGAACCATAATATTAGTTGTTGACATGGAGCGTCTACAGCAGCAGCAGCGCAGCGACAACCAGATCAAGTGGTTAAGGTGCACGCCCACCACATCTACAGCTGAGTGGACACGCCCAACACGTCTAGATCTGGAAGCAGGAGATGTAGTCTACCTGTTGTGTTCACAGCAAGATGTTGTGTAATATTTCACTCTGGGTGATTGTGTCAAAATGATCCAATGAGTCAGTCCCTATTTCGGTAGCAAATTGTGTGAACTAGATCATTATACACATTATATAAGCCTGTACATGTCTACACAAACGCAACATTCATGACAGTGACGACACGGACAGTATTTTGTGTTTGACCATATTTATTTGTTACACGACATAGCGGTATGTCACCTGTTATAGGAGCGTCTGGAGCAGCGAACAGAGCAAGTGGTTGAGCGCGTTTATGCGCTGCAGTAAAGAGCAACGTTTGTTATTTCAAACCAGGTCTTGATGGGAACATGTGCGGGATACATTTGGATTATTTTTCAATGGGGAAATAATACGCCACGATAAAGAAGGTTTAACGCGACAATACAGTTCTGGCAGTTTTGTGTCTCTATGGGAGTGAATGGAAGCGAGAGGACACGCCCCCCATGCTTCCATATGTGGCCCCGCCTTTACCAGTTAAACTGATCGCCAGACAATCCGGAACACCGGGACCCGGGACTGGGTCAGTTGCCACCGGGCCGAAGCTCTCGCTGCCGCCACCGGGGCCAGGCAGAGGATAAAGTCTATCCGCCTTTGCCTGCTCGTTTGTGGGTATAAAAGTTTGTCCTGGGCGTAGCGCAGAGGCAGAAGTCCACCTGGTGTCCTGGTGCTAATATGGACAGGTGGAACTTTCAGATTTAAGTAGCAAGTGGGATTAAGTTTTAGTTTTACAACCAGCTCGTGCACTCGGCTCCTGGACCTCGCCTCACGGCCCTGACTGGACCGGGATTTGGACCAGTTTCATCGCTTCATATTGAACAATAGACTTTTGGAGACAGAACCAATAGGACAGTGGATAGAGGAAACACTCTGCTTCAGTCTCTGGAGAAGGTAAGAGGCTGGTTTTCATTAGTTTGCGGCAAATCTTAACATGGAGCTTCACAGAGAAGTAGTGTCATAGTTAAATAGTGCGTAAATGAGCTCGCGGGTGCGGTGCAGCTCCTCTGTTGTTCTGTCGTGTGCTGTAGGAGCGGCGCTGATGTCGTATGTTCATGTTGTGACCAGAGCCTCTTATCTTATTGTAGTTTTGCTGATGTTGTTGGGTCTGGGTGTGAGCGGCGTGTTACGTTGTGTTGTTGCGAAGTTTTCGCGTGGCTGTTCATCGTGCTCTGATAAAGTTCAGCCATTAGAATCCAAAATATTCATAATATATATTTATAATTGTGGCCTTGGTGCCCCTACCAAAAATTATATCAACTATATAAATAATATATATATATATATATATATATATATATATATATATATATATATATATATATATATATATATATATCTCACATCAGGAGAGGTGTGTGGACGGCGTACCCTCTCGTACCACGCCCACTACAGCCCTGGTGCTGCCCGATGCGTGGCTGTTTCTTGCCCGATTGCTTCTTTCAGTGATGTTGTTCAGGGGTGGTTTTGACGAGAGGCTGTTGTCAACCAGTGGCAGGCCTTATTGTTTTTTTAATAAACCTCAACCTTTTATTATTGTCTTGTGTGCGTATCGTCTACCACACAGCCTCAACAACTATTGCAGCTAATAATAATAATATTAATAATAATGATAATAATAACAACACATAATTAGCCTAATACTGTTTAAGAACAACTTGTTTGAAGCATTTCTGCTGTGTATGACTCCACCGCGTTAAAATATTTCTCAAATGGCACTGCCCCCCCTGCTGGTGACCCACGCCCCTACAGTAGATTTGCTCTGACACCGACTCTGATGCTGAATGCTGTTATTGGGCAAGACAAGTGTCAGTTTTTTGTGCATTATAAGTGATTTTTTTTTTTTTTGTTCTAAAAAAGAATAAAGGGCAAATAAAACAAGAAAACAGATATCTGAACATAGGGCTTTTAAGACTTTTCGAGGGATATTTTTGCAGATTAAGCCAATAAATGTACGCACAAACCTTAGAAAAACAAACTAATGACTAATTTGCTGTGGTGAAAATGACTCAGTTCTGTTTAGCTGTGCATATGACTGACATTTTTTTCATTGTGCGCTCTTCTCTTTTATTATTTATGTTTCAGTTTGTTATTTTAATGTCTTGCTTATTCTGTAAAGCACTTTGAATTGTAATGTGTATGAATTAATACATATTATAACAATAATAAATTAGCCTTGCCTAGACAAATCGTGCTTTGAGTCTGGTCCTTGGCCTAGATACTCTCCATAAAAACTCCACATCTGTTATATCAGTTTTCTTTGAGACTGAGAAAAATGCATTTAGCCATGATGGTGTCTACAACAACTAAAAATACCTTGTTTATATCCTGGAAACAAAGCCTCTTCCGTGGTTGGGAGCTATTTCAAACTCTTCTGAAACGTGAGAATGCTCAGGAGGTAGAGAAACTGTTTGGCAGTTATAGCGAAGAAATGTTTGGCAGTGAATAAATTAATTTTCTGGTATTTCGCCATGTAATTAACCGCTGCCCATCGGGGATGCGTCATACATAGAGCATATTTGGGCGATCGTAGGAGGAGGGTTAAATACAGTAATAAAGAATGAATAGATGCGTGACGTTATAGCTATATTTAAGATGATGCCAATCACTTTCTCTGATCACAGCCCTGCACCAGACAGCATATGTTTATGACTCATGTTTAGGCTCATGCAAAACACTGACATAGTGTAATCATGCCATTTCAATCAACATCTTGAGTCAGGTTAGTCATTTTCTCTTGATATCTGATAATCTTGCTGACTTTTTTTTTTTTGTGTGTGTGCATTTGCATTTGTTGTTTGACATTTTATATTAGATGTTTAAAGAAGACTTATTGTGCTTGTGTCTGCTCTTGGTGGTTTTCAGATTCTACAATGTCATGATGCCGTGCTCCCAGATGGGGGCAAGACCCGGCAGATTTTCCTGGTTATTGTTAACCCATATTTTAAAAGTCACAAACCTTCACGGCTGAAGTCAAGAGACATTATTCATAAAGCACAAAATAAAGGTGGATTTGACCATTACTGAACATTAATGAGGATATTTTATTGTTGACTGAGTGATCGTGTCTCTGAATAATTAGTATTACTCAAGTTTTAAACAATGAAAAACTGTCATTAAATCAGCAATAAAAGGATCCACAAGTCTATTTATATTAAATGTAGCCCATTTCTTTTTCTTTTTAACATTCAATTGAACCAGCAATATTGGAACAAAATAGACAATAAAATAATTACAAAAAGATTATAAATGTCTTAACATTTCAACATTTCTAATGAGATAGGTGGGCCTGTCTGTGTTTTTGCAGTGCATTCCACTCCGGGGTGCAGGAGGAGAGCACAACACACATATCAGGCACATATTAGGTGACCCAAAAAAAACTCTTGCGACCCACCTGAGGGTTGCAACCCAGTCTTTGGGAAACTGTGTTAATTACCTTGCACTTTCCCAAATATGGAACCTGATTATTTCTATTATTGACTACCCCCAACCCAATACAATATTAATTTTAGCTGCCTCCATCTGTATTAAGTAATATTGGGCCTATATATATATGCTGTGATGCCATCTGAAACCCAGCAATAGCAACAATTTATGACACCTGTGATCCATTATGTTAAAATTTTCACATTTGCAATATTCATCTAAAATAGCCTTAATAAAAGAAATAAACCCACTGACTTACCTGTAAGAAAACTGCGGTGCCCAATGGGAGCAGACATTGAGATAAACGTCATCATGACGAAGTTGGTACCTCTGATGGATCGCTCAGATGAAGCAATCGAGCAGTCATTGTGATGTCATTTGTACCAAAATATATAATGTATAATGATATGTTAATTCTGTATCTCATCTAACATGCAGATACCCAAACCTGAACAGATTCTTTACAGAAAAAAATTGAATATTTTTATTTATTTTTATATTTTTTTTTTTTAATTTTGCAAGGGACTCTCAACTCATCCTCTCCCACCTTTGAGCTGGATGATAACGCCATTTATGAATAGAATGTAAAAGTTGTGCATCTACACTATAGGTTGTGTTCATGTAAATGGTAAATGGTCACATCTTTAGCACTTTAGCACTTTATACCAAGGAACCACTCACCCATTCACACACCATACACCAGTGTACGCAGACATAAATCCTTCAAATGCAAGTTTGGTTTTACTTCTAAAATTATTCTATCGACATAGACATTCACATCGACAGTCTGATGTAATAACAGATTAGCTTTGGGTGTTTTGTGGAGTGGGCCTTTGACATGCACTACCCTAGCACCAGTGACCTCTGCAAATACAAGGACTGGATGGAATATTTTAAAAAGTGTCTTCACACGTCTCCAACACTCTGGCTCAACAGGAAATGAGGCTCTATGTCCAAAATTCCGAACTGTCTCTTTAATATTGCCAGAATTACCTTTTTAACTGTCGAAATGCAGATATTGTGCCCTTGTTTATGGTTAATATCTCTGGAAAAAGCCCCCAAAAAACACAGCTCAAAGTATAAATAAATCTCCCATAGAGTTACAGCAGTATATATGCCCCTGCTCTATATAACCATCTGAGATTGTGGCATAAGCAAATGAATCTGGAACATGGGTGCAACCTGTGGGTTTGGTTTCCTGTAACATTTTGAGGACTTTGTTTATGTTTTAAATTGTTAATCACTACAGCAATGGTCCTAATTTTTCACCATTGTAAGCATGGTTCAAATATGCAGGATGCAGTAAAATCAGCTGCAGGTATCGTTCTCTCAGGTTTAGATATTGATCTGCCCTCCTTAGTTCAAGCACTGAGCCAAATTCACACTTACGTAATGTTGCTTTAAGTAGATCTCAATGTACTCGCTTTCTACGTACGATATATAAACTATAGTCCAGGCTCCTCTCTCTCTCTCTCTCTCTTCCTCCCATACTCTCTCCATGTTTGTCTCCCCCTTCTCTCTCCAGCTCTCTCTCTCCATATCTTCCTCTTTTTCTCCATCTCTCTCCTTCTTTCTGTGTCCTATCTTCTTCTCTCTCTCCTATCCCTTTCTTCTCTCCTCTCTCTCTCTTCCTCCCCATCTCTGCTTCTCTTTGCCTCTCTCTTCTCTCTCTCTCCCTCTTTCCCTCTGACCTGGGTGGAGGCTCGCTTTCACACCATTGTTCCTCGCTTCTCATCCGCGGCCATTTTGTTTCCTCTTCAGAACGGGAAGTCCGGCAGGCTTCTGTTCCCAGCACTGTGACCTAAAGCCCCCCTCTCCTCCTCACCCTCCTCCTCTTCCCCCACCCTTCCCGCAGGATGCACCTATGTGATGTGGAGGTGACCCAGGGGAGCAGGTTACAGAACCAACGCACGTCTGCCTTCCTGGACAATCATAACTTTCCCAACTGTACAACGGACGAGAGACATTTGGCAATTTCCAAGAATTTTTTTTCACAATCGTTTGGACTGAATTAATGAAAAATATAATACTGGATGTTTTAAATATTCATCTGATTTTAAAGACGCGCTGTTGTTGCTGTGTCCATTGGCAGCACTTTTATCAGTTCATCTATGGCAACTCCTGTGCAATGGATGAGAGACATTTTGCAATTTCAAAGAAGTTTTGTACAACAGTTTAGGTTGAATTACAGGGATAGTGGTTAGTGATAGTGGAGTGAGATTTAGCCATTTCCAATGTTTATTTTATTTTTTGCATAATAGTTTAGATTGAATTACAGGGGTACTATTGTGCATGGCTCAAAAGACATGCTGTTTTTGTGTCCATTGGCAAAACAGTTTTATCAGTTCGTCTATGGCATACCCTGTGCAATGGATAAAACACATTTTGCAGCTTCAAAGAAGTTTTGCATAATAGTTTAGGTTGAATTACAGGGATAGCGGTTAGAGAAAATACTCACCTAGTTCAAAAGATATATTGTTGTTGTTGTTGTGTCCCTTGACAAAACATTTCATTCACTCCATCTGTAGCAACTCCAAAGAAAGAAAGAAAAGAAGAAGAAAGCCGAGGGGGAGAAAAGGACATTAATGTGAATGTAAAATTACAAAACCTGGACAAAACTACTAAAGCAGGACTTTTATTTTGATCACTGAATCATAGTAATTTAAAACTATGAATGGAACATTTTATGAATGGAGCAATTTGGCACTCTTGTACTCTTTTACTTTTTTTTGGGTCGTATCTATTTAGAGATATGAAATTGTAATAATCTTATTTAACTGTACAATAATCATTTCTTTTCAAACGTGTACTAGTGGAGAGTCAAACCAATTCCTTGTTTCCATGGAGATGTTACTATTTTTGCTTGGAATGTTCCACAGTATTGCTTTAACACACATCTGCACACCTTTATCTATGCTGAAATGTGCTCATTGGGCAAAAATACTTGCAAATACAAGCATTCAATGAGTGGGCGCTTCTCTCCACACACCAGACCAGCAACACTGACCTGGTCACTACTGTCACTTAAAGAAGATGCATAAGTTTAATGTCATAGTGTGGAAAATTCCAGTCAAAGAAATAACATCTCCATGGAGACAAGCAGATGGTATTTACATAATTCACCTTTAAAAACATATTTATTCCCAACACCTGAAGCAGACTCCACACTGTGCATAGACCTTTGTCACGTCCTCGGTCACATGGGCTGAGTCATGTTCCACTGTAAGAGGAAAAGGATTTAAGAATGTCACTGACGACACTCTCATTCAGAATAATATCCAGTTGCCTGTTGAAAAGAATTAAGAAACCAATTATGTGTAACCACTCTTTTGAATTAGTCCTAAAAGTAAAAGGCCAACCTAAGCTTCCAATCATGCAATTATATTATTCTCTCATTAAAACCACCCCTGCAGTTGGAAGAGTGGGCCAAACTGACAAAATTACTATTTACATTTTAATTTAATTTAATTTAATGATGATATTATGGCAATCACACAGCTTATGGTTGAAGTTCAAATATTCCAGAGGTTGGTGGTTTGAATCCAGCTCTCAACATAAACATCATTGGTCAGATCCACAGGTTGGCAGTACGATTCCAGCTCCAACGGATGAATGGGTGGATTCTTGATGTAAAGTGCTTTGAGTGCCTTGGAGGTGGAAAAGCATTATGTAACAATGTGACCATTTACAATTTACCATTGCACATAATGTAAATGGACTGTCAAATGAACCACAATGTACTGAAACATCACTTTATACCATACATACATTGCAGCCCTCCAAATGCGCCACACGTGAGCACAAACCCTAAGAGAAATTCAATCCACAAAGATTTATTATTCATATGGGTAAGCAGAAGTCTTATATTGACCGTACTTTGTTTTTCTTGGATGAACAAACTAGTATAAATTTGCATAAAAATTGATGGAAATGACTGAAAAAATAATGAGAGCCACTTGGAAATGGAGGGTTTTGTTGCTGTTTCCTTGTTGGTGAAAATGCTGCTAAAATGAGTATTCTGCAGGGAGGAGGCGTGGGAACATTTCAGATGACCTCATCCTGTTTAAGGTGGGCTCTAGTTCACAATTACATCATACTTACTCCCAGGTATTGTTGTTTTCAATGAGCATAGTGAGCCATGTTGGAAAAACTCCACTTATGCCACCTCAATCTGCAAAGATGACTTGGCATGAATGCTGCCCATTGAATATTTTGTGAAACAGGCCTTGAAGAGAAAAAAACCCCAAAACTGTTCCATATTGAAAGGTGCATGTACGTATGGGACATTTATTGTTCTGCATGTCATTGCTCTGCCTGTAATGTTATGATGTTAAACAGCTCTACCTTACATTTATTCAATTACAGGTGGTTTCATTGCTCAAAAATACCTAGAAAAAAGACATTCTGACTGTTAGTGGGGTTGCCTTTCCAAAGATCTGACCTGTAACTTGGTCTTAATTATGATAGAAAGGTTTAGTACCATACTGAAACATTGCAGACGAAGCATTTACATCTCCATGGAGAATTCTTAATTTGGCATTTAACTTCTCTATCACCATGGAGACAAGCTGGTAATGCCACCAAGTTAATGTTAAGGTACACGTTTTTGTCTCCATTGGGAGATTTGGCATCCAGACACAGGGAGAAACAAACTTCACAAGCACCACTTCACATTTATTACTCAAAATATAGTACAAGAAATACAGTAGTAAGTCAACCCTTTCTGAGCATAAGAGTCAGAGCAGTTTAAATGAGGCATAAACTATAGCTGCCAGCTCTAAAGATACTGTAAAGCATCTTAGTTTAGGCCCTTTGTGTGCTGAAATATGAGAACAAGACTTAACAGTGCACTATTTAAGTTTTTGGTTGGAGGACCGTCACCTGCTTGTTTCTATGCATATGTCATTGCTCTGCCTGGAATGTTCCACAGTATGACATTAAACAGCTCTGCCTTACATTTATTCGAGTACAGGCTCAAAAATACCTAGAAGAGGCATTCTGGCTGTGAGTAGGGTTCCTTTTCCACAGATCTGGCCTGTAACTTGGTCTGGTTTGGTCTCCGGGAAGACAGAGAAACATTCCAGACAAGGCAATAACATCTCCATGGATAAAAGCATTTGACGGACCCTCCACCAGAAAAGTTTCACAATGCACCTTTTAATATGCAGAATTGCGTAAACATGCTAGAAACTAAAGAAAACACATTACATTGCATAAGTAAGAGTTAGATTTAGTTAGTTTCCTGTGGCAAACTAACCAAAATCTACAAACCCTCTGACCTCCACCTACACAGACTAAAACAGTAACTAATATTCACAGGCAAAGTGGGAAAAGTGTCTGGCCTAAGGACACAAAAACAGTATACAGAGCTGAAGAGGCGATGCTGCTCACTGTCAGAATGCTTGGTATTTTTGAGCAATGAAAACACCCCTAAAGAAACCAATGCGAGATTGTCACTTTTAATGCAATACAAACCAATAGAATCTTCGTGACAGACGGGCAAGCAGACCCTTCACCAGAAAAGTTACATATAGTATACAATGCTGAAGGGCTGGAATTGAACCATCAACTTTTAGATAACAAGCCAAATTTATAACAATTAAGACGTTGATGTGCAGAATCCAGAATGTCCTATATTACATTGTTTCCCAAAGACTGGGTCGTGGCCCTCAGGTGGGTCACAAGAGATATATTTTTGGGTCACCTTGTCACAATCTGCATGTAGGTCTGCAGTATACATACATCTCAGTGCACCCCAGCTCCTCACTTTTTCGGCAGCACTGCCTTGCCTAACCAATTTTCTGTGGGAAACACACTGATCACTGTTTTTCCTTGTTTAAAACTTGAGTACCATATTTTTTGGACTATAACGCACACTTTAAATCCCTTCATTTACTGACCTCAAACTGATTTTCACATATATTCCACTGAGTCATGCTCTTTAGCCCAACAGAAGCTGACCACTCCTTAGCAAGCTGTTTTTTTTTTTTTTTTTTATCGTTTATAGTTTATGTGTGGTTTTAAGTTTAATTTCTGTAAAACGTAAACAAATGTACGCAAAGCTGCATTAAACACATTATTACTCAATGTATATTTGAATCCTCGTAGGAAATAAAAAAGTCTCAAGTATCGTCTGTTTGTTTCACTTAATGTGCTTTATAATTCGGTGTGACTTAATGTTGAATTCTCTCCTCTATTTTCATACATATCTATTGACTTGGATTGCGAGGATTTGTGACTTTTAAATATGGGTCCATAGAAAAAAAAAGTTTGAGAAACACTTGTATTACACAAAATTGACTCTTGTGAGCTTAAAGTCATATTAGAATGTTACCTCATCAAAAAAAAAAAAAACATACCTCAAATTGTGTTTTGTTTAATTCACACATGTCTGAGTAACCCTTTATTAGTCTGTGCACCTCTCCAAAGCTCAAAAATGCACTGTTCCACCTTGTAATGTCATGGTGTCGTGGTGTTTTTTTGTTGTTTTCCAAGTTAACTGCTACATTTCACATTTAGTTCAGTAGCATTTGGCAATTCCAGAGCTGAAAGTATCTAAACTATTCCATTGAATGTGTTTGGATTTTAAAAACACAGTGGAGCACTAAATTAAATCATTAGGCAAACCAATAACATCTCCATGGGGACGAGCAAGCAGATCCTCCACCGGAAAAGTTACACCGCAGAGAGTGCTAAAAGGCTGGAACTGAACCATCAAACTTTGGTTAACAAGTCAAAACCTCTAATAATAATAATTAGCGCCCTTTACTGACGTACAGAATTATCATTTTCTCCATTTAAAGTCGCGCAAACAGGAAGAAAAATTCAATTATTTTTAATGACTGAACTGTAAGTTTGTTTTGCTAATTGCTGTTCTGTTTCGGCGACACTTCCTGTAGCACATTCACACTCCGGCCATCACTAACAGACAGCCAACGCCAACCGGAAACCCTCTCCATCTGCATTTGGCGTAATAATTATTTGACTACATTGTCCGAGGATGAGTGTTCCCGTCTCGCATTTGTCCTGAATGCATCGCGTGGGTGGCGGGAGATACCCAGAACAACTGTAGTCCAATTAATACTGGCATACTCACATTCACCTGCTAGTCTCTGGTCCAGCTGATGTGTGGGAAGAATGGGGCATTATTAAAGCACAAATGTTATGACGCATCGCAAGCTTTGTGTTCAGAGAATCCCTAATCAGGACCTAATTAACACCAGCGTCAAAACCAGCTACGTCAAATTCAGCCTGTGTGGGTGAGAAAGACTATCAAATGATTTTATGAGCATTTTGTAAGCTCAAAAAAATACCTTTTTTTTTTTTTTTTTTTTTTTTTTTACAGTTTTTGTTGGCAGAGATGGGTAGAGTAGCCAAAGATTGTACTTAAATAAGAGTGACGTTATTTCAAAATATTATTCAAGTAGAAGCAGAAACTAGTGGTCGAAGAAATCACTTAAGTAAGAGTAAAAGAATGAGAACTTCACACTAGAGCCCTGCACCCGCGGGACCCGATGCAAAACAATGAGGCGCAGGACACATTTTGAAAACTCATTGCAGGCACAGGCGGGAGTGGGACTGCACAATGCAGGAGCGGGCGGGTGGGATGATAAACCGCAGTCCCGCAAACTAATTATGAGAGTTAAATAAATTATATAAATGATGAATGTAAGACTATCATGCATAATTTGTGCTGGATATTTTCATTTGGCATTAATAAAAACATTTTAAGCAGCAGACGGTCCCCCCTCCCCTACACCACACGGACTGCGCCACTAAACCAGAACTAAACCAGGTTTAAAACAGGTCTAAAAACAGGTCTAAAACCAGGACTAAAACAGGATTTAGCCAGGACTTAACCATGCCGCCTGACTGCCCACCGCGCCTCCTCTCATATGCAGCCCAATTCTTTTCTGCTTTCCGTGTTTGATAGAACTTAAGAAAGTGAATGTTCCCATTCTGCAGAATTTGCAGGCAGGAGCGGGACAAAATATCGCAGATGCAGGCAGGAGCGGGACTGAAAATTACAATTCTTTGCGGGTGCCGGTGGGTGTGGGACATATAGACAAAGTATACAACAGGTGTCTCCAACTTTTTTCCTCCAATGAGCTACTTTTACAAAACAAAAATGCCAGAGAGCTACTTATTTTAGTGGTCACAAGAAATTGAGTAAATATAAGAGCCACAGCGAGCCTTAGATGAGGTACAGCCAGATGCCAACAAAACATAAACCATTATTCATTCATTACTGCACAAAGTTGTCCTGAGCTGTTGCCTGTGGTGCACACAGCTTTCCTCAAAACACACTCCTCTGTGCAGATGGGAACCCACTTTTATAGTACGAGACTCCTCTCCCAAATCAATTAACAAACAAAAACGGCTTTTTCTGTACTAATAGAAGTAAATAGATTCCCTTTTAATACTAAAAAACATAAATATTACCAGAAACAAAAATATCCTAATATGATAATAAACTTTAAACACAGAGAGAAACACAAAAAATAATATTTAAGTACAAAAACGGAAAGTCACCTGACGTTCTTCATTACACAATGTAATGCGGAAGATAATGAAGCTCAGGCTGGCCAACAGACACACACGCTGAGGGGCAACGGACATGGAGGAAACTTTGAAACTGAAGAAAGGCTATGGAGAAAGGTATGTTTGCCCCTGACTGTTGCTATAGAGATGTGTGGAAACCTCGGGGATAGCAGTAAATGGCCAGGTAAGTGAAATATCGGTGTGAGTAAATGTGTGTGTGCATGTGCGCTTGTATATGTGTATGCGAGTATATCAGTCCCCTGGCCTCCCTGCATGGCTGACGAGTCTACTCCGTCACATACTTGTACAATGGTAACGGGCATTTAAATAATCAAATTTGACCTATTTAGCACAGTACTTGCAATTCAGAAATCCCTTGGCGAGCTACTTGGAATGGGATGGAGAGCTACCGGTACCTCCCGAGCCGAGTGATATAACAGGTAATCTATGTTAATTTTAGTCCATTTAATTATCAAAAGTGGGTAGTTAAATTTACTCGATTACTTGAATAACTTTGCCAGCAGCATTACTTTTCCTCCTTTAAATTGCCATACTGACTGCAAATTATTAAGCCAGATGTTTCGTTGACTCATACTTGAAGAAATTCTTCGAACCACCACATTGTATTTCTAGTTGAGTATTATTCTGAATGTTACTTTTTCTTTACTGTTCTGTTAACAATATGCTATAAAGCGCAGGTAGCAAGAAAATCAAGTAAGCGTGCTGTTTTGAAGAGCAAACTTTGCTGAATGTTTGTGTCTTAATGAGGGATTATATTCAGAAGGTTGGTTTGATCCAAGCTCCAACTTAATAATCTTCTTATTTACACAAAGCAGAGCCTAACAAGTACATTTATTGCAAGATAATATACAAAGATCAACTTAATTTTCTTCAAACAGTTTCCCCATCTGAACCTTGAACATTTGAATGATGAAAATTTAGTATTGTTGTCGTGGCAACTGACAATTCACAAACGATTCAAACTGAAAAGTTCTCAAAATGTCGCCTATAACAGCTGAAACCCATAAAAATGTATCTTAGACTTAGATTTATACAAACGTTATTGATCCACAAGGGAAATTATATGGACACAGTAGCTCACACGTCACAATAAATATAAAAACAAAGAGCTGAAATATAAATTATAGTAATAAATTCAAAATAAGTGCCAAAAATAGCAAGAGACTAGTTCCACATAAGACATAATTACAGTGGTTCCTCGTTTATCGTGGGGTTACGTTCTAAAAATAACCCGCGACAGGTGAAATCCGTGAAGTAGTCAACTTTTTATATATATTTTACAATTATTATATCTGTTTTAAGGCTGTAAAACCCCTCACCACACACTTTATACACTTTTCTCAGACAGGACTTATTGCTGCTGTCATCCTTTTGTAATTTTCCTCCTTTACATAACAAACCGAAGATTAATTTATTCCGTAATGGAGCCCTACAGTGCAAGAGTCCTGCATGGGTCCATTTTTGGAGACCAGCCCCTGCACAGTATAATACCACACCTGCCCGTTAACCCGAGATTATATCAAACTTTTGCGCTGCATACGCCACAGACTGAACCAAGACTAAACCAGGACTAATCTAGGACTGAGTCCAGGACTGAAGAGGAGGACTAAACCAGAACTGAACCAGAAATGAACCAGGACTCCCTGTCGGGACGGGATTTGAAGGTGACCGCAGGAGAAAGGACTGGCACCTCACGAACGTAAGCGCGGCCGTCGCACGATTACGTTTTACGGACACCCTGCTGCGTGGGCTCACGGTTCTCTTTCTTAAGTCCGGGTTTCAGCAACTATTTGCGGGTACCCGACCCGGTGCAAGACTCTGCTGCAGTGCTTAACTTCTACCTTCCAGCATGTCCAGAAGTCCAACTTTTTGTGCAATGGTTTGCATCTTCCTCTGCCTTTTGAGTGCAACCGCAGGAGTCTTTGTCAGTGCAGAACTTTTCACGACATTGTGGGTTTTGTCGGGAAGAAAACTTGCAAATATACAGCATTGTAGAATCACACTGCTAGAGATCAAACATTTATGTAAATTTGGCATCTGAACGCTATCTGTACTGTACAAGAGACAGGAGTCCCTTAGCCAATCAGGACGCATCGGGAGGAACGCAATAAGCATTCATACACTGGAAAAAAAAAAGCATACAAAATTGCACTGAAAAAATCAGCGAAACAGCGAGACTGCAGAAGGTGAACTGCGATATAGTGAGGGACAACTCTATATAAATGTATATGTACAAGTAAAAATAAAAAAAATTAAATATAGTAATACAAATATATCTCAGTTGTATATAAGAGGTCATAAGGAGAAAGATGAAATAGATGAAATAATTATGTAATAGATGAAACAATGATGTATTGTAATATAACATTTACAAAAAACTCAATTAGACAAGAGGAATTTGATCTTAGACCTTTAAAACTCCATTGTTCACTGTCTTTCTACGAAAAAACAACAATCTTAAACCAACCCGCCTAAGCCCACACCCAGCAGACCGTCAAACCATCAGAGGTGCGTGTCTGTGATGTCCCAACGTCCACAAACGCCCCCCATGCAGTCGATTGATGCCACTTCCCGCCTCTCTCCTCTACTTCCTGCCCGGAGCGTGGCTGCGTCCATATGCTTCCTTAAGGAGGGAGGAGGAAGGATGCTCTCACACCTCGCCTCCTCCTTTCTTCACTTTGAGCTGCAGTTGGTCGGGGTCAGGGGTCAGGGGTCCGGATTGGGTGGGCTGACGTTGGAACGCTGGGTTAAGAACTGGGCGTGCTCCTTTACTGTATATTCATCAAGCCAAGAGCAGGAATGTGTCTGTGTAAGTGAGATGAACATGCAAAATGAACCTAGTTTGGACACCTGCCAGTTCAGCCTTTATAATCTGCATTCTTAAGGCTTTTTAAATGACTTTTGACATCCTGGTTTCCATTGTACAACTTAACGTGTGTGTCTTGAAAATACCTTACACTTAAAAATGACTGACAAACATGCAAATGAATAACAACAGTAAGGTTAGTGCCCAGACTTCCTTGTGAAAACCTCATCTCGTCCGATCTCAGAAGCGAAGGAACCGGTTTGCACTTGGCTGGGAGACCGATGGGAGACTGATGGGGATACCAGGTGTCACAGTGGGGCGCCAGTGGCAAAACTGTTGATGTGTCCTTAGGCAAGACACTTCCACATTGCCTAGTATGAAAGTGGTGTGTGTGTGTGAGTGTTGATGGTGGTCAGAGGGGCTGTAACATACCATACCATCCATCAGCATCTGGAAAAACACTATATACAGCCCTTTTAGTATGACCTGTGGACCTTTTGGTGATTTATAATAATTGCAGAGGATGCCTGAGCTCTTAATCCCATGCGATTGTGCCATGTTTGTAATTTGTAAAAGTAAAAGTTGACCTACTATATTTCGCCAAACACAGACTTCCGGTGATAATATAAGTGCAGTAATACAAGGTTTATCTAGGGACGGTGGGGACATGCCACAACCAATATTTGGGGGAGAGAAAATATTCCCTACCAATATTTGCCATTTTATTTTAATAAACAAAAATATACATTTATTCCAATATTTTTCCAAACTCAGTAGTATTAATTATTGTTGTTTATTAGATGTTCTGCAATGTATTCAGTGATATGACGACAGGGTTACACCTGCCGCTGTTTCATTGGCTGCAACAGATGTCATTAGTGGAGCCAGGAGCCTAAACTGGGGAAGCGTCAGGACAGTGCAACACCTGAAGATGTTGTCTTGAGCAGGCGTGAGTGAAGACGCTGCACCAAACCAAAGGAACTTACTTGGCTTCATCTTCAAATAAACTTGTCTTATAATGAGCTACCGCAGAAAAAGAGCGACTATCGCCACAAGTGCACCTCCCAAATGGAACCCTACTCGTGCTCTGTTAGTAGCCGGACTCTATTAACATGGAAAAATGTCTGGACATTACCTCACAAATATCTCATCACCAAGAAGCAAAGGGAAACCTGCTACAAACTTCTACATCGCTGTTATCTGATAAAGAATCATCTTAGAATGGCAATGGACACAAACTGTACATTTTGCAAACTGAAAAATGAAACCACCTCTCACTTATTTTGGACCTGCCCAGACTCTGTGTGAATTCATAAAACGTAACGAGGAGGGGGGTTTGCTGATAATGTCCCCACCAAAGCTGAGACCAAACCTATGCCCTAGCTGTTATATGTTGCACAGTACCATTGAAACATGTTGTTAGTTTGTGAAATTATTTGTGTAAAAGTGCTCTCTGAAGATGACATTGAAATTTTAATCTAAAGTATAAATAAGTACAAATTATGCAGCTTTTACCACCTATTAAACACTGAAAGCTTTGTTACCAGCCCACAATACAGTTAGTAAGTTAGGTTAGAAGTCTGAACATTCTGTGCAAAAACCAAACAAAAGAACCTTCACTTTTGTTAGATTTATTCCAAGCAAATCACATGTGGGACCAGCTCACCTCTGTGCTTCCAATAACCACGTTTAATAAATTCTTCTCCATGCATCAAGATATGAGTCTCTCCTTCACTGTCTTCCTCAAGGGACCAGCAGGAGTTTAATTAAAGCGTGGGGTCTGTGTCTGTGTCTGTGTGGGCTTTGTTTATCTCCACAATGAAACTTTGCATCCAACACATATTTCTTTGGGTATAACCTGGAAGTGGGCTCTGCTGCTGCTACTGCTGCAGCTACTGCTGCTGCTGTAGATGTAATGACCGCATTCAGGCAGAGGGGGCAGTAACCACCCACTCAGGGCAGCTATATCTGAGGGCTATGAGTCATGAAAAAGAACTGGTAATCTTTGTGACTAAAGGGAAGAGGGGGAGGAGGGTGAGACGTTGGTGGGCTCTAGCAGAGAGCGAGATTGGGGGGGATAGAGAGAGAGAGAGCGAAAGGTGAGAGAAGAGGTACAAAAAAATGAAGGAATGAAGCTGAAAGTGAGAGAAAGAGAGAGAAGGATAGTGAAAGTGAAAGGGGAGAGAAGAAGGACAGAAAATGGAGTGAGGAGGAAGTGAGAGAGAGAAAGGTGAGAGAAATGAGATAGAAAATGAAAAGATGAAGGAGAAAGAGAGAGACAACGACAAAGAACAGAGATAGAAAATGAAGGTGAGAGAGACAGAGAGAAAGAGGGAGTGAGAATTATGAAAATCTACAGGTGGCCTACATATGTTCAAATTATGAAAGAAAAAAGTAAGTTTTAATCTATCTAACTTCCTCCTATTTCTTAACTCTTTGGTACGATACAGTTTGTCAATATGCATAAACCTTTTGTACAACTTTAGAACAGCTTTTTGAGACAAAAAAGTGATGCAGCCATTAAACTCTTATCCCAGTGTCATATATTCATTCACAAGGCTCTTTCTTACAAGTTTGCAATCAGTAAAATGTTGAAGGCCGTGTGCAATTGTCTGATCTTTGCTGCATGTACTGCAAGTATGTACTATACAGAGAAAAGTTGCGTAATTCAGGCTTTAAATGCATACATAGTGAAACAAAGAGCATGAAGGTCAGCTATAAAACTATTCATGAATTCAGTCTCTGCAGCTTCATCTAGAGGTCACCACCATAGACTGTATATTAAATGGACATAGCAAACAAATAGGAAGTGAGCATGGGCATGATTCCAGCTCTATCGATTCTCCAATTCACCTATATTGACAAAAATGTTGCCCGTCTCTCCGTCACTGCTGCTGTCAGGCTCCTCATATTGATCTTAAAATGTTTGTATTAACCCCTCTATATGCTCCTGGTGTTTTTATTTAGCTATTTTGTCCGTAAATCAATTCCAATTCCTAATATGGAACCCGGCTCCAAATATTTCTCCGTGAGCTTAATTTGACTGAAGCCGAACACTATGGGTGACGTCACTGTCCCTTAGTCTATTTCTTTATACAGTCTATGGCAGGGGTGGGCAATTACTTTTTCCATGGGGGCAACATGAGAAACAGAAAATATGTGTACGGCCGAGCCAAAATGCTTAACTCAATTCTGCTTAATATGAATTGTTTTTCTTTATAATAAGCAGTAAATAGTATTGTGTTGACAAGCTTCTAAGAGTTTATGGTATGACTAAGCAATGAAAAATTGAGGTTGCCTTAAAAAAATGTCAAAATGTAAAAAAATTTAAAAGAAAACAAAACACCTGAAAAATATAAGCAATGCAGCTTTAGTCCATGCATGAGTTAAAATTATAATTATAAATATATTTATTTAGTAATTCCAAATTATATTAAACGGGCCGTCAGAGTCAAACAAAGGGCTGTATGTGACCTCGGGAGCTGTACAATGCCCAGGTCTGGTCTGTGGTCACTACCCTCTGTTGAATCTTTAACCTCTAAACCCATTAAGCTCTGTTCACATTTGCATCACAAACCACGAAGACATTTGGGAAGATGCAATGACAACTTCCCAGGCCCAGTTTTCTTCATCTACATGTCATTGTAGCGTTGTGTTTTGTTCGGCTAATCAACAATTACAACCATACCTCAGTGTTCATCATTTCCCCACTGACACACAACTCCGAGTGCACTGGGTACATGCGATTAGAAGAGATGAGAAGTTCAAGATTATTCCAAACAGCACATACGTATGCAGTCTTCATCTTACCACTGATCACATTTACTTCAATGAGTTTGATCACAGTCGGTTGGAGAGTTCAGTGTCAGTAACTACACCGAAAGTTGTAATTGCATCTTTCCAAATGTCTTGCTGGTTTGTGACAAAACGTGAATATACCTAGCCTGATTCATCAGCCGGTTTCACTTTGTGGAAATCGTCTGACCTCACAGCATTAGGATTCATTCGCTTGACGGTAGGCAGGTACGTTTTTATTTAACGAATCTCTGCTATTTGGTTGTGACGTATGTAACGTGCCAAATCCTGTAGGAAGAAGGGCAATAATGTCTTGATCAAATTCACCAAACATTCTCGTTGTTCTGGCTTTTAATCCTTGATCTTGGGAATCATTACCAACACAGAATGTATGGCTTCATCTACATCCATCTCGGCCACTTTGTTTACTGTTGTGCTGTACCACAAAAGAGACCCAGACAGGTATTGTGTAAACATAAATTGTTTTATGGTCAAAAGGTCTCTCTCGAAACTAAGATACTGAATATCAAGAGGCTAAATAAATAAAGCACTAACAACAAAACATGTCTCAGTTTGGATTATATCTGCCCATTTTCTCGATCGAAACAGTTATTTCCATGTGGTTCTTATCCAACAATGTGCCTGATTGGACAGAAAGGCCTGGAGAGCTGCTTCTGTATGGCTCTCATCCAACAAAATGCCATTTAAACACATGAGCAACTTTCACTCCCTTGTATTACTCACAATAGCTTCTGATACAGTATACTTCATGATGTAACTGCTCTGAACTAGAAGAAATACAAGATGGGTACATTAGAAACACAATATTATATGTTCAAACACAATTAAAGGTGCAGCAACTTTTTTTTGACACGCTGGGGGTGTTCTACATGTATGTCTAATGGTGGGGATGTTTAGAAGTTAACATGGAGACACAGTGCACACAAAATGTATTTAAACTAGGGTTGTCCTGATCCGATCACATGATTGGAAATCGGCGCCGATCACGTGACTGTGGACTCAATCCAGACGCTGCTGTTAAGGTCCGATCGGGTATCGGATAAATAACATATGCATATATATAATATACACAGCACGCAACTTTTTTTTTTTTTTTTTTAACTGAGGCACGGGATTTGCTCAGGGACGTCCAGTTAGCGCTACTGTCTGTCTCAGCGCCTGCTGTACTAGCGATGCATTCGCTCTGGGATTTTGAGCCGTGCCGTGCTCGGGCGCTGTTACCTGAGGTTCTGTGCTCCGTGTTCACACCTGCGATGTCTCCAATGCGGATTGTCACATGGCGCTGTTTGTTTGCATGTTGGTGCTTTTGGCGGAGAGGGTCCGTCCAGCAGCATGAAGTGCCTATTGTGCGGTGGGACTGATGTTTGTGGATGTGGTGGCGGTGCGGGGTAGTGGGGACGGTGCGGGGAAGAGCCTGTGGAGCTTTTGTCATCTTGATTTTATTTAGTCAGATTTTGTATTATTTGGATTTCATAGACCAGCCTAAATGTTTCAAATGTAATGCACAGGCTTCCATATAATATCAAATATACAAACTGTAGATTGGGCAGAGTCTAGTCTCATGTCTGATCTGGTTCTGGTCTGGTTCCTGTTTTGTCCAGTTCATTAAGTTTACCAAGTATACCCCCCCCAATACATCCTGGATCTTATTCTTTACTCTTAGGCTACGTTCAGACTTCAGGGCTTAACGCTCAATTTAGATTTTTTGTGAAATCTGATGTTTTTGCGAGGTCGTTCATATTTCCAATTTATGTGACTTGTATGTGTCTCCAGTGTGAACATTAAACTGCCCAAAAGTGTCCCACATGCGCACTGGAGGACACGATGACGTCAACCGCAGTGAACGTGCTCTGTGATTACGGAAGTTGTCCAAACATGGATGCGAGCATTGAGCACCTGCCGATTTTAAAGTTCCTCTCTTACCGGAGCCAGAACATGAACAACTTACTTGTTTTAAGGAAGAGATTGAGAAGGAGAAGGACGAGGTTTTTGGCCGTGGTGTTTCGTGGGGCAGCGGCAGCGACGTCCGTTGAAAGGAACGTGTGGATGTGGAGATGTAGCCAAGAGTGGTGAGTGGTGATGTGCTTCGCTTCAGTGACACGGAGTTCATTAACAATTTTTGCCTACTTCAGCGCAGAATAGTGACGTTTGTGGCTTGTTGATAATGTGTAGGTCAGATGAATGTGCTTCGGCCATTCAGACTGAAGTCACATGTCAAAAGATCGGATATGTATCAGTTTTAAGACCACATATCGAAGTGTCCTGGGTCACATTTGATCTGATTGGCCATTAAAAGATCAGATACAGGTCACATAGGGGCCAAAAAATCAGATTTGGGTCACTTCAGGCTGCAGTCTGAATATAGCCTTAGTTCATTTTATAATTTTTATAGAAGTATCGGATCTGGACTCGGTATTGGCAGATACTCAAAATCAAATGACTCGGACTCGGGCTCGGGGTCAAAAAAAATGTGATTGGGACATTCCTAATTTAAAACCACTCATTTTCAGGGGCCTGTGATCAATAGGAGCATTCACGGTCCTGTTTAAACGTTTTATTTTTCAGCACAAAAAGGTGAGAGTGACTAACTGAAAAACTGTTGGCTAATGCTAACTAGCTCGTGACTGTAATTTTATGTGTGAGAGACTTGTTTGTGAACACATCAACACAACAAATCAATCACTTGTTGTAGTTCGTGCTAAATCAGTTTTTTTTTTTACGGTCTGGTTGAGTTAAAATAAAGCAAAGATTAAAGTCTAAGAAAGCGAGTCAGACTTGAGTCACTATTTTTAGGACTTGAGACTTGACTTGATAAAATGGACTATGACTTGGAACTTGACTCGGACTTGAGGCCTGTGACTTGAGAAGACTTGAGACACACTTTTAAATCTGAATTATTTCTCTTCTGACCGTATTGATTTACACTAAAATCTTGTCAAAAATTAACTAAACTAAATTTCTACAACTCTTAATATATATAATAATAATATATAAATATACTATGATTTTTTTAAGTACAATTTTGACTTGAAGCTCAAAGCAGACGACTTGGACTTGACTTGGACTTATAGACCAGTGACTCGAGACTCGACTTGGACTTGCCTGTATTTGACTTGGAACTTGACTCTGGCTTGAGGTCAAAGACTTGAGATTTACATGAGACTTGCAAAACCACGACTTGGTCCCACCTCTGCCAGCTGCAAAGTATAAATACAGATAATACTGGTCTGCTTAGTTTGCTAAATTACAGGTCAGATCATTGGTAATGAGAGCATGTCCATAGTAAAAATGCATTTTCAAGGTATGTTTTAACACATTTAACTGAATAAATGCAAAATATACACGTTTAACATCATACTATGGGGTTGTCTAAGGGCCCGTTTAAACAAGAACGCTTGTGGGTAAAATCGACTAAATATTTTATTTAATTTTGTGATGGTTTTGGGGGATTAAAATGCACACATTTGAAACCACCATCCTCAGTGGAAAAGTTGAATATGCTTTGCCGTAGTGTTTCCGTCTACACTGCCCAAGACGCAAAACTGGTCAGATCTGCTCACGTCGCGTACACGATTATGTCACATACATCACCACCTAGCTGCCTGGTATGCATACCCAATCGAATTCCACACACTTTTGCTTCATTGTATGTACGCAGATTACCTCCCGAAATCACTCGTCTAAACGTGGAATAAAAAGTGAAGACGTGATGCCAGTTTTGCGTCTTCAGTTCAGACTGTCATCATATAAACTTAGCCTTAGTTTAGTTTAGATTTGTAGTGCTGCAAATGATCGAATAAACTGCTACTACTGTGGAACATTCACTGTAATCTTGGAAACTACAAAGTGCAGAAGAGCATTTTGAGCTGTAAATATGCAGACAGACTAAAAAAGGCAAACTCAAACATGCGTGAATTAAACACAACCCCAGGTTTGTTTTTGAGAAGGCAACAACATTATGACATGATTTAAAGCTCACAAGAGTAAATTTTGCGAAATATAGGAATCTTCTTTTTCCATCGAAAGCAGATATACTGTGCAACAATGACTAATATTTTTACCAGAACAGCACATGACAGCAGCCGCGTGTTCCAGTCTTAAGAAACGAAAGCACGCTTCCTCATATCTCTCATGATCACGCCACATTTCTGACATATTTGGATGGTTAGCGCTGAGCTTGGAGCGGCCACAGCGCAGTTTCTCACATGAGTGGGAATGTCCCTGTGAATGCCTTGGCTTGGTCTACTCCACACAGCCTCAGCCATGCCAAGTGTGAATGCGTAGTTTCACACACCTGGGTTCTCCAAACAGGATGAAGGCGCCATATACTGATCTATAGATACAGTCCTATGCCAATATAAACTACACAGGGGCACAGTGATGCACCATGACGCATTTAGTGTCATGTACAGGTATGGGGAATTTGCATTGTGGGCTGAAGTCTTCGGAAAACACTCAGTTCAGAATGAGAATAAGGTTTAGTTAATATAAGTTTTAACAAAATTCACCAACTTAAAACTTGCTTTGGCGTTTTGGTTCAACGTAAAATGATGAATAATAATTGTAATATAAGCTATGATGAAGTAAATTAGTAAACTAAAAACAAATAAGATAAGAAACAGACTTTGACCAGACACGGTAAATGGACATAGCTTCAAATAGGAAGTGAGCATGGGTGCGATTCCGGCTCCATTGACTCTAATTTACTTTGTATTGAAAAACTGTTATTGCTATTCAGTTACAGGTATTTTTATGTCTTTAAAAATATTGAAACACGTGAGCAGGCCTCTCCACAGATGTGAACTGTAACTTGCTTGTCTCCACTGAGATGGACAGGTTTAATGCCACATGGATATATTCTAGAACAGGGCCCTCCAACCACTAGAAGCAAAAGATTGGAGATTCCTGCCTTAGATGTTGTACAGTTAGATGCCTATAAAAAATTAAGCCATTATACATTTATTAGTGCACCAAGTTAAAAAATAACACATTTACAGCAGCAATTAATTAAATTTGAGTTATTTAGGGCAATTCAGAAATCCTTTGACAAGCTACTTGTAAAGGGGTGGAGAGCTGCTGGTAGCTCCCGAGCTACAGGTTGGAGAATCCTGTTCTAGACAAATCAATAAAATTGTCATGGAGACAAGCAGTTTGAGAAGCCCATCCCCAGATTTGTGTTCAATATTCTTTCTTATTCAGTCAGTGTGCACAGAGTTAGAAAATTGCAGTTATCTGATGGTGATGATTTTTTTTTTGTAATAATAAAATGTATATTCCATTAAAGCCAGATACAGTGCAGCAAACATCAGGAATGGTTTTAAATAATTCACCTTTTTAATTTGGTTCTCAAAAGCTCAAATGTTATGACGTTGTCTGGAATATTTTATTATTATGTATTAAACCTTTTTATTTGCATGGAGATCAAACCAGACCAAGTTACAGGTCAGATCTGTTGAAAAGCGACCCCGCTCCCTGTCAGAATGCCTGTTTTTTAGGTATTTTTGAGCTATAAAACCACATGTAATTGGATACATGTGAGGTAAAGCTGTTTAATGTCATACTGTGGAACATTCCAGGCTGAGAAATGACATTTCCATAGAAAAAAAGCAGGTGACACACCCTCCATCAGAAATTTACACGATGTACCTTTCAAAGAACACTAGTGTGGATCTCATGTTCATGCGATATGTCAGCATTGTTGTTCATCGAGCTCATGATGAAATCCCTGTTTCATCCATGCAACACCTGCTTACACTTTTAGCTAAAAAGACCATGCTTCAGTTATTTGTAGAATGAGGTTTGTCCAGTTTGTCACTGAACTCACCACTCCTCTCATTCACAAACTCACTCAGGTATTTACTAAGTGTTTCCGTTCACACTTTGAAATAGCCACAAATATGACAAACTCTCCAACTCGTCTTTGACATAGTAATGTTTCATACCGACATGATCCGTGGGAAAAAGTTTGACATGTCATAAATGTTTGAATGAATGACTACTGGAATGATACCTGTCACCTGTTACTTCTACAGAATAGGTTTTGAACATTCTTTCATGTCATAAAGCTTAGTTGTTCCTCATGTTATACAGACATGTTCCTTTAAAGGCCCTGTATTACGCTGTTTTCTGATCTATGGGCCTCATTCATGTCTTAGTAGAAAGTGTGCACACTTGCCACTTTAAGAAATTGCCGAGAGAATCCTACGTTGGATTCATGAATGAGCTTGATGAATGCCATCGTTTGTTTAAATTGGAAGCGGGTGCGTGTTGGGACACATTTGCATAGGTTACTGCCTCTCATTCACCCTATAAGGAATAAAAGGTGCAGTGCGCAACAGGTAGCCAGGTTTATTCAGACCACACAATGCCAAGGTCCAACATTCAAGAGGACAAGGACAAGGATGTAAAGTGGAAAAAAAACTTAAATTCCACAGAAATTAGGTCATCATTAAAGGAGTAAATGAATATAAAAACATAATATTCAGCAGCGTGTCCTCTGTTACACCATGGCACAGAAAAGTGTTGCATTGGATGAAATAACACAAGAGGTCAATGCAGTGTCTCCTGTGACACGCATGACAGCCGAAATCAAAAAGAAGTGGTTCCATTATTGTGAATGAGTGGACTGCATCCATAATTGGGGAAACACTGAGAGAATTTCTCAACTCAAATCCGTACCTTTTTGGGCTTATATAGCAGCTTACCACCTGCTGCATCTAAGCACATCCAGCGACCCTTTAGGGTGCTAAATGTGCATGACCGTGTTCGAGAGTGCCTTTGATTATAGGCCTCCTCCTGCCCAGTTTGCGGATTCGTAAGTGGGGGCATAAGCAAAGGTGCCAAAGCGTACTCTCGATCACCTAGAAATATTTTCATCAAGTTGAAAAATTAGACTACTGTATGTAAGAAATCAAGACATTTTATGCGTACCTATGAGCCATCCATCTCCACCTGCGCCGATCCATTTCGACAGAACACCGTGCCTCAGGCACATGCCAACAGAAGAATTTTGCAAGATAAAGCAGTCGTGTGTGATGACATATTGCGAGTCACATATGATTTAGACATACATAGAATGGTACAGCTATCTTTTAAGGTAAGGATATGGATCCAGTGAGGGAGCTTTGATGTGCACGTGGGTGCAGTTTACTGAACCGTTGGTATTGGGCAAGACTGCGACAGCATGAAAGCCAGTTTTAATTGGAACCATTTCTTGTGGTGTGTATGGGGATTTGATGTTAGTGGGGAGAGATTAATTATTGCAGAATAACACATGTAATTATACGGCTGATTGATGGCTGTGACAAACCCACTCTGTCTCCAATTTCACGCTGGAACCTACCCGTGGCTAGAAATCCCAAGGTGGAGAGCAGATACTGGGTTAAACCTTTGAGTGGGGGGCTCGGGGCTCTAAAGTGGGTGGAAAGTTTCGGAGAGCTCCAACAAAACCTTTCTGTGTAGTCTGAAGTGGGACATAGTCATCCAATTCAGCAAACAGGTCCACATGATTCCTGAAGATCCTCTCCTATCTCAGTGCACACCCTGCCAAGTACTCGAGGAGTAGCAACTCTGGCATTATCTGTCTAATGAAATGTGTGCATTGACCAGTTCTCTATTTATAAGGAGAATTCGTGCTGGTACACAACTCGTAACACATTTTATTGCTGTAAGACTATTTTTACATGTTCCTGTAAGAATAATTGCAGCACATATCACAGATTACTGTTTTTCTACAAACTGTTATTTTTTGATGAATGATAATTTCCAAGAATATATAACTTACAATCATGAAAGAGTTTGGATTTCTCTTTGCATTTTTACAGTACTAATTCTAAAACAGCTGAATTTTTGTTCATACAAGTGCTCCTGACTGTTTGTAGGGTTTGTTCTTCCAGACCAACATCTTCAGTTAAGATAACATTTCATGAATGGCAAAAATGTTCATAAGGAGGGTGTTAGGTTTATCTAAACATTAAAAACAAGAAGAAAGACAAGAGATTAATTCAGTTTTACTCATGAGGAGAACGGGCAGAGAGTGGGCATCAAAACCAACAGTCTCCATGCGTTCTGATGACTCAAGGCCGCTCTCCTCTTTTTATTTCATTAGGAGGCCCTAGTTACAGAATGATAATTCTCAAGGGGAAGGGGAAACCAGCAAAGACATAATAAGAAACTGATGCAGCTATGCATAGTACAAACAGGAGGTGCCTTAGGTATGGACAGACACCATCATAACTCTTGCATGTGTGACAGTGGGAGTTGGCTTCATGTGAGGAATCATCTCGAGGTTCACAAGAGCGATAGGTCACTGCACACAGTTGTCAAACACAGAGAGGTTATTCAACAAGTGACAAGTGATTGGTACATTATAAATCAAAGAATTGTAGTACATAAATGGTTATAGGCCTAGAATATCACACAAGTATTTAGCAAATATGGGATAATAAAATTATTCTGACAGAGGGCTTAAGCACAAATTTGTTTGTAAGAACGTTTCATGAATGAGGCCCAATGTTCTAATGTTGTTTCCGCATCAAAAAAGTACCTAGAGTTTTGTTTCATTCACACGTTTAACACACAAACCCTGCATCTTTAGGTTCTCCTCTTAAACAGAAAACTCTGTTCCACCGTGTGATGTCATGGGAAGTGATAGGAAGTGCTCCACCGTGTTTTTAAACTCCATACACCTTCACTAGAATCATTTGGATCATTTCAGTCCTGGAATTGCCAGTATCTCCCAAACAAAAGGTAGGAGGTAGCTGCTAACTTGAAAATGACGACTTCACAATGTGGAGCAGACAATTTTGAGATGCAGACAGACTAATAATAAAATATAAAACACAATTCCAGGTATATTTATGATGAGGTAATAAAAGTATAGCATGGCTTAAAATTCACAAGATAAAAAACTGTGTAATATAGGATCTTTAAACACCACCTATTTTTAGCTCAGATTTCTCTCTGTTGATTTCATGAAGAGATTTTTGGTGGTTTTCAGACTGTAGAATAGGATGATGACATACTTCCGGATTGGATGCAAGAGTTACATGTTACATTGCACTTTGACATGAAATATCTAAAAAGTAAATTGACAAATGTTGAACCTGATCTCTTCTATTAGTGATTAGACTCTAGAACTCACTGTACAAACAGAACGTTCCACTTGAGGACAGCTCAAGTGGAGTTCAAGTATCTCAGGGTCTTGTTCATGAGTCAGGAGGATGGAGCATAAGACTGACAAGCAAAACTGTATGGTGTCGGCAGTGATGCGGTTGCTGTATTGAACCGTTGTGGTGAAAAGGGAGCTGAGCCAAAACGCAAAGCTTTGAATTTACTGGTCAAGCTACGTTCCTCCCCTCAGCTATGGTCAAGATCTCTGGGTAATGACCAAAAGGACAAGATCGCGGATACAAGATGTCGAAATGAGTTTTCCCCGCAGGGTGGCTGAGCCCTCGCTTAGAGATAGGGTGAGGAGCTCAGTCACACTGGAGGAGCTCGGAGTAGAGCCGCTGCTCCTCCACGTCGAGAGGAGCAGCTGAGGTGGCTCAGACATCTGTTCCTGATGCCTCCTGGACGCCTCCCTCGGGAGGTGTTCTGGGCATGTCCCACTTCCCTTCTCCAGGGAAGACCCAGGACATGCTGAACGGACTATGTCTCTCGGCTGGCCTGGGAACGCCTCGGGGTCCCCCAGGAGGAGCTGGAGAAGGGTGAAGGAAGTTTTGCAGGTTAATATGAACATTTTAAGGCCAAAATGACAGTTACAGAGAGAGATGAATTGGAGCCAGAGTTGAGGAAGCTGTAAGTGCACCCATGCTCTCTTCCTAACGTGGTGGCTTGCGGGTTTGCTATGTCCATTCATATATAGTCTATAGTTGTGATGTAATTCAAAACCCAGCGATTTGCCCAATATCCCAAAGTGCCCTTGTTTCATTTTTCCAATATTCAGGAAACATTCCTGGCCTGTATGTTTAACAACTAACTGTATCAATTATGTAAATAATGAAGTAATATTCTATCATAACACAGGATTATCAGTGTGTATATCTCACTAACTTCTGGTCACCGTTAAGGCTATCTTATTAGTTTGAACCACAGATCCATGCTTATAACCTTATTAGCTTTAAATGACTGCAGTGTCTTTTTAATGTGAGATGTGTGGTCACTAAAAAAGAGTAAAGAGTACAAATGTTCATTGTTTTCAATCAGCGGATGGACTCAGAAGTGATATTGCACTTAACAACTCTATAACAGCAAGCCTTGGTGAGCCTTTTGACTGGAGCCGAATGCTCTTTATACAGTCTATGGTCTGGTCTGGAATCGAACACCGTGCCTCAGACCCTTACACGGCTGCATTTTCAGACCTACTTTATAATGGGCTCTGGGATATATATACAGATTAGGGCCCTGAGCTACATTAGAGAAATCTATAATTGCAGGTATGTCATAACCCACTTTTTATATATATATATATATATTTTTTTTTTTTTCCTCTGTACTCACGTAACCGTCACTCTAAAATGAACTCTGTGCCCTGAACCTGCGGCGGTGGTTTTTAGGTCAGGGGTATTATGTGTTTACAGACTAACGCTATCTGTGTCCTGTAAGAGCCAAAAACTACACATGAAGTCATTCTACTGAGGAAAATACAAACTTTTCTTTTCAGATGTTTTGAACACAGAGGAGGAGGAGGGAGGAGGTAGACCTTGGTTCCCACTGACAAGCCACAGCTGGAGGAACAAAACAATACAACAGGGCTGCTCCCAGGGGAACGCTGAGATAAACGAAGGCTGGTGTGACTTGTTATGATTGCTCGAAATAACACACGGGGAGTAAAAATGTGAAATGAATAAATGACAGCTGTAGACCTTTAGTTGATTCATTGATTGATGGAGTCGTAGTTAAACAAAATGACTTTATTTAGATTTTAAGGATTTATATGGGTCAACAGTATCAGCAGTGGTATGAAGTCAGTTAGTTGGAGATTTGGAAGTGGATCAAGAGGAGAATAAAAACTGAAAGAAATGATTATGACAGTCGCATTGATAAAACTGGTCCACATAAAACAATAACTACTGTTATTTTGGCAGAAAAATAAAATGGAAAATTTACAAATTGATATAAAACTCTGAATGCACTGCAACTGCTACTACTACTGCTGCTGTTACTACCACCACTACTACTACTACTACTACTACTACTACTACTACTACTACTACTACTACTATTGCTACTTTTACTACTATGACTGCTACTACTAGTACTACTGCTCTACTACTACTGCTTCTACTGCTGCTACTACTACTCTACTACTACTACTACTACTACTACTACTACTACTTCTGCTACTTATGCTACTACTACACTACTTCTGCTACTACTATGCTACTACTACTACGACTGCTACTACTACTATTACTGCAACTATTATGACTGCTACTACTACAGCTACTACTGCTACTACTACTTCTATTACTGCTACTACTGCTGCTGCTGCTGCTGCTGCTGCTGCTGCTACTACTACTACTACTGCTGCTACACTACAGCTACTGCTACCAATACTACTAGTTCTACTACTACTACTACTGCTACTACTACTATTGCTACTGTTACTACAACGACTGCTACTACTACTCTTACTGCTACAACAACTACTACTACTGCTACTGCTGCTCCTACAACTACTACTACTACTACTACTCCTGCTACTTCTACTGTTATTATTACTACTGCAACTTCCATAGTATTTTGAACACTGAACATGTTTTTGTTGTACACATGCATGCATATTTAACAAAAAGACTAAACTTAAAGACCGAAACAAGTCCATAAATGTAAAATGTACTACAACTAAAAATAAAGACGGCAGGGGCCACGGTAGTACTGTACAGTCATTTACATTTTGAGACATTTTGCTCTTAAATCATTTTATTCACACCTGTTCTATTGTGTATTTATTACATTTTTGTAGCTATTATGTCATCTTAATTCTCTGGGTGATTCTTTAAAGTCTTTTGAAGTAAAATAAACAACAAAAAACAAAACACTCCCCCCATGAGGATGACTATACTTTTTGAAACTTGTGTCTTGAAACAGATGTATTTTTGTCACGCCACATTGCCAAAAACTAGTGACAAATGCAGTTATTTTGAGACAGTCTGATGCACCTGCAGGATGTGTGTGTGGTCACAAAGCTCTCTAATAACACAAACACAACATGAGGACCTGCAGCTGTGGACGCACAAAGAGAATCACCAGACGCTGAATAAACTTGGGCTGAATCCAAACATGAGCCGAGCTTTGAGTTTTTCTATGTGATTAAAGAGATTATTATTAATTATATTGTATTCATGGCACACGGTAACAGGTCTAGTGAAAAGTAGATGGGCTGTAGTACGGGTGAGAAAGTTCTTCTTGCAGTTAAAGGTCCTATATGAAACAAAATGACTCTTACCTGGACTCGTGTTTTGTTTCATACACACATGTTTGAGTAATTCTTTATTATTAACCTGTCTATGTCTCCAAAACTCAAAATGCTCTGTTCCTGTTTGTGATGTCATGAAGTAGTTTAGAAGTTAACAGCCCCTTCTGGCTTTTGTTTAGTAGATACTGGAGTCTATTGAAGGTGTATGAAGTTTACTTCCTGTATTAACAGATGACATCACAAGGTGGAACAGATTGTTTTCCATTTCTTTCTGCTTTTTTTTTTTTTTTTAATTGCACTGAAAAGACATGTATCCTTACTGTGAGTGGTCTTGCATCTCCACAAACCTGACTTATTTGGCCTAGATGAGGGCTAACTCCTCTTTATTTCCAATGAAATGTTGTTACTTTAGTAATAATCTTCCATAGTATGATATAAAACTTACTCTTAGGGTGCACTCACATTAGGACTTTAGAACCGTGCCCAAGTACAGATCGCCCCTAAAGCATGGTACGTTTGTCCAATGTGAGTGCAACTGCACTGTGCTCAGGCGCAGCATAGATGGGACTTTGGCTCGGCTGGAGGAGGTGGGCCAAAGCATAGCACGACTGCTCATGTACGCACACACACGACTTTACTATATCTTTACTTTACCTGAGCCCTGTCAGGTGCGCAGATGTTACTTGTACGAGGAAAACAGTGAATAAAATCTGCTTCAAAATACATGGCAAACCCGCACTTACCTTCAATAAGGACTGTGACAGAGGTTTAGCTGCCTCTCATCTCCAGCTGTTATCACTGCTCTGCACTGTTTCTCACTCACGGAGGAGCGCGTATCATAAAAGGGCAAATATCAGCCTCACTATTTAATAGATATTTCTGCCGCTATTGTTAGCACATGTAAAACAAACAGCGCCGTGTGATGACGTAATCGGGCCATGGCCCGGTTCAGATGTGCAAGTCAGTGAGGAACATAGAACCCTACACAATCATGCTTGAGCACAGCACGATTCTAAAGTCCTAGTGTGAGTGTGCCCTTACTCTTATGTCTATAGAAAATGTTCTGAAGTATGGTTTTAACTTTCTGTTTCCATGGAACCTTGCAGATGATGAGCCACCTCCAGAAAATGTGTAATATTAAGTCAAAATATATCATCCTGTATTGGACCAAATTTTAGACAGAAGACAGTTTCAATACACAAGTGAATGGAGTGTCTTGCCCAAGGACACAAAGAACAGTCTTACCCACATAGAACGGGAATTGCCTTTAACAACTGTGTTGCTGCCACTGTTTATTTTTTTTTATCAGTGTTTCATCTAATTGTGCAATACATACACAATTAAGATAAAATGTGTTCTTTTTTGTGTTGTGTGTATAGTCTGTGTGTAAGTGTGTATAGTCTGTGTGTAAGTGTGTATAGTCTGTGTGTAAGTGTGTATAGTCTGTCTGTGTGTAAGTGTGTATAGTCTGTGTGTAAGTGTGTATAGTCTGTGTGTAAGTGTGTCTGTGTGTAAGTGTGTATTCTGTGTGGTGTGTGTCTGTGTCTGTGTGTAAGTGTGTATAGTCTGTGTGTAAGTGTGTATAGTCTGTGTGTAAGTGTGTATAGTCTGTGTGTAAGTGTGTATAGTCTGTGTGTAAGTGTGTATAGTCTGTGTGTAAGTGTGTATAGCCTGTGTGTGAGTGTGTCTGTGTGTAAGTGTGTATAGTCTGTGTGTAAGTGTGTATAGTCTGTGTGTGAGTGTGTCTAATCTGTGTGTAAGTGTGTAGTGTGTAGTCTGTGTGTAAGTGTGTATAGTCTGTGTGTGTGTGTATAGTGTGTGTAGTCTGTGTGTATACTGTGTGTAAGTGTGTCTGTGTGTAAGTCGTAGTGTGTATAGTCTGTGTGTAAGTGTGTAAGTGTGTATAGCCTGTGTGTAAGTGTGTCTGTGTGTAAGTGTGTATAGTCTGTGTGTAAGTGTGTATAGTCTGTGTGTGTGTGTAAGTGTGTATAGTCTGTGTGTAGTGTGTAAGTGTGTAAGCCTGTGTGTGTAAGTGTGTAGTCTGTGTGTAAGTGTGTGTAGTCTGTGTGTAAGTGTGTATAAGTGTGTATAGCCTGTGTGTGAGTGTGTCTGTGTGTGTGTATAGTGTGTGTGTGTATAGTCTGTGTGTAAGTGTGTATAGCCTGTGTGTAAGTGTGTCTGTGTGTAAGTGTGTAAGTGTGTATAGTCGTGTGTGTGTGTATAGTGTGTGTGTAAGTGTGTATAGCCTGTGTGTGTAAGTGTGTCTGTGTGTGTGTGTATAGTGTGTAAGTGTGTAAGTGTGTGTCTGTGTGTAAGTGTGTATAGTCTGTGTGTAAGTGTGTATAGTCTGTGTGTAAGTGTGTATAGTGTGTAAGTGTGTATAGCCTGTGTGTGTAAGTGTGTGTGTGTGTGTGTGTAAGTGTGTATAGTCTGTGTGTAAGTGTGTATAGTCTGTGTGTAAGTGTGTATAGTCTGTGTGTAAGTGTGTATAGTCTGTGTGTGAGTGTGTCTGTGTGTAAGTGTGTATAGTCTGTGTGTGAGTGTGTGTGTATGTGTGTAAGTGTGTATAGTCTGTGTGTAAGTGTGTATAGTCTGTGTGTAAGTGTGTATAGTCTGTGTGTAAGTGTGTATAGTCTGTGTGTGAGTGTGTCTGTGTGTAAGTGTGTATAGTCTGTGTGTGTGAGTGTGTGTGTGTGTGTGTAAGTGTGTATAGTCTGTGTGTAAGTGTGTATATGTCTGTGTGTAAGTGTGTATAGTCTGTGTGTGAGTGTGTCTGTGTGTAAGTGTGTATAGTCTGTGTGTGAGTGTGTCTGTAGTCTGTGTGTAAGTGTGTATAGTCTGTGTGTAAGTGTGTATAGTCTGTGTGTGTAAGTGTGTATAGCCTGTGTGGTCAGAGTTATTTCTCACTTACCTCATGCATTTTGAGGATCCACATTATTCACCATTATGATTTTAAAGAATTCTCAGGGACCAGAGCAACTAGCATGCTAACGTGCGTGTCCTGATTACTGGCCAATACAGCACTTAAATAAACGCAGACAGTACATCACATACTTATTTGGACCCAAAGATCTTCTTATACAATATATCTGTACTGGACTGACACACATTTGCTGAAATACTCAAATCATTTCCCTGCTTTGCCTAGTATGATCTCAGTATTTCATTTTTCCAGCTCCACGGAGACGAGCAGAAAAGTGACATAGCGCACCTTTAAGTTTGTCTGAGTCTAACCTACATATTTGATCTAATTCTCGACGTTTTTCACATTCCACCAAAAGAGGAAGTCAGAATCCGCCGGGCCCCAGCGTAACATTACATCATGAAATGTTTCACACCTCGCAGTGTTCGGAGGGGAGTCTGATTAGGATTCCAGGGCGGTTGTTTTGGCTGCGCTTCCGGTGAGTCATCGGAACAGCACCGCAAGAGAGAAGGAGGGAGGGAATGGAGGAGAGAGATGGAGAAAAGAGACAGAGAGCACGAGAGGAAGACAGAAGGAGAGTGAGGGAGAAGAGGGGGAGATAGAGAATAAGAAAGGAGACAGAAAGAAGAAAGAAAGATAGCAGGAGAGAGGAGAAGCGAGATGAGAGAGGGAGAGAAGAGACGGACAGAAAGAAGCAGGGAGGGAGAGAGCAAGAGGGGAAGATAGTGGAGGGGAAGAGAGAGAAAGAGAGGAAGACAGAAGGTGAGTGAGAAGAGGGGGAGCTAGAGAGGAAAAGAGAGAGGGAGGAAAGAGATAGAGAGCAAGAGAGGAAGGTAGTGGAAGAGAAGAGAGAGAAAGAGACGAAGGCAAGGAGAGTGAGGGAGAAAAGGGGAAGATAGAGAGGAAAAGAGAGAGGAAGAAAAGAGACAGGGAGAAAGAGAGGAAGACAGAAGGAGATAGAGAGGAAGAAAGGAGATAGAAAGAAGATGAGAGAGGGAGAGAAGAGACGGATAGAAAGAAGCAAGGTGGAAGGGAGAGAGAGAGAGAAAGAGAGGAAGGAGAGTGAGGAAGAAGAGGGGGAGATAGAGGGGAAAGGAGAGAGAGAGAGAGAGCAAGAGAGGAAGACAGTGGAGGGGAAGAGAGAGAAAGAGAGGAAGACAGAAGGAGAGTGAGGGAAATAGAGAGGAAGAGAGAGAGGAAGAAAAGAGATAGAAAGAAGAAAGAAAGGGAGCGGGAGAGAGTAGAAGGGAGGCAGAAAGGCAGGGAGGGAGAGGGAGAGAGCAAGAAAGGAAGATAGTGGAGGGGAAGCGAGAAAGAGAGGAAGACAGAAAGAGAGTGAGTGAGAAGAGGGGAAGATATAGAGGAAGAGAGAGGGGAGAAAAGAGATAGAGAGCAAGAAAGGAAGATAATGGAGGAGAGAAGAGAGAAAGATAGAAAGTGAGTGAGAAGAGAGTAAGAAAGAAGAAACATGAGGGAGGGAAAGGGAAGGAGAGGAAAGAGAGGACGATAGAGGTAGAGAGAGGGGATGGAGAGACAGACGGGCAGATAAAAAGAGTGAGGGAAGGGGAGAGAGAGCAGGAGAGTAAGATAGAAGGAGGGAAAGAGAGGAAGACAGAAGGAGAGTGAGTGAGAAGAGGGGAACATATAGAGGAGGAGGGAGGGGGAGAAAAGAGATAGAGAGCAAGAAAGGAAGATAGTGGAGGGGAAGAGAGAGAAGAGAGGAAGAAAAGGAGAGTGAGGGAGAAGAGGGGGAGATAGAGAGGAAAAGAGAGAGGAAGAAAACAAATATAGAGCAAGAGAAGGAGATGGGGGTAGAGGGAGAGAAGATAGGGACAGAAAGAGGCAAGGGAGGGAAGGAGAGAGGGAGAGAGTGAGAAGAGAGGAGAAGAGGGCAAGAGAGGTTGATCAGGGGAGAAGAGAGAGAATGCACTGTAAGGAGAGTGAGAGAGAGCGGGGAAAAGAGAGAGGGAAGACAGAGACAGGGAGAGAAGAGAAGAGGAGAGAGTAAGAGAGGAAGATAGTGGAGGGGAAGAGAGAAGAGGGGAGATAGAGAGCAAGAGAGGAAGACACTGGAGGGGAAGAGAGAGAAGAGAGGAAGACAGAAAGCAAAGGAGAATAAGGGAGATGAGAGAGCGATAGAGGGAGAGGAGAAAGAGGCAGGGAGGGAGAGAGAAAAGTGATGGAGGGAGAGGGAAATAGAGGTAGAGAAAGGGGATGGAGAGACAGATGGGGAGATGAGGGAAGGGGAGAGAGAGCAAGAGAGGAAGATAGAAAGAGGGAGAGTGGAAGAGAGACATTAAAAGAGAAAGGATAGAGAGACAGAAAGGAGATGAAAGGAGAAAGAGGAGAAATAGAGATGGAGTAAAAGGCAGGGAAAGACAGGGGAGGACAATGAGTGGGTGGAGGAAAGAAAGACAGATGAGTATAGGTGAGAGAGAAAAAGGTAATGGAGAGAGAGAGAGAATCGAACAATAGAGGGAGCGAGAGAGAGTGGGAGGAAGAAGAGAAAGAATAGACAGGGGAAGAGAAAGAGAGAGGACACGGTGTACTCCTGTTGTCACGTGCGCTGATTTTGTTAAAGTGTTGTGCATTTGTTTTATTCCCCGTCGTCTGTCAAGTCCCAGTGAGGCGCAAATGATGTGAGAATGTAATGAGAAAGAGAGAGGGAACGAGGGAACGAGGGAGAGAGGGAGAGGGGGTGAGGGGTGAAGTGGACGGAGAGAGAGAGAGGGAGAATGAGAGCGATGGGGAAAGAGCAAGAGAGAGGTGAGACAGAGAGAGACAGGAGGAGACAGTGAGAGGGGAGAGGGATGTAGGGAGGGCGAAAGAGAGAGAGATGAGGAGAGAGAGAGAGAGAGGGCAGGGGGAATGAGAGGTGGGGTGAAACGAATAGTGAGAATGTGAAAGAGAGAGAGGGAGAAAGACAGGGATCAAGAATAGGGAGAATACACTACAGGTGAGAGAAAGAGATGGAGAGAGCAGAAGAGACAGAGGGAGAGAGGAAGAAAGGGGGGAGACAGTGAGGGCTGTAGGGAGGGAGAAAAAGAGAGGCAAGGAGAGAGAGGGAAGGGGGAGTAAGAGATGGGGAGAGAGGAAGAGAGAGGGAACAGGGATTGGGGGAAAGGAAGAGAATACACTATACAGGGGGTGAGTTAGAGAGAGAGAGGAAAAGAGAGAGGGAGAACGAGAGAGACCAGAGATCGGGGAAGAGAGAAAATGCACTGTAAGGAGAGTGAGAGAGGGAAAAGAGAGAGAGAGGGAAAGAAGAGAGTGAGAGGTGGTGGAGGGAAGAGAGAGAATACACTGTACAAAGATTGGGGGAAGAGAGAAAATGCACTGTATGGAGAGTGAGAGAAGAGAGGGAAAAGAGAGAGCGAGAGATGGTGGGGTGGAGGGAAGACGATAGTGAGAATGTGCAATAGAGATGGGGAGAGAGGGAGAAAGAGAGGGAACAGAGATCATGGGGGAAAGAGAGGAAATGCACTGTACAGAAAGTGAGAGAGGGAGGAAAAGAGAGAGGGTGATGGTGGAGAAAGGGAGGTAGAAAAAAAGAGAACAGAGATCAGGAGGAGAGAGAGAATACGCTATACAGGGGGTAAGAGAGAGGGGGGTGAGAGAGAGAAAGAGGGACTTAGCGAAAAAACAAAACAGGGATCAGGGAGAAAGAGAGGCATTGTACGGAGAGTAGGAAAGAGGGGGAAAAGAGAGAGGGAAGGAGGAAAGTGAGAGATGAGGTGGAGTGCGAGCGATAGTGAGAATGTGAGAGAGAGATGGGGAGAGAGGGAGAAAGAGAGACATGGAAAGCGAGGGAACAGAGATCAGAGGGAAAGAGAGAGAATACACTGTACGGAGAATGAGAGAGAAAGAGGAAAAGGGAGATGGAGAGAGGGAGGGAGAGTGAGAGGAAGTGAGAGCGAGGAAAAGAGAGAGAGGGAAGTGTTGAGTTTGATCACGCAGAAATAACAGATGTATTTCTCGTGCGTTTGAGTCGGTGAGAGGAAGGAAATGCATAAATAGACATTAGTTCACTTAGTGCAAGGACGAGCATTCCATCGTCTCATCATCAACAAGTCGTGCTTCACAAACTTACTGCAGTGTCATTATTTATTCACTGGAGAAAGCGAGGCTGCCAATCTCACGCCACGAAACCTTGACCGACACCGCACATCCACCCAGAGACAAGACGGCTGAAGTGTCTTGCCGAAGGACACACCGACAGCATACTAATAAACCGATGCACCGGACGGACATTGTGATTCTGTGGGTTGAAACTGTATCCGCACTTTATAGGAGCACTATCTAAGCTTTATGGAGGAAAGTAAACTACCAGCTTGTCTCCATGGAGATGCTTGGATAGCTTGCTTTGCCTGGAATGTTCCACAGTATTGCACCTATTTTAGAATTAAGACTTAGACAAACTTTTTAGTTTTACACAGCAGCTCACACATCACAATATAATATAATAAAAAAAAAAAAAATAAAATAAAAAATCTATCAAGGAGATAAGAAAGTGATGCCACCAGGCTAAGTTACAGGTCAGATCTGTGGAGAGGTGACCATGCTCAGAGAAAGAATGCACTTTTCCAGATATTTTCCAGTTTATGTTTGAGGGTTTTTTTTTTTTGAGCAATGAGAGCTTAATGTGATCTATGAGTTTTAAAGTGTTGAAAAATTGGGACAGTAACCTTAGCGATTAACAATTTAAAGCTAAATATTATATCTTTTGAATGAAAAACGTCCTTAAATATTGAGAGCAAGGTAGAAGCAGCTTTTACACCTACTATACTGTGGAACATTCCAGCCAAAGCAAAATCATCTCCATGGAGACAAGCAGGCAATGCAATCCTAACAGAAAAATTACACAGCACAGTAGTGACATAGTACTCGAGACCGGTCTCGGTCTCGTTTTTTTCCGACCTTGATCTCGTCTAGGATGTGACCACGTTTGGACTCAGTCTTGTCTTGGACTCGACCGTGTTTGGTCTTGATCTTGTCTTGGACTCAACCGCATTAGGACTCGGTCTTATCTTGGATCCGACCGCTTTAGGACTTGGTCTTGTTTTGGACTTGATCGCATTTGGACACGGTCCTGTTTCGTACTTCAAGGTGCTTGGACTCGGTCTTGTCACAGTCTCGAGGTCTGATACTCAATAATTTATTTATAAAAATGTATAAAAACATTGATATATGTATCTTCCAAAATAATTTTTAAATACACATAAATGTTGAGAATTACAAAGATGGGTCTCGATAGACTGTGGTCTCAATCTCGTCTCGACCTCGACCTTTAAGAGCCTTTAGGTCTCGGGACTGTGAGGTCTCAGACAGGTCTTGGTCTCAATTAGTGCCGTCTTAACTAACACTGTGTAACTTTTCTGGTGGAGGGTCCATCATATAGTTGATTATTACTTTGTTCGGAGTGTTTTACAGTACAGTATTAAACCTTTCTATCTTAATGGAGACCAAATCAGATCAAGTTACAGGTCAGATCTGTGGAGAGGCAAGCCCGCTCACAATAAGAATACCTGTTTTCTTTTAGGTATTTTTGAGCTTTAAAACCACTTGCAATTAAATCATACTGTGGAACATTCCTGGCAGAGCAATGACATTTCCATAGAAACAAGCAGGTGACGGACCTCTAATCAAAAAGTTGCATAGTGCACCTTTAAAAACACGGTGTTGTTTGTTATTCAGCTGACGTGTCCTCACTCTTTACCTGTTCCTCTATTGATTTTTTCACAGTGGCTGACATCTCCTCATTATGGATCATAGAAAAAGCCGCTCTCTGGCTCTGGCCCTGTCTATATAATGATCAGTGGTAAACATTTGTCCAGCTGTAGTCTGCATTAGCGGCTCTCACCAGTCTCATTAAAACACATTGGACCGGGCTTGGCCTCAGGCTGTAGACAGTGGACCAAAGTTTACCACATCAAAACACTCACCGCACAAAGCTTCTGTCATGGAGGAAATTGGACCTGTGGTTTCCAATCGCATTTGTTGCTCTTGAGAAGGGTTTTGGACTGTTTATGATCATGGGAAATTACTTGGAAACAGTAGTTCTCATTATAATACATTCAAAAGCACAAAAATAAGTGGTAATCCTAGTTTAGTGTCCATTCAACAAATGGACTGAAGCAGCACAGGTAGATGACAAAGTGCTGTGCATACTGAGAATACACTACAGTCACTATGATAAATCAGTTTGTGTTTTTCCATTCATCTGAAGGTTGAGGGTTCATTAGTAGAGCTGCCAGATCCGCTGACACACAGGTTAGTGGTGAAATTCCGACTGCCAGAATGCTGTTGTTGTGTCCTTGGCCAAGACCTACTTCACCCTCAGTGTCTGTGTACACTGGTGTATGAATGTGTGTGTGAATGGTGGAGTGGGAACTTGATGTAAAACTTTGATAATACATGGTAGGCTCTGAACGGCCTGCTGTGATTGGTCATTAAAAGATATGGGTTTAGATACAGAGTTATGTTAAGGCTTTAAAGTTAAAGTACACTTTACTGTCCCTGTACGTTTGACCCGTCCTTAAATACTTCTTTGGCATCTCTTCAGGAGCAGTGAGCAGTGCTTGGGACCCATTTCCAGATCTTGAGATAGTCTTGGTTAAGACTAGCCAGGCTGGCGCCACCTAGTGCCTCCGCTCCATTTCATTTCTCTCCAGCAACTAGGTCAGGAATCAAAATACAAGAGACAGTTTGCAAAAATCGCGGATGTCCATGTTCACGCACCAGCCAGTCAAGGAAGAGTGACATATTCAGTGTTGTCAACTATTCCCAAGATCGAGGATTTAAAGCCGGAATAAAGAGAATGTTTGGTGAATTTTATCGAGGGGAAAGACGTTATTGTCCTTCTTCCTACGGGATTTGGGAAAAGCTTAATAAAGCTGTTATCCCTGTTTGCGGTGCATTAGATACGTCACAATCAAATAGCAGTGATTAAATGATAATAAGTACCTGCCTACCAATGAGCGAATGAAATCTAAGGCTGTGAGATCAGATGGTTTGTACGAAGTGAAACGAAGTAAAACTGGCTGATGAAGCTAGGTTAAGACTACCTTAAAGCCGGAGTTGGGTTATGGTTTTGAAAATAGTTTGTAATAGTGGCCTAGTTGGCAGTGAAGTATCTTCTCCAAGGGCACAAAGATAGTTTAAACTAAGGATATCTTACTCAAAGCTGTATTATTGATTCATGTGTGTTAATGCATGAAACCACCTGTGATCCAGTAATGTCCTGCATTTGAAGCTTGAGTGTTTTCACCTACCCTCTATCTCCTAGACAGGCTGGCGCCACCTAGTGCCTCCATTCAATTTAATTTCTCTGCAGCGACTAGGTCAGGAATCAAAATACACTAGATGGTTTGCAAGAACCCCGAAAGTTGTAAACCGCGCACTGGCCAATCAGCGAAGAGCTGTGAAGCCATGACGTCAAACTCAAAGCGCCTGTCTGGGTCCCTTTTGTGGTACAACACAACAGTAAACAAAGCGGTCAAGATGGATGTAGACGAAGACACACATTCTGAGTTGGCAACGATTCCTGAGATCGAGGATTTAAACTCGGAACAAAGAAAATGTTTAGTGAAGTTTATCAAGGGAAAGACATCACGAACAAATAGCAACGATTGGTTAAATTTAAAAAGAACACACCTACAATCGAGCAAACGAATCCAAATGATGCAAGGTCAGTTTCCACTAAGTGAAACCGGCTGATGAATCAGGCTTTCTATTTCCATCCACTACCCTGAACCTCAAAAAGGTTAAACATTTTACTTTTTCTTTTTTCCAACAATTAAAAATGCATGAAAAAAGGTGCAATTCCACCATGAAGAGGTGAGGCCTATCAGTTTTGAACATGGACTTTTTTCTATTATTAAGCAGTTTTAGATCCACATTGCACTTTACAATACACCAAATACCCCAAAAAGCATACCATGTCTTCTTAAACAATTTTTTACTTAAATTTTGCACTGGCCCTGCTCACTGCTTTCGTGACTGTGGCACTTGCCTACAACACTGTAAAACCACCTTGAAGTTCCAACCATTTTTTCACTCCCAAATCAGTGAATACATCGCCGCATTTAGACCGTCTGCAGAAAAAAAGGAACATTGTGTGACCTTTAGGAGACAAATGCTACTTTAGATGTGCCCAGATTGCAAAGAGCACAGCAATCTTTGGGGGCTGTCTGCAGCGAGCGGCTTCTGGCTAGCTCCACTGGTTTGTAATTACACGCTGGCTGTTCTGGATGGGAGAAGAGACGGACGGCAGAGGAGAGAGAGGAGACAGAGGGCTACAGGGTGTTTCAGACAGATGCAATTTGCCAGGCAAGTGCTTTAAAAATCCAGATGTACTTTAGATACGTAATGTCCTCTTTCATGTAGGTACAAGATTAAGAATAGAATGGAAAATGTCCAAAATAGAGGAACATGTAAAAGGCCCTGTACTCGTTTTTTCCCCCCATGTATTCGAGCAAAAATTGGTCTTGCTGCAGTACAGAGCTGGAACTATTCAGCTGTGTACTGTCTGCATCTAATTCCAAAGCGTAATCAGCGATAATCAGTACGTGTGCGCTTGTCACGATTAAGTATTTTGTTAAATTGCGAAAAATGTTAATTGTAGTAGAAAGAAAGCAACACAGGAAAAGTTAAAGGATTTTTTTTTCAATGATTTGAGCAAACATTTCTTGTCTCAGTATAGATATGTATCGTGTAAGCAAAACAAATCTGCTGTGTCCTGTCTGCATCTAATTAAAGCATTTTGTCAGATAAGCAGGAAGTGCACGTTAGCATGCTAGTTGTTGTTTTTAGTTTCACCGTCATGATTAAGTATTAAGTAAAATAGCCTCTGAAAATGTCAAATGTAGCAGAAAGAGAGCAACATGTTAAAGGCCCTATATTGGATTTTTTTTCATGTATTTGAGTACAAATATATATATATATATAATCAGCTCTTGAGGCATTTTGTTATCAGATAATCAGGAAGTACATGTTACCGTGCTATTTGTTGTTGTAATTAAGTATTATGTAAAATAGCCTGAGAAAATATAAATTGTAGTGGAAAGAGAGCATCTAAATCTAAAGCATTTTATTGTCTGATAGTCAGGAAGTGTGTGTTAGCATGCTACTTGTTGTTAGCTATACCGTCACAATTAAGTATTGTGTAATTGTGTCCTTTAGATGTTTTTTTTTTTTTTTTTTTTTTTTCATGTCAAATTTTGTCTTGCCCCAGTACAGATACATATTGTATAAGCAACCCTTGAAGCATTTTGTTATTGGATAATCAGGAAGTGCACATTAGCATGCTAGTTGTTGTTGTAAGCTATAGCCTCTACGATTAAGTATTATGTAAAATAGCCTCAGAAAACGTAAACTGTAGCTGAAAGAGAAGCAAGACGTGCTGTTTGCATCTGAATTGAAAGCATTTTGTTATCTTATGATCAGGAAGTGTGTGTTAGCATGGTACTTGTTGCTGTTAGCTATAGCGTCAGAAATAAGTATTGTGTGTTTGTGGCCTTTAGTTTTAGTTTTTGGTGTTTTTTTTTCATGTCAAATTTCATCTTTCCCCAATACAGATATATCGTAAGCAGCTCTTGAGGTCACAGTCATCTAATTAGGAAGCATTTATTGTCAGATAATCAGGAAGTGTGTGTTAGCATGCTAGCTGTAGTTGTATTTAGCTTTACCATCAAAGCACTGGTGTCTGGGAGTTGCGAAAAGCATTTATAAACTCATCATGGTGAATAATTAGGATGCTGTGATAACTTTGGACCACTGCAAACCTTTTAAAATGAACCAGTTCTGTTTTTCACTTTTTTTTTCACCATATACAGTGCCTTTAAATGTCGACAATTACAATAATATTTTTATTCAAGGTTCTTAACGACTAAAGTGCTTGCTATATTAATCTTGCAATAAATAATGACTCACCTCCTCTACTCTTGTTTTAATTATGTTTGTTCGCTCAAGTATAATTCATGGGTGTACGATTTTCTCTGACTGAAATGATTGTAATTTCTACGATATTCACAATAAATTCAACGTTAGAGGTTTGTTGAATTGAAATTTGTGTTTATTTTATACGACATAAAAGATATATGCAAATGTTCCAAGAATGTTGTTGGGTTTAGGAGAAATTTCAGATATACTGCGATGTTGAAGCGTCATTTAGGCTGAGTTCTTCTCTCAAACAATAAACACTTGTGATGTCATGTGGTAATACAGGAAGTGCTCCACTGTGTTTTTAAACTCCATACACCTTCACTGGAATCATTTGGATAACTTCAGCCCTGGAATTGGCCATTTCTATTGAACAAAAGTTTTAAAACAGCCACCTCAGTCACTCCACCAACTCCACAAGTGTCCAAACATGAGATCTGGCTTCTAAGTTTTTATAGTTTGTAAAATGTTTGATGAATTCACTGGTAAAAGCATAGAATTTTATCTTGGATTTGTCTATTGAAGTTATTCAGGAAGTTGCCACGGGCGCCGGCAGTAACTCTTGACAGAGCAGAATACCAAGCTGTTTTCAATCCGCTCAGAGAAACAGTGCAGTGTTGACTTGTTGGCCCACATGAAGACTGAACATTTTACGCAAATCAATCTACTTTATTCAATATTTTAGCTGCAAGATTTCTCTCTAGTCCTCCATTAAAATTAATATGATTACTGCTTAACCAGAAGTAGTGGGCAGTGGGCACCTGCATTTGACCCATCCTTCAGTGAATCTCTGTTAACCTGTATTTGACTAATTCTTAATGTCTCTGGGTGAAACCTGCATTTGACCTGTTCTTCAGTGTTTCTGGATTAAACGTGCATTTGACTCATCGTTCACTGTCTCTGGGTTAAACTTGCATTTGACCTGTTCTTCATTATCTCTGGTCTGAACTTGCGTTAGACTCATCTTTCAGTGTCTCTGGGTTAAACCTGAATTTGACCCATGCGTCAGAGTCTCTGGGTTAAACATGCATTTTACCTATTCTTCAATGACTCTGGGTTAAACCTGTATTTGACCCATTCTTTAGTATCTCTGGTCTGAACCAGCATTTGACCCATCCTTCACTGTCTCTGGTTTAAACCTGAATTTGACACATTCTCCAGTGTCTCTTGGTTTAAACATGCATTTGACCTTTTCTTCAGAGTCTCTCGGTTAAACCTACATTTCACCCATCTTTCAATCCTTCTGGGCTAAACCAACATTTGACACATCCTTCTGTGTTTCTGGATTAAACCTGCATTTGACCCATCCTTCAGTATCTCTGGGTTAAATTTATATTTGACTCATCCTTCAGTGTTTCTGAGTTAAAACTTCATTTGATCTATTATTTAGTCTCTCTGAGCTAAACCTGCATTTGACTCATCCTTCAATGTCTTTGGGTTTAATCTGCATTTGACCCATTCTTCAGTGAATCTGGAGGACTGCTGTACTATTATTACCAAGTCAAAGTCTTCACTCAGTCATCATTTTATATTTTTTTTGTGTGTAGTAGTCAGTGTTGGGGAGTAACGGATTACATGTACTGGAGTTACGTAATCAGAGTACAAATTATGAGTACTGCACAGATTCAGTTACAATTACAGTTTCAGTGAGTGGTAATTGGATTACAGTTACTTTGTTGAAATAAATGGATTACATGGCGGTATTTTCCTGTTTTCACATTTTGGGCTATATATAAACTAAACTAGATCTAAACCAGGACTAAAACCAGGTCTAAAGTAGATTTAAACCAGGTCTAAACCAGGACTGAAACCAGGACTAAAACCAGGTCTAAACTAGATCTAAACTAGATCTAAACCAGGACTAAAACTAGGTCTAAACTAGATCTAAACCAGGTCTTAACCAGGTCTAAACCAGGACTAAAACCAGGTCTAAACTAGATCTAAACCAGGTCTAAACCAGGTCTAAAACAGGACTAAACCAGGACTAAAACCAGGTATAAACTAGATCTAAACAAGGTCTAAACCAAGTCTAAACCAGGTCTAAACCAGGTCTAAACCAGGACTAAAATCAGGTCTAAACTAGATCTAAACCAGGTCTAAACCAGGTCTAAACCAGGACTAAAACCAGGTCTAAACTAAATCTAAACCAGGTCTAAACCAGATCTAAAACAGGTCTAAAACCAGGTCTAAACAGGACTAAACCATCCTAGTCTTTGCTACTCTACAGCAAACCAAGTTATCCAAAGTATTCAGATTAAGTTATTCACCTTAAATAAATTCATGGATTCCATTACAAACTACATTTTGGGTTATGTAATCTGTAATCTGTAGGGGAATACATTTTAAAAGTCACCTTCCCAACACTGGTAGTAGTAGATCTGACTCAGTTATATTGGTAGCCCGTCAAATAAGATGGTTTTGAATTAAAAGTTTGAAAGCGACCAGCCTATAGCATTAAGTTTTTTCCATTTTTCTTTTTTTTTTTCTCCAAAGGTCATCTATGTGGGTGAAGAGAGAAGTCCTTTCATGCTTCCCTGACCTGCTAGCTCATGTGTGTTAAAGTGTGAGAGCATGTGTGGAGCAGAGGTGTTGGTTAGCATGGTGACTCCTGACAACGTGTCTGCAGGGCATCTGTGTTTGCTGACATGCGGCGGACAGTGTGCGAGCTTGAACTTTCGCCTCTTGCACAAACGGGCGAAAACACGGTGGTTATCGCGCTAATGTTGTTGAACTATTCAAATACAAGCATCACAAGACAAGAGACAAAACACAGACAATACTTTAAACATGCACTGTGTAACTTTTCTGGAGGAGAGCCCATCAAATGCTTGTCTCCATGGAGATGTTATTCCTCCGTCTGGTTCCACAGTATAATATCAAACCTTTCTACCTTCATGGAGACCAAACCAGGACAAGTTACAGGTCATATCTGTGGAGAAGCAACCCCGCTCGCAGTCAAAATACCTGTTTTTCTAGGTATTTTTATGTATAAAACCAGTAATTGAATACTAGTAGAGCTGTTTAATGCCATACTGCGGAACATTCCAGGCAGAGTAATGACAGATCCATAGAAACAACCACACGATGGATCCCCAACCAAAAAGATGCATAGAGAATCTTAAAAGGTACACTATGGAACGTTTCTGCTGGAAGTTAAGCCACCTGCTAGTCTCCATGGAGATGTTATCGCTTTTGCCTGGAATATTCCACAATATCATAAACATACACTACCGGTCAAAAGTTTTAAAACACCTTAATTTTTCCAGTTATTTATTGCAGTTCAAGTCTTGCAAGTGCAATGAAGAGCGTGAAATGGTATAAAGGTAAGAACTGAACAGCCAGAGGTTAAAAATAAAAGTTAACAACATAAGTCCAAGCTCTGCCAAAACTACCTCAGGAAAAGAGAACAAGATGGTAAACTTGAAAACATGGAGTGTCCAGCACAGTCTCCAGACTTAAACCCCATCGAACTGGTTTGGGATGAACTGGACAGAAGAGTGAAAGCCAAGAAACCTACAAGTGTTACACATTTATGGGAACTTCTGCAACAGACTTGGGAAGAGCTTTCTGAAGAATATTTGATTTGTGAAAAGAACGAGCCACGAGTGTGTTCAGCTGTTATATCTGCCAAAGGTGGACACTTTCAGGAATCAAAAGTTTAGAATATGTTTTAGTCAACAGTAAACAGTAAACTAGAAAAAGTGTGGTGTTCTAAAACTTCTGACCAGTAGTGTATATTTCTCCAAAGTTGCAGGTTAGATGCAGAGAGGCGACCACGTTCACAGCAACACTGCATATTTTTCATGGTATTTTTTAATAAGAAGAAAACTTGAAATTTAATAAACGCAGAAGATAAGTTTAATAGCAAACTGTTCTCGGCAAATCAATAATTTCCATGGAGATAAGCTGGCAGTGAACTTCCCATAAGGAAAGTTACATAATGCACTTTTAATGTCAATTAGCATTAATCAGCTAAAGACACTTCTCGGAATATGGCTAATAGTATTTGAATGAGTCATAATGCCTGCTAAAAGGTTTCATAGACATCATTTCGCTAACTTTGAAATAGTGGTCAGATGCTTTTAACCATATACACTGTTTTCTGTCCTTGGGCCTGGCCACTTTCCCATTTTGTTTGTATTAAAGGACCTATCTTACATGAGCTTTTAAGCCATGTTACAACACTGTTACCTCCTCAAAAACAGACCTGGAGTTGTGTTTTGTTTCATTCACACATTTGAGCAATACTTTATTATAAGTCTGTTTACATCTCTAAACCTTAAAATGGTTTGGTCCACCTTGTGATGTCATGAAGCGGTAGTTTTCAAGCTAATAGCTTACTTTTACCTTTAGTTCAGTAGAGATGGGTAGTTTCAAGATGACTCAAATGACCGTGAAGAAGGTGTATGAAGTTCAAAAACACAGTGGAGCCTAAATATGTAGGAGTGTGTCAAACATTTGTGAATGAAACAAAACACAACTCCAGGTATGTTTTAGGCTACGTTCAGTCTGCAGGGCTTAATGCTCTATTTATTTATTTATTTATTAGTTTAATGAGACAGGGACAGCGCACAATTTTTACATTAACCTTAACAGGAGAGATGCATTGTACCAGGTTGTAGCACCAGTGCTAATTTCCACCTGTCGTCCCTGGGCAGGTTCATTGATTGATTGTATTTAACTGACCTTGGTTATCAACTGTTCTCAGTTGATAGTCATTCAGATTTTTTTTGTGAAATCAGATTTTTTTGCAAGGTCGTTCACATTTCCAATTAAGTTAAACATGTATGTGATCTCCTGTGTGAACTTTAAATGCCTCAAAAGTGTCAAGATGTGCATTGGAGGACATGACGATGTCACACACAGCGAGTGTGCTCAGTGTTTACAGAAGTCACCTAAACATGGACGTTAGCACTGAGCACCTTGCCATTTTTAAGTTGCTGTTGTACCGGAGCCAGAACATGTACAGTGTATTTGTTTTAAGGAGAAGATTGATAAGGAAAAGGGCAAAGTTTTTGGCCATGGTGTTTTGTGGGGAATTGGCAGTAACGTCCTTAGAAAGGAACGTGTGGGTGCGGAGTCACAGCCAAGAGTGGTGGGATTGAGATGTGCTTCGCTGACACGGAGTTCATACACAATATTCATATGACGAGAAGAACATTTGTGTACATTTGTGAGTGCCTGCTTGTACCACTTTCGCCTGAGGAAGCATGTCTTCGGTGGCCTATTTCAGTGAGCAAACACGTCGGTGTTGAGCTGTATTGGCTCGCAACAGTTTCTTGTTACCGTGTTGTTTCGACGTGTAGGTTGGATGAATGCAACCCTGGCCTTTCAGACTGAATTCATATGTGAAAGATTGGATATGTATCGGTTTTAGGAGCACATATCCAAGTAGCCTGGGTCGCATTGTCATTCAGACTGTCATTAAAAGATCAGATACAGGTCACATAGGGGCAAAAAAATCTGATTTGGGTCACTTCAGGCTGCAGTCTGAACGGAGGCTCTGATGCAGAAACATTATAACATAATTTAGGCCATTTAATGTGTAATATCATTATAATATTTACATCTAAGGTCACTGGACCAATCAAAGTCTACTGTGTTGTCTAGAACCCAATCAGCTCTCAAACTGCCCGAGTCCCTCCATCTTCTTCTCTTTACCAGCATCAGTGTCAAGGCCATAGGGGTGGTAATTTCCCAAACAAATCGATCTGCAGTGCTGAAAACTATCACCTTTCAGCTGCACCAAGGACCAAGGACCCCTCCAGCTCCGTCCTTGTTGACGTTTCTCAGGGATGTATCTAACCTGTGTCATCAGAGGTCACAGTACACCTACAATGGAAGCAAGGCCAGCACCACAGTACTAGTATGGTCAATGTTTATGTCTGTCGGCCTCGTACTCATGGAAAATGCACTTCTCTACTACTAAACACTTTGTCAGAGTTTCCCACTTCTCTGTACAACTTTGTAAGACAGCTCTCAATTCTATAGCGAGCATGATTTGTGTGTGCATACTCCTGTCAAAAGGGCAGATTCTCATGTGCGTTCAAATAATTGACACTTTGTGGTGATGTGAGTTGAGGGGAGTTCTTCATGTATCTCTATGGTGGAAGCATGGCCAAACAAGTTTTAAGATAATCTGAAAATACAACTAAATGGAATTAAACAGCACATTTTCAGGAACCTGTGATTAGTACAAGCGTTCATGGTCATGGTTCAAAGCGAAAGGAACTAATTAAAAAACTGTTGGTTAATTCTATCAATACTGTAATGTTATTTGAGGGCTAGTTTAACAGCATGGTCATGGAAACCCTGGAAAAATCATGGAATTTTGTAAATTCAATGAAAGTTTTGGAACAGTCATGGAATTTTATATCTCTTTCATGCAACTACAGCGTTTTGTTAAGTTATCATTAGGCTATTATGATTATTTCTGAATGTAAGCGCCTTTTCTTTAAAAGAGACGACATAAAATGCACTGACAGTATTTTGAATGTTAAAAAACTATAATACCAAAAAAGAGTTAACATTTCATATTTAGCCCTAAAAGTCTGATCAGTTCTACACATGTGGGATGCCGTAAAGTCATGGACAATTCATTTTAGGTCATGAAAAAGTTATGGAAAAGTTTTGAAATTTTATCAGTGAAAAAGAGTGTGAACCCTGCATGTTGTAGTTTGAGCTAAGTCAAATCTTTATGGTCAGATCATGTTAAAAGAAAACTCAGATTTAAAATCTAATTTGAGTAACAGAAGCTTCAGACTGAGCAGTGCCTAATTTAGCATCACACCCCCAGGGAATGTTGACGACAATAGCTGCAAAGTATCAATAGCAAAAGTTGATAAGGTGGAAAATTCATTTAATAGTGCTGTGTTCTATAAAGAAAAATTATTTTGTTTCAGCGCTCGAGTTTTGTTGCTTGTTAAGAGAAAGGAAACTTGTTTATCCGACACATTTGACATTTTCACTATTTTGATGATTAAAATGTTTGTGTTTCATATGAACTTTGCGCAAGAAGTGGTTTAACAAAGACTTTTAGTATCACTGCAACGATTTAGCCTTTTTTTTTTAATGAATCATATCGAATTGATTTGAAATATGGCGTATTGAATCAAAAAGTGCACTGTATCGAGATATGTATTGTATCGTGGCCTGTGTATCGAGGTGTGTATCATATCGTCAGCTTCTTAATGATACCCAGCCCTAGTGTCATCAATATTCAACATTACATCCAAAATGCAAGAAGTACTTGTATAAAAATCAATTTAAGAAAAGAAAGGAGCTGTCATATTTGTCTTTCTTGCTTTCTTTGTTGTTGTTGTTGTTGTTGTCAAATAACTATTGTGTAATTTAGAAATTTTGTCTCTTGTTTTAACCTTGGTTGCTAGGTAACAGTTTTGAAAGTACTACTACTTACGCCTCATCTGCTGCCCATGTGAAACCCAAAAATAAAATGAACCAAAACTTCACCAAAACAAGGGAAAACCAAGCTAGATATTCAGTACACTTTCAAATATGTTTTGGCGAAACCTATGATATGCAATTTAAAGATGCACAGTGTAACTTTTCTAATGTTTTTCTCTTGTATCTATCTTCATGGAGAAAAACAGCTCCATTCGTGTGTGTTTTTCAAGTTTTTTTTCAACTTTTTTGCCTGTGTTTGCTAATGTGTGTATTGTGTCGCCATGGTAACTACTGAACATTCTCCCAATAGAGACACATGTGAAACACTCCCAGCATGATGTCACTGCGAAGTACTGTATTAATAAATCAACAACATCCCCATGGAGACATCAGGTTGCAGACGCTCCACGAGAAAAGTAACATAATGCATTGTTTCACAAACTTTTTTTCAGGGGACCCATATTTTAAAAGTCACAAACCTTCGCGACCCAAGTCAATAGACATTATTTGTAAATCACAAAAAAAAGGTGGATTTGACCATTACTGAACACTGAAGAGGATATTTTATTGTTGACTGAGTCATCGTGTCTCTCTGAACAATTAGTGTTACTCCGGTTTTAAACAATGAAAAATAGAAATTGAACCAGCGATAAAAGGATCCGTATGTCGCGTATTTGGACATTAATTGTACCTGGTCCCCCATGAGCCATCGGTGGGGGCTTGTGTGATGATTGGGTGAATATTTTAGCCTGCAGATGGTTCAGAAATTGCCGAAATGGCCTATCTTTTATAATGGCGTGACCTTTCAATTGACCCGTGTGACCTCAGTCATCATCACCAAACTTTTTTGCGGCATCGGGCATGGGGGCTTGACCTGCGTACCAAATTTGGTGACAGTCGGTCCATAAAAAAGACACACAGACACACAGGGTGAACACAAAACCTGGTGGAACAAAATAGTCAAAATGGAACAAAATAGTCAATAAAATAATTACAAAAACAGAAATTATACATGTCTTAACGTTTCAACATTTCTAATGAGATAGGTGGGCCTGTCTGCGTTTTTTTTTGAAGCACCTTCTGGTCCGGGGTGCAGGAGGAGAATGCAACATGCAGATCAAGCGCAGCATTCAGTCTGTTTCTGTGCTTTGTTTTCATTTTTGTGAGCACAGAAAATCCACAGAAAATAGTAGTGAAAGGAATAAGCATTGAAATACTGGCCCTACTGAGGACAGAATATTCTGAAGAAATGCCTATCCAGAATGACGATAATATATTCGCTGACTCACTCGCTCTCTCGTGTGTCTCATGTGGACTGTACGTTGCAGATCTACATGCAGATGGTGACAAGGCGACAAAAAAAATCTCTTGTGACCCACCTGAGTCTTTGGGAAGCAATGACATTACGCACCTTTTAAGCCCAAAGTCTCGTGTCTGACCTTACCTCAAGTCACCTGTCGCCTTGCAATTAAAACCCTGTACGAACAATGTTACTTTCTAATTCATGGCTCCCTTCCTTATTCATCATCATTACCTTCTAATTTTCTCGCTGTCGTCATGGTTTCGTCTGAATGCTCACCAAGGCACAGTTCAGCTCCTGCCATAGAGACTGCGCTAGTAGCTTCGCCGTGATTCATTCGAGTTCATAGAGATGACCTTAAGAATCCACCGCGCCAACACATCCGTCTGCCCGCGTCGCCATGGAGACGGATACAGGAAGTCATGGCCAAACCTGTCCCGTGACGTGTAAATGTATGGGGTGAAGTGCGGTGTTGCTAACCTGCTGGAGTGGCTGTGTGCTCATGAATTTTATAATCAAGCATCTCATTGAGAAAGAAGTGCGGCAGAGCAGGTGGGTACTTTAATACATAATTTTGCAGGTTATTCAAAGTGGTGTTTAAGTATTTGGTATTCTCACTGCAATATAGAAACGATTTGACCAATTTGAGACTGAAGATAATGATTTGGGACATTTAAAATGATAAAATACACATGACTAACCAGTTTTAATTCAGATTTCAATTCAATTTCAAGTGCACTTTTCTTTCATAATAGTGGTTAAACTACTGTATTATCAATTAGAAAAGCCATTATTCAAGAAGCAATAAAAATATCTGTAATTCATAGACAAAAAATAGGCAAAATATCCAAGGATGGTGGTTTAATCCCTACTCCAACCAGCATCACTGTGCAACACACTTTTTGTCTGTGTGTGAATGTTTGATTGATGCTGGTCGGTAAAGTTGTTACCACACATTGGTCGTCATATTTGCATCAGTCAGACTCAAGGTGGCTATTGATACTCTGCAGAGACATCACGCAGACTGTGTTAAATAAAGATCAGATTAAAGTCTAACTTGTGTAACAGAGCGTCTATCAGAGTAATGCCTTCACATCCCCAGAGAATGTTGACATCATCTGCAAAGAATCAATACAGAAGTTGTTTATCACTTTTAGGACAGCATGTTCTAATAGTCGATTTGAGCAAAATTTGTACAGATAATACAGATAACCTTTAAAAGTGTAATCAGTGCCTATTTTTAACATCTGCATGAAATTGTTTAAAGGAACAGTTCGGATTTTGGGACTTTCCTAGTGAGCCAGAGTGTTGGAGACGTGTAGAGACACTTTTTTAAATATTCCATCCAGTCCTTGTATTTGCAGAGGTCGCTGGTGCTAGGCTAGTGCATGTCGATGGCCATAGTTATCCTGCCACTAAAAACAGTCTTATCCACTTCACAAAACACCCAAAGCAAATCTATTATTACACTAGACCAGGGGTGGGCAAACTATGGCCCGGGGGCCGTATGCGGCCCTTTAAACCTTTTAATCCGGCCCGCCGAACTGGAATAAATTACAATAATAAACCTTGTTGATGTTTTATTTGTCATGCATTTCCAGCGTTTCCCAGTAGTTGGCGCACTATATATACATTGAGTTACGGCGTATTATGTTGGCCGCAATGCTTTATGGGAAAGTGTTCTTACAGGAGTTATTCGGACCATGAGTGAAGTAGTTGGTGCTTAAGATATAAGACTGCACTGCTTCCATTTTGAGTTGGTAAAAATCAATCAAAGAAACCTATGGACCATGAGTTGTAATTATTAATGTGTACAACATTTTGGAGTCAGGTTTTACCACACTCACAGGTGTATATCTGTGGTTGTTTGGCGTGAGCTTTGTTTTTGAGCTGTTACCAGTCATATTTGAAAATGGTGAACTCTCGATATACTTTTCACTCGTGGTGTGTAGTGGAACAGGTCTCAACAATTTTATGTGTTCTGAATCTTTCACAGTAGTGATGAAATGTGTAGCATGTCTGAAAGTAAATGTGAATAAGAACGTAATGAATCTGAGCTCTTAACACGTTATGTCCTGTCTTTTGTCCGGCCCTTCAGTCAAACTTTAGGACCCTATGTGGCCCGTGAGCCAGAAAGTTTGCCCACCCCTGCACTAGACTGTCAATATAAATGTCTGCGTTGATAGAAAAATGTTTGAAATAAAACTAACCTTGCATCGCATGAATCGTCACATGTTAAGGGACTATTTTCTCAGCAGCAGCGGAATTTTACTTTGCCGGTAAGATAGGTGCTAGGCAATATCAGTCCGCTGCTGTCAGGAAGTACAACTAGCTGCTGCTGCTCAGACATAAATACATTTTGAGCTGAGAAAAAAGTTTATGATCTAATAAGTAATCTAATCTAATAGGTAATAGGTAAAAATTGCCAACAAATACAACATTTTTAAGTTGTAGGTGCCCAGTCAGCCGAACACAAGCAGTTGGTGATTACTTTGCACTCTATGAGAAAAATCCTTTCTTGGTCGGAGGGATTTTTTCCGCTGAAGTTCCAATGAGTGGCCACTACGTCAACTGGAGGAAGCTACAAGCAGCAATACCCTGTCCAGTTATTTTAATAGATCCATGCGTAAATCCTTCAAATACAAGATTGATTTTACTTCTAAAATTATTCTATCAACACAGCCATTTACATCAACAGTCTGGTGTAATAACTGTTTTGCCTCAGGTGTTTTGTGGATTGGGTAAGACTGTTTTTAGTGGCAGGATAACTATGTCCATTGACATGCACTAGCCTAGCACCAGTGACCTCTGCAAATACAAGGACTGGATGGAATTTTAAAAAAAGTGTCTCCACACAGTATTGGTTGTTGGGGAATGTTTTATATTTTGTAGTTTAAATTGTTTGTAGCTAAAATCTGTTCAGCCTACTTGTCCCATCATGCACCAGGTGACTGTGTGCCAGCCCACTTGGAACATGTGACCTACACCTATTACCCTGCGTTTGATCATCTTCTGACTCCCATTTGGACTTCGCGTTTGACGTCAGATCCGAGCTTGAAGCGTATTATTATGTTTCACGTGTCAGACTCGGAGAGTACCGTGTAGCCTCACCACAACACGACTATTAGATACGGACGTGGTAAGTTATTGCAGTAATACGAGTGACTAAAATTGTTATTTAAACCACCAAAGTGTCAATGAAAACACTTCATATTTACACGTCAGAGTGGGTGTAGCCATTTTTCCGCCACTGAGTTCCGAATCGAATCCAACTTCCTCAGAAAACCGACTCGGAAGGACAATCAAATGCAGGGTTACTTTAAAGCTGCACTGTGATAGCCATCTCCAGTGACGAAACACGTTGGTGTGATTTTAACTTTATCGGCCATGTAGGATTAAACGCTTTTAATTATTTTGTACTTTTTGAGTGCCTTGGCTTTTTCAGCTTTGTTTTTGTACAGATATATTACATAAGCAGCTCATCAGTCTCATCAGGAAGTGTGTGTTAGCATTCTAATTCATAAGTGAGGAATAACTTTGGAACACTGCTAGTGGTCCAAAGTTATAGTTCTGTTTTTTCATAAAGTTATAGTTCTGTTTTCTGATTTTAAGACAGTATAAATCAGGTAGAGCACCTTTAATAACATCATGTCATACAAATCTTATGAGCTCATTTTGTTCGTAGAAAATACACTACCTTAGTTGCACTCTTTTACAAAATGAGCTACGTCTTACTCATTTTTAGACAGAAATGCTACCTCCGAGTTTAGCTCTATTTTAAGTACCATTATATAAAAGCAACATACAAAAACTTCAGTGATGAGCCCTTGGAGATGCTACGTGCAGGATTCACCGTCTGTGCCCTAAAACGCTCTCACCTCGGTGCATTTTAGCGTCCGAGTAAACACCTGAAATGCATCCTTCTGATAGGCCCAGCGGCTCCCAATGAGAATGAAAAGGCTCCCTGTGTGATATATTAAGTCTTGAAGAATGCCTCAGAGCTCGGAAAGCACCATCATTTGTGATAGTTAAGATCAGGGCAGAGGAGTGGACACTGTCAGTTTGAGGTTACATAATGTGATTAAGCTGCAGGGCGAAGGCAGAGGGCAGACAGCGGAAAAGGTCTATGTACCAGCTCAAATCCAATCAGGCAATGAGGTGTTCAGAGCTGTAGAACTAATAATGTTGATTGAAAATATTGGTTTTATTCTAATAAAAAGATTAAAACGTAGTAATCCGCACAAATAATTGATGAAAGGTCTTGACTAGTGTGAGCTTTAAGTCATGTAGTAATATTTCCTTATCAAAAACAGACCTGGAGTTGTGTTTTGTTTCATTCACACGTTTGAGTCATATTTTATTATTAGTCCGTTTACATCTTCAAAGCTCAAACTGCTCTGTTCCACCTTGTGATGTCATGAAGTGGTAGTTGTCTACAGCTACCTTTTCATCGGCAGAGATCGGAAATTCCAGGACTGAAATGATCCAAATGATTCTAGTGACTGCAGTTTAGTTTGGGAGAAGAACGAATGAAACCAAAGAATGCTCCGGGTTTGTTTTGATGTGGGAACAACATAATGACATGCCTCCTGCTCGTCTCCATGAAAATTATGTTGCTTTGCCAAAGAATGTTACGCAATGTGGCATTAAGTGTATCTATTTTGGAATTATACAGTTACAGGCATTGTTTTAAAGCTAGAAAATACCTTGAAAAACTATTCGCAACAACATCAGTACGCAGATCTGACCTGTAATATGGCCTGGTGGATTTATTTGCTTGTCTCCATGGAGATAGAGAACTTAAATGCCACACTAAGGAACATTAATGGTAAAGCAATAGCATTTTTTATGGAGAAAGCAGGTGACAGATAGCCTGATTCATCAGCCGGCTTCACTTCATGGAAATTTTCAAACCTCGCAGCCTTAGGATTCGTTCGCACGACGGTAGGCAGGTAGATTGTTTATTTAACCAATCGCTGCTATTTGGTCGTGACGTATGTAATGTATCAAATCCCGTAGGAAGAAGGGCAATAACGTCTTTCCCCTTGATAAAATTAACCAAACATTCTCTTTGTTCCAACTTTAAATCCTCGACCTCAGGAATTGTTGCCAACACAGAATGTCTGGCTTCATCTACATCCACCTCGACCTCTTTGTTTATTGTTGTGCTTGTACCACAAAAGGGACCCAGACAGGTGCTTGAGTTTGATGTCATGGCTTCACAGCTCTTCGGTTATTGGCCGGTGCGCGGTCTACAACTTCCAGGGTTCTTGCAAACCGTCTAGTGTATTCCGATTCCTGACCTAGACGCTGGAGAGAAATGAAGTTGAATGGAAGCACTAGGTGGCGCCAGCCTGGCTAGTTGATGGAGCCTCTCTCACAAAATGCACATATTGACCCTTTAAATTTATGATAGATCTATATTGGCACTGTAATATTTCTGTATTTGTATTTTTGTAATAACAAAAATATGTGTAAATAAATAATACACATTATCTATCTGCTCTTATCTGTTTTCCTAATCAAATGAAAACAACATTGCAAACAATACAACCTTTGACCCACAAATTACACCACACCTAAAGAAAAACAGTATCAAAGAGTGAATAGAATGGTATGAAAACTCAAAATAATTAAGGTATTTCATTTAAATTAGACTTTAAATTAAAGAAAAATAGACTAGACACCAGTAACATAGACTACGTAGGCCCTATTCACGCTTACCAGAAGATGTTTGGAAACATGTGGATGTCGACTTCTGGAGTAGTTATCGCCACTGGGAGTGTGATAAAACCATGGATTAAGCAGCAGCCTCTTCACAACCTGCCAAAGCTTTTCACGAGGGACGTGACTTTTATCGCATCTTCGCTTCGTCACTTACAGGCAGCTGGTTGTAACTGCTGATCTGCTGAACATAACAGCAAACTACAGTGACATTTTTTTTTTAACTAAAGTTAGACAGATTATAATACACAAAAAGAAAGAATACAATGACATCTAGGTGAAGCAAACCGGGCCATTTTTGTCTGAGTTAATATCGCCAACAGAGCCCAAAGCATGTTTCCAAATCTTCCGGTTTGTGACGTAAGCGTGAATAGAGCCCATTTCTTTCCACTAACACTGATACAATTAGGTCTTTCTAATTGAGACGAGATACTCCATTGGGTTTTGTAGTGAAATAGATTGTAAAATGTCAAAGCATGACTCATTTAAAAGTTAACATACCAAATCCAAAAAGAAAAATGTCACACTGAGCCATTGTGAGAACGGAAACAGAAGACGCAAAAAGCGAAAGGAATTTCAAAAATGAAGATTTTCAACTTTCGCCTGAAGTGGGAATGAAACCAACCTCTCTGTTATGATCGGAATGATGACGATGATACTGGAGTATTTCTAAACAGGCACAATGCGGTCCTGGCATTCTAATGTATAGTTCTCACATATAGATTTGCAAGTCAGCGTACTGCATGACGTGTAAGCTTATAGGAACAGACAGTGTGTGTAATAATAGCCAATGACGTCCTAAATATTAATACATTTCCTTGGGGATCAAAGGTGCACTATCTAACTTTTCTGATGTGGTTGTGCCATGCTTGTATGGAGCTCAAAAATGACCACCCATGCCAGGTTTTGTAAGTAAATTTCTCATTCATTTTTACCATAGACTTTTCCGTAAAGTTTTATATTAAAAGTCTGCAAGCTTGCTCAGGGCTAATCATCTTTGTATGAAATTGAAATCTGTTTCTGAAACTTTTGAAACCGCAGAGGTATTAAAAGCATTTTGCAGAATCTTGTATTTTAAATGTGCCTTATGGACTCAAAACATCCGTGTTATGAATAATAGTTACCACGTAGCTGCTTAGCCTCTGAAATATATTTGAACACTATTATAATAATTAGCTAATATTTGAATTTTTATTATATTGGGAACTGGAGCAGGCGGACACTGTTGGACTCTATTCACAGAGATGTTTTGCTTTGTTTGAAATGTTCCACAGTCTCACAGTCATTCACCAGCAAGTACCACAACCTCTGAATACAGTGTAAATATACTATGCAAGAATGATCATGGTTGATACAGTAATTTGAAGTCACGTAAATGAGGAGACAGAGAGGAAGGGTGGTAAAAATCAGGTATCAAGGGTGTAGGTTTAGTCTCAGTTTAGTCCCCCCCCCCCATATGTTTTATGAATTCTTTCCAAAAATACACAGGTCCAAAATAAATGAAAGGTGGTTTCATTTTTCAGTTCGTAAAATGTACAGTTTGTGTCCTTTGCCCTTCTAAGATGATGCTTTAGCGGATAACAGTGATGTAGAAGTTTGTAGCAGATTTCCCTTTACTTGTCGGTGATGAGATATTTGTGAGGGAATGTCCTTACATTTTTCCACAGAATATTGTCAGTAGAGTCCAGCCGCACACAGCGCACGAGTAGGGCTCTATTTGGGAGGTGCACATGTGCCAATAGTTACTCTTTTTTCACGGCGACTCATTATAAGGTGAGTTTAATTGAAGATGAAGTTCCTTTTGAAAAGTTTTTCACAGTTTGGCGCGCAGCATCTTTACTCATGATTCACGCCTGCTCAAGACGCCATCTTCAGGTGCGGCCCTGTCCTGCCGCTTCCCCAGTTTAGGCTCCTGGCTCCACTAATGACATCACTCTGTTGCAGCCAGTTAAATAGAGGCAGGTGTAACCCTGTCGTCATATTAGTGAATACATCTCAGAACGTCTAATAAACCAAATCTGAACTAAAACTTGTTAAATTAACTACTACTACTGATTACTACTAAGTTTGGAAAAATATTAGAATAAATTTATATTTTTGTTTATTAAAATACATATTGGTATTGGCAAATATTGGTAGGAACTATTTTATCTTTCCCAAATACTGGCTGTGACATGTCCTCACCATCCCTATGCAAACCTACGCCCTTGTCGGGTAGAGACAGGAAAAGGCACATGTGAGGAGTGACCCTGCTCCCAAACTTAAGATAAATAAACTTAACAATTATTCTGTGTTTCAGTTTTTAAGTGCTAATTTTTATTTTTTTTGAAAAACATGTATTGTAACTGCGAGTGGGCTTGCCTTGCCATAGATCTGACCTGTATCTTGGCCTTGTCCCGCTGGTTTAATGCTATAGTTTGGAGCAGTTTGGACACACAGGTTGTGGATGGGCCTTTGAGGCACTTCTGGTATTGATACTTTGCAACTGATGCCATCAACATTCCCTGTGTGAAGCTAACAGAAAGCACTACTCTGTCAGAAGCTGGTACTTTATTTAAACACAATCTGATTAGTACCTTAAACTATTCTCTCACACATAAAATTGCAGTCACTGTCTAGCTGGGAGTTGTACTTAACGCTGGCTCCTGAAAATGTGCTGTTTGAATCCATTTTGTGTTTTTTTTCTTGAGTTTTCAGACTGTATTAAAACATTTTTTGACAGTTTTTGCTAATATGTGCATTATGTCACCATGGTAACTGCTGAACATTCTGCCAATAGAGACACATGTAGAACACCCCCAGCTTTATATCACTGCAAAGTATCAATATTCACCAAAATGGACATAAAAAAGGTCAAATGCATACTGTATACAACACACAACATACTGTATATAACACACAACATACTGTATATAATTTTCATGTAAGTTCTTTGCATATAAATGAAAAGTTTTCTTAAGTTACTGTCTTTTACTTTAACTTCATCATTACCTCAGGAAACCATCTGGTATAATATCAACAGTCTAATTCTGTTCTCATGGAGTGAATCACACCTCATTTTTCTCCACACAGAAAAGACCTGAAATAGTGGCCTTAATTTGCTTCAAAGTAATAGTCCTGAGAGCTAATGAAACCTTCTGCCTATGTGGCATTTGAACTGCTCAGCTCCTCGTCAGAACTCTCTTTCAGGCGCTTAGCTTCATGACTCATAGTTCACCTGATGACACCTCCATGTTCGTGTGTAGTGGTATTTGAAATGAAGTTTAGTATGTGCAAAAATGCGTACTTCCTGCTTTGTTTTCCCATCAATTAAAGTCTGCACGTTAAGGTTGAGATTAAGGTGTCTTTATTTCTTTCTTAGCTTGGAAATGAATTTTTACAGAATCAACAACTGAGGCACCAAACTAATAGGCAGGCTGGCGTCACCTAGTGCCTCCGCTCAATTTCATTTCTCTCCAGCGACTAGGTCAGGAATCGGAATACACTACTAGACAGTTTACAAGAACCCTGGAAGTTGTAGACCGCGCACTGGCGAATCAGTGAAGAGCTGTGAAGCCATGACGTCAAACTCAAGCGCCTGTCTGTGTCCTTTTTGTGGTACAACACAACAGTAAACAAAGCGGTCGAGATGGATGTAGACAAAGTCGTACATTCTGTGTTGGCAACGATTCCCCAAAAATGAGGATTTAAAGCCGGAACAAAGAGAATGTTTGGTGTTTTTATCAAGGGGAAAGACGTTATTGCCCTTCTTCCTTCGGGATTTGCCACATTGCATACGTCACGACAAAATAGTTGCAATTGGTTAAATTTAAAAAGTACCCGCCCACCGTCGAGTGAACGAATCCTAATGCTGCGAGGTCAGATGCTTTCCACAAAGTGAAACTGACTGATTAATAAGGCTACCTAACTATTACTTATCTCAGGTAAAAGAAGTTACATATTTAGTTTTGAATGTTACCAGAATTTTCAAGAGGAGATGTGTAAGAGAATTTAAGTAATTTCTCTTCTGCGTACTTCTCAGTTTAACATTGACACAAAAAAGCTATATTTACACGATGATCTTGATCTTCCCTTGGCATACCATTGGCATACCGTTATCTAAATTGTGGCATATTGCTGTCTAAACTGTGTCTACTGGTCTTCATAGTCTCACCACTTGCTTTATAAACCTCCTCCTCTGGAAGTATATTAAAGGGGCTTGAACACTCAAAGATTATACTGTGTTCACTTTTGAAATCATACTATGTTGACTTTTCATGTTCTCGGAGGCCCGTATTATTGATGGGAAATAAACTTCTCCTGCGTAAGACATTCAGTTGGTCTCCAGTCTTTTACTTTCACCCTTTCTTGGACAAGCTGAAAACTTCAACAGTGTTTTCTGCATTTGAGAGACACATGATATATAAACTTTTGTGTTTGGACCATTTGAAGTTTGGATTTTCACTATTTATTGTCCGTTCAAGTCCCTTCTGGTCAGACACAGTGCGGCGCCAGTGGCAAACCTATAGTTGTGTTATTAGGCAAGACACTTCACCCACACTGCCTACAGTAGTATGAAGTGGTGTGTTTGTCAGTGTTAGTGGTGGTCGGAGGGGCTGATGGTGCAGAAAGGCAATTCCATCAGTCTCGCTCAGTCACCACCACCGCGTGTGGAGTGACTAAATAATGCATGGAATTGTAAACTAAATCAAACTATGAGATTCATTCTGGAGGGAAAATATCTCTCAGCTTGTCTGGGAATGCCTCGAGGTGTGTGTAGAGAAGGAAGTGGAGAGGGAAGTCTGGTTGTCTCTGCTGAGACTGCTGCCTCCATGAATAAAGAGGAAGAGAATCGATGAATGGATGGACGCTGGTGGGTAAAGAACAGTGTCTCTGTATCTTTGCTTCTCAAACAATAACCTCATAAAGAGATTTCCCCGTTGATGCAGTCTCTCCTCTTTCAAATAGCTACTATAACCATACTCCGACTGATCTCCACTACAGCAACAGAGCTATGAGCCTCCTAAAATAGACACATAACACAAAATATAGACTCAAAAAATGTAAATTGACTGGAAAAGATGCATGAATGTATTTAACGCTCATCTTAAATGACTCAAGTAAAGTGAAAAGGCAAGCTCATCTGTTCATCCAATTAAAGATGTTAGTATTCAGGTTGTTATTTGTGCACAGACTGGGAATCCATCCAGAGACTGCTCTGTAAAATCAGATTGATGGATTGGTTTTGTTTAGAGTTCAGGCGCCAAAGTAAATATTACAGCATCATTTACCGTACTTCACAAAAGCCCATTTCGAGAAGTGAGAAAAAAGCTGACCCAACCCTGTTAATGAACCAGATTAAAGTCGGTGAAGGTTGTTTCATTTAGCATATTTAGCAGAGCAAATTAAACCGCAAGTGCTATTTAAAGGTCCCCATGTAACTTTTCTGAAGAAAGGGTTTCCCGCCGGCTTGTTTCCATGGAGACTGTATTGCCTTGCGTGGCACGTTCACAGTTTGGCATTAAACAACATCTAATGGAGACAAGCGCTGACAGTGCACTTTTAAATTATATATATAGCATTTAAAGACAGTATTTTACTTTTACGAGGTACTGATGATACAACATGTTTAGATCATCATGTTACCTTTTATTGTTTTGAAAATTACATATTGCTGAAAACAAAACAAAAATTTAAATGTTCAAGGGCGTAGGTTTGCATAGAGACGGTGGGGACATGTCACAACCAATATTTGGGGAAGACAAAATAGTCCCTACCAATATTTGCCATTTTATTTTAATAAACACAAATATCAATTTATTCCAATATTTTTCCAAATAGTATTAATTGAACATGTTTTAGTTCACATTTTGTTTATTAGATGTTCTGAGATGTATTCAGTGATATGACGACAGGATTACCCCTGCCGCTATTTCATTGGCTGTAACAGAGTGATGTCATTAGTGGAGCCAGGAGCCTAAACTGGGGAAGCGACAGGACAGGGCCGCACCTCAAGATGGCGGCTTGAGCAGGCGTGAGTGAAGACGCAGCGCACCGAACTTTGAAAAACTTATCAAAAGGAACTCACTTGGCTTCTTTTTCAATTAAACTTGCCTTATAATGAATCGCCATGGAAAAAGAGCGACTATCTCCACAAGTGCACCTCCCAAACAAAGCCCTTCTCGTGCTATGTTAGCAGCCGAACTCTACTGACAATATTTCATGGAAGAATGTCTGGACGTTACTTCACAAATATCTCATCACCAACAAGCAAAGGGAAATCTGCTACAAACTTCTACATCTCTGTTATCCACTAAAGAATCATCTTAGAAGGACAATGGACACAAACTGTACATTTTGCGAACTGAAAAATGAAACTACCTTTTACTTATTTTGGACCTGCCCAGACTCTGTGTGTTTTGTCCCACATAATGTCCCCACAAAACTTGAGACCAAACCTATGCCCTTGAATGTTTAAACAAAATTTCACTCTGAGTCCCCCCTCACTTTGCGCTCTATGCTAAGTCTTTCTTCATTCAGAGCTCTATCACGACACAATCAGCGTACGTCCCACTAATGAAACTACTGGACATCGCATTGTAAATTTTTTGTGTATTCTTGTGTATTCTGCGTTTGTATATTGATGGAAAACTGTTGTGTGGGAGCATGGGGTGGACAGAATCACACTGCTAACCATAAGAAAGAAGAGACTGCTAGATTACTCAAACATGAATGGGTTTTTTGATGAGAGAACATTATAACATGATAGAACGCTCTCGAAAGTTAAGGATTATTCTGCTCACTTCTTTACAAGCCTCTGAACATAATAAACTGCTATGCAAATGCATCTATGGTGGATTGATAGTTTGCCCTCTAGTCCTGGTATATATATTTAATCTTGTGATACAGAGCTGCAGTCCGCCTGTCTTCTGAGTGTATTAGTATTCTGTTCAGCCTCACCCAGTCTACACAGCCCTGCACAGAGATACACTCTCACACACTGCACTTTATCCCTCTGTGAAATTCCCCATTATAAGCACATTCTCACAACTCAGACATGTTATTACAGACGTGTGATTTCAATGTACAGACAATCAAATAATCATATCATTATTGAGTGTGATGCATTGTGATTCATGCTTTAGTTATATGCAGCACTCTGGTTACTTTTCCCATTCCATATATTGTTTTAAATTGTTAATTGCTATGGAAACAGTTCAAATAGGGCTCCAAAATTCATCGCAATCTAATCAAAATCTCAATTTGAATGGTGTAATTAGCAAATCGCAAAGGCTGTCGTTGTTTAAGTACCATAATTTCCTGTCCGTATCCTCCTGCCAACCCTGTGTATCTTAGATCTGAATAAACATGTTCTGAAAGGCTATTCTTGTATTTGTTTACAAGTCTTTCGGGTGCGTTTCAAATGTGAACTTTGGACAAAATTCTATTATTAAACACAATTTATTTAACACAATTGCAATGCTTCTTCCTTTAGTCCTAATTTTCCATCATTCTTGATACATGAATATTTGCAATATCTACATTACAATTTCAAATTCAAAAACTATGATATATTAAATCCTTTAAAGCAGACCTATTATGCAAACTCAACATTTCAAAGCTTTTAAGCATGCTATAGATATTTTTTGGAGTGATTTATTTATGTTTGAGTAATCTTTAACACTTTTTCAAGATGCCATATTGCCAAAATCATCTCCCGGTTTCACCACCACCAGCAAACGCCCTCCACAAAGTTGTTTCTGTAAAGTTGTTTTATATGAATATTAATTCATGTCCCAGTCTATTAATTCAAGGAACGTCTGTGTGTGTTTGTTTGTTCCATGCATAACTTCTGAACCACTCATCCGACCAATCTCAAATTTGTGTGTGTGTGTGTGTGTGTGTGTGTGTGTGTGTGTGCATGCGTGTGTGTGTGTGCCGTGCAGTGCCAATTTTCAGCCAGAAAAAAAAAAAAAAGCCAAAGATCTGGTTATAACTTAATGATAAATAGGAGTCATAGATTATAACTCACAAGCACACACAGCACTAATGGCGGCTCTATCAAATGCTTTTCTTCATGGAGATGTTGCTTAGTCTGGAATGTTTCACCGTATGGCATTAAACTTTTCTGTCTTCATGGAGATCAAACCAGACCAAGTTACGGGTCAGATCTGTGCAGAAGGGACCTTGTATACAGTCAAAATGCCAGTTTTTTTTTTTTTTATATTTTTAAGCAGTAAAACCATTTGTAATTAGCAAGAATCCCAAATCAAAAAGTGTGTCTTACAATCATACAACAGTAGTAGAGGATGACCACTACCTAAGGATTCTTTTCTTATCAAATTACCAAATTCACCCTCAGTTGGGATGAGTTGGAGGATTCCTGCAACTGCAACTACAATTTTATTTATAACACACTTTAAAAATAACATAGGTTCACCAAAGTGCTGCAGATTAAATAATAAGCAATAAAAACAATAAAACAACATATAAATAAAACTGGACTGTGTAATATGTTGGAGTGTGCAATAATGGAAACTGTGTTGTGAGTAGCGTGTGCAATAACGGGAACTGTGTAATGAGCGCAGTGTGCAATAATAGGAAATGTGCAATAAGTGGAGTGTACAGTAATGAGAACTGTGTAATGAGTGAGTGTGCAATAACGGGAACTGTGCAATAAGTGGAGTCTGCAATAATGGGAACTGTGCAAGATGGGAACTGTATAATGAATGGAGTGTGCAATATTTTATTGTTTGACCCCCTGTGACTCCAGCCTTTTGGGACAATGGATGGAAATTATCCTTATGCTACAATCCGGTGTGTTTACATTCAAGCTATGTCATGTTTGTCCATTAACATGCTCTGTCTCAATCAACTAAATAAATATATATAAATAATATATAATATATATATAATATAAATACATAAAAACAGGATCTAATAAAAACAACATATAAAATGTCAATATCTCAAACTGTGTCAAAAGCCAAAGTGAACAAGTGCGTTTTAAGAAGAGATTTAAAAGCAGGTACAGAAGAGGCCTGTCTAATGTGCAAAAGCAGCTCATTCCACAGTGTAGTGATTATTATAGCCTAATCTAATGTATACTCTGCAAACTTTAAATTGTTAGGAGAACTGCTACCAAAAATCCAGACAAAAACAGGTAGAATATGTAAATAGCACACAAAATTACACGGTCTGAAAATCCAACCCTTTTTCCTGATTTAAGATGACACTTGTAGTTTTGGCCTCACTCAGATCTTACATGATTTAAAGCGCTTTCCCGTAATAGCAAAATAACATGATGATTAACTAACGATTGTGTCAAATGTAGTGGATTTAACACTGCTCTTGTGTGGGGTGATTTGCGCTGCTTGGCCCTAAGTGCTGTCTGACAGATTTCATTATAGTGTCAGGATGAAGCCTCTTTTCTTCACTTCCTTTCCGTCCTTCTCTCACTTCTCTGTCTTTCCCTCCGCCCCGCACTCTGGCTACCTCTCTCCTCCCTCTTTTTCGGCTTTTTAAACTCACGTTCTCCCCTTCTCTCTTCATCACTTTGCCCCCCTCTCGTTCTCCGTCTGTCCTCGGCTTTTCTTCCCGTCAATCTCTCTCACCACGCTCCCTCTGTCTCTCTCGTCTCTCTTGGTTCTCTGTCTCTCCCTCTTCTCTCACTTTCTCCACCCCTATCCTCCACCTCCAGTCTCTCGGACGCTCTTACCCCTCCCTGCCTTCCTCTCTTCCTCCCTCTCTCCCCTCCCTCCTCGCTGTCTCTATCCTTCCCTCTCTTTCCTCCCTACTCCCTCTATCCTTCCCTCTCCCCTCTCTAACTTTATTTATTTCCCTCCCTCTCTCTCCTCCCTCCTCGCTCTCTCTATCCTTCCCTCTCCCCTCTTTTCCCCTCTCTAACTTCCTCTATCTCCCTCACTTGCTCCCTCTCTTCCTCCCTCCGCTCTCTAACTCCCTCTCTTCCTCCCTTTCCCTCTTCCCCACTCTCTCTCTTCCCTTCTCTCTCTAACTCCCTCTTTCTCCTCCCTCCTCGCTCTATCCTTCCTTCTCCCCTCTCTCTTCTCCCTACTTCCTCTATCCTTCCCTCTCCCCTCTTTTCCCCTTTAACTTAATTTATTTCCCTCTCTCTCTCCTCTTCCTCCCTCTCTCTCCTCCCGACTCCCTCTATCCTTCCCTCTCCCGTCTTTCCCCCCCTCTAACTTCCTTTATCTCCCTCCTTTCTCCCTCTCTCTATATACTTATATCCTTTCCTTCTCTTGTTGTCTCCCCTCTCTCTCTCTTCCTCCCAAGCTCTCTCTTCTCTTTCTCTCCCTTCTTTCCAATCTCTCTTCTCTCTCTCCCTCTCTATCTCTCTCCTCCCTCCCTCCCTCCTTCCTTCTCTCTCTGGCTGCTCTTGATAAGTGTTCCAGGGCAGCACAGAGCTCAGACATCACGACTCACAGCGGCCCATCCTCATTCTTGCAGCGCTCTCCGTGACAAAGCAAAACTCCACAGAGACCAACCAGGGACACGAGACGAGAACTCCAACAAAAACACGCCAAATGGGAACTCACGCTTCATACGTGTGCTGTGTGTTACTGTGACCTTGGTAATCACACAAATGAGAAAGAAATGATAGACTCAAAACCCCATTACGCACAACACCACAGAAAGCGTCGTGTCCAAGTCGCATGTTTTTATGTATTTGATAGACAAGATTATTAACTGCTCGTCTCATTAATTCCTTTTTTTTCCAGAGTGACAATTCTAGGTAGAGGAGGAGACAATTTTTATGGGACGAGGGATGTCACGAGGTTCTGCTCATGAGATTTTGCTCATGAAGCTCACGAGATTCTGCTCAAGAGATTTGGCTCACGAGATTCGGCTCAAGAGATTCAGATTCTACTCACGAGATTCTGCTCACAAGATTCGCCTCATGAGATTTGGCTCTCAAGATTCTGCTAACGAGATTCATCTTATGAGATTCGGCTCACAAGATTCAGCTCACAAGATTCGGCTCACGAGATTCGGCTCAGAAGATTCTGCTCAAGAGATTTGGCTCAGAAGATTCTGTGCACAAGTTTCATCTCGCGAGTTTCAGCTCACGAGATTCTGCTCACAAAATTCTGCCCAAGAGATTCCACTCACAAGATTCGACTCACGAGATTCAGCTCACGAGATTCAGCCCATGAAATTCTGCTCACAAGATTCGACTCACAAGATTCAGCTCAAGAGATTCTGCTAAAGAGATTTCGCTCAGAAGATTTGGCTCATGAGACTCTGCGCACAAGTTTCGACTCACAAGTTTCAGATCACAAGTCTCGTCTCACGAGATTCCGCTCACGAGATTCAGCTCACGAGATTTTGCTCACAAGATTCGGCTCACGAGATTCGGCTCACGAGATTCGGCTCATGAGATGAATTACTACACAGAGATTAATTAATAATCAGTCGTCCACTGTTCTTTGAAAACTCAGCACTCTGTCAACTTTTGGCACTTTAACATAAGCCATTTTACTGTCTTTAGCTGCAATATACAGTACTCTGTCCTTAACTGCACTACAGTACTCTGTCCTTAACTGCACTACAGTACTCTGTCCTTAACTGCACTACAGTACTCTGTCCTTAACTTCACTACAGAACTCTACGCTTGCATTGAATGTCACTGTTTGATCTTGAGCTTCTCAGGTGACGGTTTGGTGGCAAATGTAAATATGTCATATCATTATTTAAATATAAATACTTCATTTAAATAAACTTTTTTATTGAAAAAAAAAAAAAAATCAAAATACAAGATCCACACGTGTTATTATTTGCCAAAAATAGGCCATAACAACTTTTGAGGATTGCCTTAACCCATTGACACCGGATGATGCGCAGCGCAGCACTGAATCCCCTGTCGGTGTTCCGGATTGTCTGGCAAACGCGCTCAACCACTTGATCCGGTCGCTGCTCCAGACGCTCCTATAACAGGTGCCATATCGCTATGTCGTGTAACAAATAAACATGGTCAAACACAAATGTTGTCCGTGTCTTCACTGTCATTGTCACTGTCAGCATTTTTGTGTTTGACCACCTGTTATAGGAGCGTCTGGAACAGCGAACAGATCAAGTGGTTGAGCGTGTTCATGCGCTGGCAGTAAAGCACAACGTTTGTTACTTCAAACGCCAGGTCTTGATGGAAACATGTGCCGGATACATTTGGATTATTTTTCTATGGGGAAATAATATGCCATGATAAAGAAGGTTTAACGCGACAGTACATCTTCGGCAGTTTTGCGTCTCTCTATGGGAGTGAATGGAAGCGAGAGGAGGACACGCCCCCCATGCTTCCAGGTGTGGCCCCGCCTTTACCAGTTACACTGATCGCCAGACAATCCGGAACACCGACAGGGGACTCAGCGCTGCGCAGCATCCCGCGTCAATGGGTTAAAGGGCCAGTTCAAGTGGTGGGGGACACAGGGGCTGGGGGACCGGGCAGAGGGGCGTGGCGGGCCGGAGTCAGCCCGCGGCCCTTAGTTTGATGACCCCTGTCCTAGGCCTCTTGTATAAGGCTGAAATTGTATATATTATTACTTATTTTTTTATTTTATTTTGACTTGTCCATATACATTTATATAATTATACCTTATTTGACACCTGTCTCTTGCTGTCTTTTTTGCTACTTATTTAGAATTTATTATTACCATTTATATTTTTTACTCGTTATTTTATATTGTGATGAGTGAGCTACTGTGTCCAAATAATTTCCCTTTTGGATCAATAAAGTTTGTCTACCAATTATTCATAGTATCATACATGTGTTTTGTGACCCCTGCACTATAGGATGATAAAATGTTGGAAATATAACCTTGCATATGCTTCTTTATGTACTGCATTTGGTACATCTTGATTTAGGAAAGTGCTGTATTCTAACCGCAGTGCATCTGGAGTGTGGGCTGCTGTGCCTCCTCCTCACATCTTCACATCTTGCCTTCAGTCTCTTAGTAACCCAGGTGGCATTTGTAAAGAAACTCAAGCAAAACAGGCTCATTTTACTCTCTCTCAAGTATCAGCTGGTGTAAGGTACTTCAGCTTTTGCTCTCAGAACTGTGCTATGGGCAACTCATTTCTATTCACATACAAACCAGGCCAACTCTGCAAAAGAAAGCAAAAACCAAGCCTTGAGGTGAAATAGTCAATATGTTTCTGCAAGAGGAATATGCAGGAGCAAAGTTACACGAGAAGTGGTGTCCCTGTGAGGACATAAGACACCAGCCCACAGCCTCGGGCCCAGTGATACAGTTAACACTTGTGTCACTGCCAAATGTGTGCATACTCATTCAAAACATGTCGCTTTCTCTTCTCAGTGCATGTCAAAACTTTGTCGACTACGTCATTCGTTTAATAATGCGTTTGCTGATTGAGAGATATTGCATATTCATTGTTTGGAAGTTTGGAGATGAATAGAAGTGACTCTACAATTTAAAATGTGCACTTTTCTCATAATAATAATAACTGACAGCCATGCCACCATAGACTGCATATATAAATGGACATGACTAACTTGCCAGACTGGCACCACCTAGTGCCTCCACTCGATTTCATTTCTCTCCAGTGACTAGGTCAGGAATCGGAATACACTAGATGGTTTGCAAGAACCCTGGAAGTTGTAGACCGCACACTGGCCAATCAGTGAAGAACTGCGAAGCCATGACGTCAAACTCAAGCGCCTGTCTGAGTCCCTTTTGTGGTACAGCACAACAGTAAACAAAGCGGTCGAGATGGATGTAGACGGAGACATATATTCTGTGTTGGCAACAATTCGCAAGATCAAGGATTTAAAACCAGAACAAAGAGAATGTTTGGTGAATTTTATCAAGGGGAAAGACGTTATTGCCCTTCTTCCTACGGAATTTGGTGCATTACATACATCACGACCAAATAGCAGCGACTGGTTAAATAAACAAGTACCCGTCTACCGCTGAGGGAACAAATCCTAATGCTGCGAGGTCAGACAATTCCCATGAAGTGAAACTGGCTGATGAATCAGGCTACAAAAGAGCCTAATAACATATGATGTATGGTTAGCACTAACCTGCTCTTTTTTCAGATCAAGAGTTTGTTTTCATACCTGATAGTTTCAACTGCTCACTAGTGGTCTTCCTGGCAATCGAAATACGGAAACGTCCCCAAGGGACTATAAACTGGGACGAGGGGGCTTTTTTAGTCTCACACACCTGAGATACTGTCCTGAGGAAGTCGGACTGTAGATGGCGCTGTCTCCTGTCTCCACTGGTAGGAAGACAGCACCAAAACCTGTTTAAATCACCTGGCCAGACACATCAAAGCAACATCACGTGACCACTCTGAGGAAAACCGCTAGTGAGCAGTCGAAACTGTCAGGTATGAAGACAAACTCTTGGAATTATTGGAAGACCAAATGAACCTCATTAGACTGTTAGCCTCCATGTTCGAAATAGGACGTGTTCATGAGGATGTTTCTGTTTCCATCGATTTCCTATTGACTGAACATTTGTTGCCTTTATTATCGCCAATTGTTGATCTTAAATATACCTGGTTAGTAATTGGATGGGAGACCGCAGGGAATATCAGGTGCCACAGCGGGGCAGCAGCGGCTCTACTGCATACTGTTGTTGTGTTCTTAGGCAAGACACTTCACATACCTTGCCTAGTATGAATATGGAGTATGTTAGTGTTGGCAGTGGTCAGGGGCTGTTGGTGCACACCATAGCAGCCTCACGTCTTTCCGTTTATTCCAGGACAGCTGTGGCTACAATAGTTTGTCACCCTCAGCTATGGAGGGAATGAATAACACAAGGTAAAGTGCTTTGGGCGTCTTGAAAGGCTCTGTATAAATCTGTCTACAGAGTTGGATGCTACAACTCACCAGTCTCTGAATTTTGTGCTCACATCAGTGTAGTTCATTCCTGTGTATTGTCTGATGTTATCTGTCCACATTTAATCATGTTTTCCCTCTGCCTCTCCTTGTTGCCATCCTTTTTTCTAGAAGGACTCTTTGCAGGTTATTGTGGTGAGCAAACCGTTTATTATGATTTACTTTCAGAGGAGATGAAACATGAGGAAACTGTAGAATGTTTGGGACGTCTGCATGCCGTGTTGGGAAAATGTTACTTAAAACCAATAAAAACACATTTTTATAACTTTGTTTTTATTGGTTTTAAGTAACATTTCAACACACACAAAAACAATAGAAAATCAAAAACAGTGTAACAACAGTCTGGAGTTAATGGTTCTTTTTTAAACATGCATTTGGTGTTGACATTTTTATGTACTATGTTGTTTTACTGGTGTCATTTATGAATACATTCCATTTTTCCCATTGCTTATCGTATTTGTACCCTTTCAGTTTAAGATTATATGTTATTCTTTCCATCACTGAAATATTCTCCACAATCCTGATCTTCTATGTTCCTACAATCCTGATCAGTCTTGTTGTGCAGGTGGATCTGGTTGTAACCAATTCTTTGTAATTCCCTTTTTAGATGCAGCTAAAACAATTTTTGTCAAATACATGTCCTCCTTCCTTACTACATCAGATATATTTCCCAGATACATCACCAGACATGTGTTCGGAATTCCATATCCAAAATACTCATTTAGGTTGTGTTTAATTGTTCCCAATATACCTTAATTTTCAGGCAACTCCAAAACACGTGTGTGATCAGCGTCCATTTCTCCACACAACCATTTCCTACATGTACTAGTTCAAAGTTCAGTTCACAAATTTCAAAATGACCAAGTTTGTTCATAGTTCATAATTATTTATAGTTAATAGTTCGTTCATCGTTCAATATATTGAGCTAGATCTTTGTTCTTTTTTTCCCCTTCTTTTTTTATTTTGTTTAGTTTTGATGACACATGCGGCGATGCGACGCTGGTGGCTAGTGTCGTTGCGGGATTTAATGTTTTTTCGCTAAATATTAAGGGTTCTTTACGGTGTGTTTAACCGGGTTTTTGCCTGGGACACTAAAATCTGGCACCTTTATTGAACGAAGTTAAATAGATAGCGCATGTCGTTCACAGACACCAGAATGAATGCGTTCACAGTTCGGTCATCAGGCAGTTCTTGTTCGCCCAAAATATGAACGCGTTGGTGAACTATTGCTCAGTGAAAGCGTTGTACCTGAATGCAATCTGCATATGTGTCTATGTGTAAATATTAGGGAACAATAACCAAAATACTGCGATATCGTATTGCCAAAAGTCCACAATAATATCGTGGGCTGTCACAATATATCGAATTATAAGTTCCTTTGCTTAAGTAGTAACAACAGCTTATAAACATCGGAAACTACAAATCCCATGATTCATTTCACTGCAGACAACATGAAGAAATATATTTTTTACATGAATTATGATGGTAAAGGTTCACACCAAAATCTTGTCAAGGTATTTTAAAAGCACCAAAGTGTCCCGTCTGCAAAACCTCTTCAAAATATCACAATAAATATCGTACCGTGAGATATGGATATCGTTACATTAAATAAGGTATGTATAATATCATTGTAAACACATGGACATTGGTTATGGAAACTAACAACATCTTTACTGAAACTATACAATACATATACATTAACAAAGAAAAAAAAACATGAGGAAATTATAAACTATTTTCAACACAACACTTCTTATTTAGCATGATGACGGCCAAGTTTCTCAAAGCACTGTAAAAAGTCTAAAAGCAAAAACATACATGCACACTGGCTCTCTTATCAGGAAATACTTGAAGTTGTGTGACCTCTGTGACTTTTCCTTGGCTCTTGGCTGCTTACCTAACAACATTTGATGCATGTTAAGTGTACCCTCGCACCTCATGTCCTCTCCACCTGTTCTGAATTACAGTGCAGTGTCTGTTCTATAGACTGTCTGTGCTTGGGCCAATTTGTCCATCGTATTTTCAGAATCCTGCCCACACTCTTGTTGATGTGTGTGTCTCTCTTCTGCCCTTTTGTCTGGCAAGTTTCTGCTCAAACAGGAACACAGTTTTACAGTTTTCGTGTTTGTGATTTCAGATGATGGTGTCTGGAAAGTCTATACTTTCTTATGAAACTTTGTATTTAGAATGAATAACAATGTATGTTCTTGTGTCCTAGTTTGCTGTACTATATTTTTCTTCAAGCATGTTTTAAATGGTTTGCAGTGGTCCTCGCTTTTCTATTCCTATTTTCACATTCCTATAGTATTCTAATTATTCACCACAATGAGTTTATAAATGTTTTTTTTACAACCTTCTAAGGCCAGAGTGTGTTTTGCCATTATGGTAATGCTAATAAACTTTGGGATACTAACAGCGCACTTTCTGGTTTTCAGAGGATAAATCACTAGAGCAGGGGTCTCCAACCTTTTTCCTCCAGTGAGCTCCTTCACAAAATGATAATGCAAGAGAGCTACTCATTTTAGCGATCGCAGGAAATAAAGTGTACATAAGAGCCATGGCAAGACTTAGACGGGGTTCAGTTAGATAAAATATAAAACATAAACCATTATTTATTTATGAGTACACAAAATCAGGCATCAAAATGATAATAATGATGGGCAATAGAGATTTAATTCATCAAATCTGAGCTATTCTCCCGAGCTACAAGTTGGAGATGCCTGCACTACACTAGAGGCAGACAGCACGGTGCAGTCTCATTTCTCTCCTCTTGGTGCTTTTTTTTTTTTTCATTATATCTGTTTTGGGGCAACATTCATTTTATTGCATTGACAAAAATCAAAGACAGCCATTTTAAAGGCCCTGTATCCATTGCGCTACATAATGAAACACAAGATCAAGTTCTCCTCATTCCTCATTTTTTAAAGGGCTCATATTATGCTATTTTCCAATCTATGTTATAATGTTTCCTCATCAAAAACATTGAGTTGTGTTTGTTTCATTCACACATAACACACAAACCCTGCATATTTAGGTTCAGTTTCTTTTTTCTGTCAACCAGGAAACACTCTGTCCCATCTTTTGTGGAACAGAGTGTTCACATCTTCACTAGAATCATTTGGATAATTTCAACCCTGCATTGCCAATTTCTACTGAACAAAGGTAAAAGGAGCTGTTAACTTGAAAACTACGTCTTAATGACATCACCAGGACGAACAGAGTATATTGACCTTTTGGGGAAGTAGACAGACTAATCGTGCAGGGTTATTCAAACATGTGTGAATGAAACAAAACACAACTCCAACATTGTAACGTGGCTTAATGCTCAACTCAAGAGTCCATTTTGCACAATATAGGACTTTTCTTGGATACTATATTGTACTAGGCTGAAACTTTGGAATGTCTGGCAGACATCTTTATAATGCCCTCTTTTTCCCTTGTTGAAGAGTAAAAAATGTAGTTTGACATTTCTTGGCTGAGTGCTATATGCATATTATAACTAATGTCTAACTTTGAAACTGGAAATATTTGCTGGTGAATCTTTGGTTAACCCCAGTCTGTAATGAATAGGGCGCTTTTCCTCAGATGGTAAAGCACTGGGTTTGTGGTCGCTGTCAGCCCAGTAAACTTCACTTTGCAATCTGAAAGTTGCAAAAGTACATTTAAGTTCATGCGTACAAAATCTGAATCTGTGTACAGGTTTGGGAAAGCAAAATGCAATTTAAATTTCTTCCATCTCTGTTTGAGAAAGCTGGAAATTGGGCACAGGCCTTTAAAGATGTTTTCAGAGATTCTAGTTTTGCAGAATGTTAAATTACTGTAGTGCCTTAAGCCATCAGTATTACTCAGTGCACCTGATAATGTTGTATGTCAATGAGTTCACATGGTCCTTCAAAATGCACGTGTAAAAAGCAGAACCAGATGCTTTCTGAGAAATTGCATGTTTAGTCATTATCTATTACATAAGGTCCTTGTACAGTCCTTCTAATGGATTCTATCTTGGTCTCATTAGGTAAGATTCATCCATAATGGGGAGGTATGTAAATAGGTCAATGATTACATGGTGTTTTGAGTTTGTTTTATCCATGTTGTTGTGTCCCTGAGCAAGATACTTAAAATTATTTGTGTGATTTTGGAGATCAGAGCGTGACTGGACAGCTTTAGTCAGTCTGACCCGGAGCAGCTACTGCCCCATTGACTCTGAACATTTTTAAAAGTAATATTAAATTCTGACCCATGTTTCAGTGGTCATGGACTTCTTAGCTGGAGGATTTGACCTACTGTGCTTGTTTTGGGTTGTACTGGAAAAACAGAGGTTAGTAGATTATATTTAAGGGTTGTCATGGATTTTGAATTTTAAAAAAATATATTTAAAGACACAATCACAACCTGGGTATCTTAGTATATAGGCAGTTCATATTTCATGACAAAATCAACCTCTAGAATTCACTCACTGAGCTGCAGCGGCTGCACTAGCCCTGATTCATGATTGGCTGCACTTGCTGGGGTTTAGGTTGTAATTATTTTAGGTTTAAAGTTACAGTTCATAATTTTGAACATAGGGCCTCATTTCCTAGTGAGCTAGAGTGTTAGAGACGTGTGGAGACACTTTTTTAAAATATTCAGTCCATTCTATTCCAGTCCTTGTATTTGCAGAGGTCACTGGTGCTAGGCTAGTGCATGTCAATGGCCATAGTTATCCTGCCACTAAAAACAGTCTTACCCACTCCACAAAACACCCGAAGCAAATCTATTATTACACCAGACTGTCGATGTAAATATCTGTGTCGAAAGAGTAATGTTTGAAATAAAACTAACCTCGCATCGCATGAGTCGTCACATGTTGAGGGACTATTTTCTCATATATCAGTCCGCCACTGCCCAGTTTTCTATCAGGAAGAACAACTCACTGCTGCTGCTCAGACATAAATCCTTCAAATGCAAGGTTGGTTTTCTATTATTATTGATGCCTACATTTACATTGACAGTCTTGCATTATAATAGATTTGTTTTGGGTGTTTTGTGGAGTGGGTAAGACTGTTTTTAGTGGCAGGATAACTATGGCCATTGACATGCACTAGCCTAGCACCAGCGACCTCTGCAAGTACAAGGACTGGATGGAATATTTAAAAAAGTGTCTCCACACGTTTCCAACACTCTGGATCACTAGGAAATGAGGCCCTATGTCCAAAATTCTGAACTGTCCCTGACTATTCAGGATTAAAAAAGGCAATACAAATCAGCGACTCACATGAGGCTCATTCTGCTTTCTGACTGGATTATCGTCTTGAACCAAAATGCCAAAGTATAATTGAGCTGTTTGTTTGGAGACCATGCAAGAAGCGAGTAAAGGATATTTGAGATGCTTCAGGCTTTTTACATCATACAGTATGTGGCATCAATAGTGATAGACGACCTTCTGGAAGAAACACTATGAGGGGATGAACCATTTCGTCACCAACTGAAATACCAACCGAGTGTAGATGTTGCTGCAGAAAAACTTGAATTTCCCTTGGAATTACAGTATTTTCCGGACTATTGAGCGCACTTGAATATAAGCCGCATCAACTAAATTTTAACTAAATTTAATCCACACCTGAATATAAGCCGTAGGTGTCCACGACTTCAAGAACGTTTTCAAGTTTGGGCCGTCTGCTTTTATCTCCTCTGAAAGCTTTTGTCATCTTATTGCATTGAGTCAGTTCGTCACGCTGCCGTCGCCAAAGTCTCACCATCGACTCATTGATGCCGCGCTCACGTGCAGCAGCTCTGTTTCCTTCTTCCACAGCCACATCAATTGCCGTTAACTGAAAAGCTGCATCATCTGCATATTCGTGTGTTTTCCATGAGGGGGGTGTGTGTATGAAGCGCAAAATAACTGTTCAAAACACAATCAATTGAGTATCTCCCTCGGCATATCATCCCCGTCCCTCCCCGCGCTGTATGGTGCATGACTCCTGCAAGAGCTGCTGTCCTATCTTGTCCTCATGTAGGATTTCAGCAGATTTCAGGCTCTCTCAGGGGCGGGGATAGTTGTATCAATCACTACTAAAGTTTGAGACGTTTCTTCTCGTCATTTACACATACAGGTAAGATGTAGCCGGGTTCAAAGTGTGAGAAAAACATAGCGGCTAATAGGAAATTATGGCAATAAAGTGTATCTCTCTCTCTAACTCTCACATAAACAACTTGTCCCTTATAGAGAATGTTTTGTATTTAAGAATAAATCAGCATTACAATCTATATTTGATTTTTACACGTTTACCATGTACTTGAGAGCACAGATAGATCAGGTTTATGAAATGCTAAATCATAATGGTACATGCAGTTCTTTTAAATTAGTCGATGAATAACTAAAGATGAATAAATATTCAGGGCAACACCTTGGGGAGCTTTGTTCATTGATAACTGAACATCGTCAGTAGCTTTGTTCAGACTTGTCTAGAATAACAACTTCACAATCAACACTTCACTAGAAATCATAACATAGAAAAGTTATTGAATGTTTTTACAACCGTCAGGGTAAGGACAATATTTGGCTGATTAAGCAACCAATGATGATACAAGCCGTATTTTGAGAGGCAGAGAGCATGAGACAATAGTTCAGATTTATGGAGGTGTAAAAAGTAATGAGGCAATGCACCATTCAAATAGTATTCACACTCCGCAAGCTGTTTTTAAATTCATGAACGGACAAGCACACTAGTTCAAAGTTACAGCAAAGGTAGACGCTCGTGAACTTGTAATGATGGGCATAGATCAGATAGAAGTAGCATACCAACAACTCAGCCAAAGGATAAGTAAAAGGTACATATTATGCTATTTTCTGATCTTTGAGGGTCTTTGAGGGTCTAGTCAGTAAAAGAAATGTTCAGGTTCAACATTTGTGAAATTACCTTTTAGATCATTCTTATGCAAATACCATGTAATTCATTGGTGGCCTTCAGATTGTGCAATGTGATGTGTTATACTCCCAGATGAGTTTTTCTTATTGATTACATTGTACTTTGCCATGAAATCCCAAAGCTAAATGCATGAATGTTGAACCTGATCATTTCTATTAGAGTTTATACCTCGAAATTTGCATTAGAACAATATTAATATAAGCTGCCCGCCTCTGTATCCTCTGTATTAAAGGTCCTATATTATACAAAATGAATTCTAGTGATCTTTAACCAAATTTTATAATTGTACATACACCTGAATATAAGTCGCAGGTGTCCACAGGTGTCCACGTCTTCAAGAACATTTTCAAGTTCGGGCCGTCTGCTTTTACTGCCTCTGAAATTTTTTTTTTTTACGTCTTTTTGCATTGAGTCATTTCGTCACGCTGCCATCGCCAAAATCTCACCATCGATTTATGCCACGCTCACGTGCAGCATCGACTGCCACATCAGTTGCCTTTAACTTAAAAGCTGCATCATATATTAATTTCTTTGTGTGTTTTCCATGAGGAGGGTGTGTGTATGAAGCGCAAAATAACTGTTCAAAACACAACGAAACGAGCATCTTCCTTGGTACATCACCCTCGTCTCTCCCCGCGCTCTACTGCACATGTCTCCTGCAGAAAGAGCCGCTGTCCTGTCTGTATCATGTCAGTGTTATGCTCCAGATCCATGTGTCAATGTCCTGTAGGATTTCAGACTCTCTCAGGGGTTAGATTAGTTTTGTCGATCTAATAATTGAGTGGATGTCAGGGTACTGACGTTTGAGACATTTCTTGTCATCATTTACACATACAGGTAAGACATATCCCCCTCACTAATTTAAATTTTGCATCATAACTTATTTTATCACACTGCAACTTGATGTTAACCCTAGATCCATGTGTTAACCGCACATACAGCAGCATTTTCTGCACTCAGGCTGCACTGTGTTGACAAATTATAGACTGTATATATGAATGGACAGTGTACCAAACAAAGACTCCATCCACATATTCGCCGCATCTTTCTATAAGCTGCAGAGTTCAAAGTGTGAGAAAAAATAGCGGCTTATAGTCCAGAAATTGCTCAGATTTGGTCATACCAGTCCTAAAACAATAAAACCAGTAAAAAAAACAAATAAAAGCAAAACCACAAAAATCATAAAATAGCAGTAAATAGGTGAAATAAATAAAATACAGAGAGGACCACACACTTCACAAGGTGTTAAACAAGCATGTAGTGGGTGGTTCTCATATAAACAGTTAAAACTAAGGCAAAACAAGGCAAACAAGACAAAAGTTGGCAGTGTCAAGCGGCGGACCAGACACACCAGCGCCATCTTTAATCATTCATAGATATTCTTATAGATAGAATTTAAAAAACACTAATAGGCTTGTGTAAATCTTGCTGGAAAATACAGTGTTCCTTTTGCTGCTGCTTTCTAAGGGTCTATATTGAGCATGAGTGAAACAGAGCAGCTGACTGTCACATGGCAGCAGAATCCAGATTGTAGATACCTAGGATTTTTGGACATGGTGAAAATGGTCTCAGTGAGTGCAAGAGAACACAGCCTGAGGATAAGGAGCAGTCTGTCAGGCTGGATTCTCATCTTGCCAGCAACCTACCAGATACAGAGGTCAGGGGACAGAGGAACAGCGGAAATGAGGAGAAGTTAAAGGTGCGTTGTGTAACTTTTCGGGTGGAGGGTTTGTCAAATTTTTTTCCCCGTGGAGTCTCAAATGCTTCACAGAATGACATTAAATCACTATCTATCATTAGGGATGTAACTATAACCCAAATATCGTGATATCGCATCGTCAAATTTCTCACAATAATATTGCGGACCATCACAATATATCAAATTACAAGTCTCTTTGCTTAAATTGATAATTATGATGCAGCAATAGCTAAAAAAAAAGACTACAGAGAGAACTACATAGATCATGATCCTTTGCTCCGTATCAGTGTAGACTACATGAAGAAATAACAGTTCTAAACACTTTTTAAGTCTTAGTTCTTTGGATTAATTCTTGTCAAAGCATAGAAGTATATTCACAGTTTTGTAAGCCTCCACAAAATATCACAATAAATATCATACTGTAAGCTGTATATTGTGAAAATATCGTACCGAGAAATTTGGACATCGTTACATCCCTATCTATCATCTGTCACTTTCTATCATCATGTACACCAAACCAGGCCAAGTTACTGGTCAGATCTGTGGAGAGGCAACACCACTCACAGTCAGAATGCCATTTTTTCCCAGGTATTTTTGAGCAAAAGATCAGTTTAATGTCATATTGTGGAACAGTCCTAGCCAGGCTGGTGCCACTTAGTGCATCTGCTCAACTTCCTTTTTCTCCAGCGACTAGGTCAGGAATCGGAATACACTAGATGGTTTGCAAGAACCCCGGAAATTGTAGACCGCGCACCGGCCAATCAGTGAAGAGCTGTGAAGCTGTGAGGTCAAACTCAAGCGTCTGTCTGGGTCCCTTTTGTGGAACAGCACAACAGTAAACAAAGCGGTTGAGATGGATGTAAATGAAGCCATACATTCTGTGTTGGCAACGTTTCCAGAGATCAAGAAAGAAAGAGAAAGTTTGGTGAATTTTATCAAGGGGAAAGACGTTATTGTCCTATAGGATTTGGCACATTAAATAAAAATAAAATAAAAGTACCCACCTACCATAGAGTGAACGATTCCTCAGATGGTTTCCACAAAGTGAAACCAGCTGATGAATCAGGCTAGAACATTCCAGGAAGAGTAATGACATATCCATAGAAACAAGAAAGTAACGGACCCCCACCAAAAAGTTACATAGTACACCTAAAGAGGATATGTTATGTAAAATCTACTTTCAACGTGTAATCTCAAAATGAGATTTGTAATCTCAAATCATAAATTTACTCACAATTGTATTTCAATTTCACATGTAGGCTTCAAAATGTCACATAGCCAGTTTTCAACAATAAATCTGTTGAAATAACCAAAAAAAGAAAAAAACAAAACACACAAAACATAACGTCTTCTTAATCGTGACTTTTAAGTCAATGAGTTTTAAGTCATGTTAGAAAGCTCTTATCTCATCTAATCAAAAACATACCTGTGGTTTGTTTAGTTTCATTCACACATGTTTGAGTAATCCTTTGTTATACTCTCTAGACTACACATTATATCATACACAGCCTGTATTTTCATTCCTTGATAGACATCACTGTTGTTTAAATAAGTGAACTGTAAACAAATCACAAAGATAAAATGATGAGAAATGTAGCTCTGAGAAACAAAACAAAAAAACAAATCAAAACAAAAAATTACATGATAGCGATAAGGAAAATAGTTTGCACTGCATACACTGACATATTGTTTTCTGGTATGTCGGTCCTGCTTGTAATCTGTGGCATGCTCCTCACAAAAACATACAACTGGTGTGAACAAGCTACAGGAATCCAAAGAATACAAACAAAACACAGTCTCATTGATGATCTATGCAGAATACGCGGCTTTTATGGCATCAGGACTTAAAGGTGCACTGTGTAACATTTCTAGAGGATGGTTCACCAGCTGCTTGTCTCCATGGAACTGTTATAGCGTTGTCTAGATTGTTCCACAGTACAGATTAAATCAAATCATGAGAAAGGCAAGCGGGTTACAGCACTACGCTACATTACATTTCAGATCTATGGAAAGTTGTGTAATTTTGAGCAATAAAAACACCTGTGTAGGGAAAGATGCTTGTTCAGGGCCTGCTCCCCCCATTCTGACAGAATCCACAAACCAGGAACCTAGAGAAGTCGGTTCTGCCTGACTGCCTCTTGGTATTTACAACCCCAAGAGAACCGATCTTCGGTGCTTTCACACCTCTCTTCCCCCACGTCAAGTGGGACATGAATCAGAATGGGAAATTGATATGGCTCTGCTAAAGTGATAAGGACTGTTAAATAATGACATTCCTCATTTTGCTTTGAAGAAACAGACCCACATCATCTACATACCAGACCATCAGGCGCCAATGCTTGGACCGGTTAAAACCGCGATGGACTGTGGTTGCCACTTTTGGACACTAGAGAAGGACTGGATTAAACGCATCTCGATAACTAGTTAAAAATGTTTTAACTGTGTTCTATATAAGGCTCATGTTGATACAAGACAAGTATGCCACATTGCTTAATTCATGTGTTTATAGTTTCTTGTGTGTATTTCATGTCATGTTCCCGCGGAAGTATTTACGGTAACTTCACGGCGTGTTTTCGGACAGATATACCTTTGATTTCTTTGTATGAATCGTCGGCTAATGTTATCGTAAACAGTTAGTACCTGAATGTGGGAAGTTATCAATTTAATATTTGCAAATGATATTTGTACGGGGACCAGTTCAGCTCAGACGCGGGCGTGCCTTAAATTTTCATATAACAACGCCCACCAAGCGCACTGACCAAAACGAAGCCTCACGCGCGAAAACTTTGCTTTCGCTTCGCGCTTTCGCTTTGCGCTTTCGCTTCGCGCTTTCGCTTCGCCTTTCTTCGCTCTTCGCCTTGCCTCGCCGCCGCGAGGACCCGCCGAAGAGGACCAGGGAAGACGGCCGGTCGGAGAGACCCCAGGGGAGCTGTAACAGACCTGGAGTCGCACCTGCCGAGAGCTGAGGACCAGAGCCGGTGAAGGAGGCGTGGACCGCCCTACCCGAGTACCATCATCACGCCGCTGCCTGCCCGTGCGTGCGACCACCGCCGAACCCCGCCATCGCCGCATTCCACACGAACCAAGAACAACATCGCCAAGTAAGGCTGGTTCTGAACAGTGAATGAATAAGGGTTGGCATCCCTCTTACGATTGCGTCCAATTATTCCCAAGGCAAGTGCAGTAGCGACTTAGCGAAACGCCATAACTGAGCTAAACTGAACCCCGTTTTTATAACTACCTCAGGTTGTTAAAATCGGTGCTTTAATGTTACGTAACCAGAACTTGGAAGCTGGTGTCTAGTTATTGTTTGTTAATAAACCACACAAAGGAATTTGCTGGTTTCAGTGATTTTTCTTAAAGTTATCATCAAGTCACTTTTTCGGGTACGTTCCCTTCAGATTGATTAAATTGGTAAGTTGTTGTTGTCGCATATGGTTAAGTTTGATTCGGTCAGAATCTGGTGCCCCGCAAATGTATAATTTCAATAATTCGTCAAAAGCTAAACCACATGCTCAAACACGCACATCTTACAACACGTTAAATCGCATTTTCTCCTACACCTGTAATGAATAAATGCTAGATGGATATATTTAAAGTCATAACAAATTTATGAACTTTTAGGGAGCCTTTTTGTTAATTTGAGTACATTTACTTCACTTTATTATTACTTTATTTATTGTAATGTTTATTAATGTGCATCGTCACACTATAAACTACATAAATAAATACCATGGAACATTCCAGGCAAAGCAGTAACATCTCCATAGAGGCAAATAGGTAGCAGACCCATCAGAAAAGTTACACAGAGCATCTCTAAAGTGCGTATGTCAGGTTAGAGTACTTTTTAATCAAGGCTACGTTCAGACTGCAGCCTGAAGTGACCCAAATCCGATTTTTTTGCCCCCATGCTCCTGTATCTGATTTTTTTAATGACAGTCTGAACGACACAGATCCGATTTTTTGCAATGCGACCCAGGCCACTTGGATATGTGCTCCTAAAACCGATACATATCCGATCTTTTGACAATCAGTCAAGTCTGAACTTCAGTCTGAACCGCCAGGTCACATTCATCCCACCTACACGCTCACAAATGTACACAAACGTTCTTCTCATCATACAAAAATTGTGTATGAACTCTGTGTGAGTGAAGCAGCGAAGCACATCGCAATCCCACCACTCTTGGCTGTGACTCCGCACCCACACGTTCCTTTCTACAGACGTTGCTGCCGCCGCTCCACAAAACGCCATGGCCAAAAACCTTCTCCTTCTCAATCTGCTCCTTTAAATAAATAAGCTGTACATGTTCTGGCTCCGGTACGACAGCAACTTTAAAATCTCCGTCAAATACTTTTCTCTATGAAGATGTTAGTGCTTGTGATGTTTAGTGCTTTAGAAAATGTTTCACAGTATGGTGTTAAACCTTTCTGTCTTCATGGAGACCAAAGCTGGCTAAGTTACATGTCAGATCTGTGGAGAGGTGACCCTGCACATGGTTAGAATGCCTGTTTTTTTTTTTGTTTGTTTGTTTGGGGGGTATTTCTGAGCTATAAAACCACATGTAATTGAATAATAATATCTAGGGTAAGGCTGTCACACTGTTGAACATTCATAGCAGAACAATGACATCTCCATAGAAACAAGAAAGTGACACAGTACAGCTTTATTCTCTCAGAAAAATGTGTTCCTTCCTTGCTCGTAAACTGTCTCTGCATTCAGGATGGAATTTTCCGTGTTGATGACGGTAGAGGGATTTTGTCTTAGAATTCTCTGCTACTTCCTGTATTTTTGTATCTTTTCTTCTCAACCCTTTTTTTCCCCACAAACCACCACTTGACTGATGTAAAACTATGATAAATATTTACCCCAGGCACTATCCCACCATAAGTCATAATTAGAACAACATAAAAACATGGCACTTAGACGTCTAAAATAGAGGATTAAGTTGATAATCTATTCTACTTATTATATGTACGGTATGTTTAGTTGCCTGGACAACCAAGACCACACACTTTTTCAATATTGTATGGCCTGGAGCTGTATCCTGGGTGTTACTGACATGTGGATTAAAGAAAAGCACGGCCCATTTGTATCAAAACAAACATGGCGGCTTGTGAGGTAAAAATTTTAAAAGTTTGAGATTTATTTCTGAATGTTACAACGATATTCAAGAGATGTCTTCCATATTTAAGAGACACGTGACACAAATTAAAAACTGTGACTGGACTCTCCCAAGTTAGGACCTTCTTGCATTCATATTCATGGATTTCAATCTCTTGTTTATAGGCGACCTTTTGAGGACTTTGAACATTTGACCGTCTCCCTGCTGCAGAGTAAACCTGCGTCCTCTTCTCTAGAATCATTTGAGCCCTGGAATTGCCAATCTCCACTGAACTAAAGATAAAAGGTAGCTGTAGGCAGCGTTCACTTGAAAACTGTACCACTACATGATATCACAAGCTTTGAAGATGTAGACAGACTAATAATACAGGATTACTCCAACATGAGAACATGTCTGAATGAAACAAAACAAAACTCCAGGTATGTTTTTGAAGGAGGTAAATGGGAACAACATTCTATCGTGACTTAAATCTTACAAGAATCCATTTTGCGTAATATAGGACCTTTAATCATTGACTGTAAATAGAAGTAAACTTGAAGGAACATGACTTCACCCATAGCATCAAGATCCTGCCAAATGAAGCCAATCAAGCAGTTACAGCGGCAAATTTGCTGCCAGGTTCCATATTTGGAAATTCGAGCATGCAACCAAAAAGCCAATCAGGAGAAAATTGTTGAAGTACTAAAATAAAGTGTATTTGCACATTCACTACAGTAGTTGGCAGTGACGCTCTCATAGTCAGTGTGTGCGCAGGGATTATGATATAGTGTCGGGTTTTTTGCACCGAGCAGACGCACACACGGCACAGAGTAGGAGATATGGAGTGCAGAGAATGTATGTAGCGCTCAGCTTCACTGCGACTACAGTGGGAAACGAGGAAAGACCACTGTGTTTACTGTGTCTATAAACGTTGGCAGTAGACAGCATGAAGCCAAATAAATTACAGTGTCGCTTAAAGACATTACACTCCAATCACGCTGATAAGCCGCTTGAGGTTTTTTTCAGCAAAAACGTGCCAAATATTGCCAACAATCATCTCGCTTTGTGAATGCTGCTTCAGTAAATCAGCGAGTTAACATCATATAAGGAGGCGTACCAAATACCAGAGGAGCTGATACTGCTGCAGCATTGGACATGGTTTCTGTCACGCTGGATGAAATGACTTGAACTACAACACAGACATAATTTTTAAAAATGAGGAGGACACAGGACCGTACCGCCTCATGACGCAGGTGAGCACAGTGCAGAATACGGACGGACACATGCTGTGTGTTCTAGGTAAAAATGGACAAATCCAGCACTGAAAATCATCCAAATGATTCTAGGGTATGTAGTTTAAAAACACAGAGGAGCACTTCCTTTATTACCACATGACATCACAAGGTGGAACAGAGACCCTGTTTACACTGAAACAAATCCACGTATCACTGTATCCAAAACAATCTGCGTCCAGACACGTTGTTTCTGTGTCCGCAATCCTTCCCTATCCACACAGCTTTGTGCATATTTGTTTACATTTTACAGAAACGAAACTTAAAACCGCATGACTAATTTGCAACTGAGCGCTCAAAAAACAGCTCGTTATTGTGCACTGATGCAGCTTCTGTCGGACTAAAGGACACGACTCAGTGGATTATCTGGGTTCTTTCTGTGACAGAGGGGTGTTCTGCTGATGGTGAGTCTGTTCTGTGCTTCTATTGCGTTGGAGATGGTTCGTGTTAAACTTTTCAGAAATTGTACATCTGCAGGTCAAACGCATAGACCATATATATGAATGGACATATATTCTAGTCTCTTAGCATTTTGGCGATGAATTAGCCTACTTCGCGGCGCATAGACCTACATCAACATATCAGTGTATCAGTGTTTTCAGGTGTCCACACAGTGCCGGATCAGATCTGTACTCAAATGAATTCATGGGAGGTGGCGTCACCAGATCGTTCCGTCTGTGGAGCTGTTTTCCATCAGATGAGCGTGGACGAATACTGCATCTGCAACAAAAACAACTCAAATACGTACTAGTGTGGACGGGGCCAGAGTGTCTGTTTTAGAGGATTTATGTGTTTAAAAATGTGTGAATGAAACAAAACTAAACAAAACTCCAGGTATGTTTGTGATGAGGAAACAAAATTATAACATAGATGAGAAAATAGTGTCATATGGGCCTTTAATCGCATTTCAGATTGTGTGTTTCCATGTTATGATACAATTTCTCAACTTTTTGGCATCCATTTGAACTTGTGAGCGCTTCTATTTTTCTGTTCCAAATTGCTCCACCTCTTCAGTCAGCCTCTTGTGCAAGAACAATCAGGTCCCTGCACACGGAGTCACTGTACTGGAGCACCTGTAAGTCCTGATCTTTTGTGCTAAGAGAATGGGATGTGCTGGCAGGAGATATGGGCCATTTACACTCGGGGTTGTGCTTGCAGTGTGGCCAGTGACTCAGTACGCCATTGTTCATTGTTTGTTACTGAAAAAATCTGTTACTGTGGTTGTGAATGGTAGTTTTGTCATTGCAGTGAAAGCGCATTCTCTACTAACTGTTGTAAATAATATATGCTGTTTCAGAAGGAGGGCAAAGCTATTTTCCAGATGTTTTTTTTTTTTTCCTTTTGAATTTGAAGGTGCCCTATTACACTATTGTCTGGTCTATGTTATAATGTTGTTACATAAACATAGCCAGAGTTGTAAAGTAGAAAAATGATGGCAGAGGCACTCTGATTTGCGGTGAATTTATTCAAAGTCACGCCAACGCGTTTCGACTACTTGGTCTTCATCAGGGCTAATTGAATCAACAGCAGGTGTGACCATTTATAAAGGGTTGCGAACCCAAAACACGTGATACTTAAAAAATATATATATATATTTAAACTTTTCAAAACTTTTACATGTTGAATCCAAGTATATTGACAACATACCATTCATAACACAACAGGTAAATCACACTGTTCTGTAAAGATTGGAGTATAGTCAACAATACATAATCTCTCAAGTTGCATAGTGCACTTCAAAAATGTTTTCAATAAATCATGAAGAAAACACCAGTGATTTCAAGACAAAAGTAATGGAAATACCCGGGTATTTGATGGCCAATTGTCAAGGGGGAAGAGGAGGGGGGTTAACCAATCCCCTCTTGACAACTGGCAACAGTAACATTGACATGCTAGAACAGCAAATAAAGGATACATGACGGGGCTCAATGGGTCCCCTATAATATGGACACAGTTCAAATAGTTCAAATAGTTCAAATAGTTCAAAGGGGGAGCTACAGTTATAAAAAGGGTGAAAAATCCACCTCTTCGTTCAGCCCAGGGTAATCCGTGGCCTTCAACGTGTGGATCCAGAACGTCTCTCGTTGAAAAAGTCGTTTCAGTCGGTCTCCTCCCCGTGGATTCTCGGAGATGACCTCTATGACCATGACCCTGAGAGAGTTGGGACTGCTATGACCAGCAGCTTTGTAGTGTTTAGCCATTGGGTAAAATATGTTGTTGGTCCTGATGGCATATTTATGTTCGGCCAGTCTCTCTCTAAACTTGCGTTTTGTACGTCCAATGTAAAAGCATCCACATTCGCACTGAAGCCTGTATATAACGTAGGTACTATTACAGTTGGCAAAGCTCTGGCATGTGTAAATCTTTTTGCTGAATACATCAGTGAAGGTATTGGATCTTGAGATGTTACCACAGTGATTACAGTTTCCACATTTATGCATTCCAGTCTTTTTCGATAGCCAAGTTTCCCTTTTTGTCCGGGTAAGGTAACTTCGGACCAGGTGTTTTTTTAGAGTTGGTGCCCTCCTAAAGGAAAACATAGGCAGGTCGTTAAACACAGGTTGAAGTAAGGGGTCACTCTGTAAAATCCCCCAGTTCTTTTTGATAATGTATCTAATGTTATATGATAAGTGTCCAAATTGCATAGAAAAAAATATCCTTTGGGGTAGTTGATGTTTTTGTCGTTTACAAAATAGCCAGAGTTGTGTTTTGATTCATTCACACATGTTTAAAGGTGTGTAACTTTTCTGTTGTTTCTAAGAATATGTCATTAATCTGCCTGGAATGTTCCACAGTATGACATTAAACAACTCTACCTTACATTTATTCAATTACAGGTGGTTTTATAGCTCAAAAATACCTAGAAACACAGACAATCTGACTGCAAGCGGGGTTGCCTTTCCACAGATCTGACCTGTAACTTGATCTGGTTTGGTCTCCATGAAGATACAGTAGAAAGGTTTAATGCCATACAGTGAAACATTTCAGACAAAGCAATAACATTTCCATGGATAAAAGCATTTGACGGACCTTCCACCAGAAAAGTTGCACAATGGACCTTTAACACTCAAACCCTGCACGATTACGTTGAGTTATTCTCTCAAATACGAAACACTCTGTTCCACCTTGTGATGTCATAAGGTAACACAGGAATTGCGCCACTGTGTTTTTAAACTCCATACACCATCACAAGAAAATTTGATCATTTTAGCCCTAGAATGGTCTATCTCTACAGAGCAAAGTAAAAGGTAGCTGTTAACTTGAAAACTCATGTCACTTCATGACATCACAAGTTGGAACAGAGTACTTTGAGCTTTGGAGATGTAGACAGACTAAGGGCCTGTTTACATCAGAACGCTTGTGGGTAAAAATGACAAAATATTTTATCGGAAGTACTTTTGTTTAGACGGTGATGGTGTTTTTGGGGCTTTAAAACGCAAAAATCTGAAACCACCCTCCAGAGCGGAAAAGTTGAATATGCTCCATCATCTACACTGCCCAAAATGCAAAACTCTGGTCAGATCTGCTCACGTCACGTACACGTTTACGTCACATACATCACCACCTAGGGTCACCATCTAGCTGCCTGGTGTGCATTCCCAATCGAATTCCACACACTTTAGCGTCACCGTGTGCATGCAGATTTCCTCCCAGAAACACTCATCTTAGACGCGGAATAAAAAGTGAAGATGCGACGCCACTTTTGCGTCTTCTGTTCAGACCATCATCTTACAAACGTAGTCTAATAATGCAGCACTACTCGAACATGCATGAATGAAACAAAACACAACTCCAGGTATGTTTTTTAACGTTGTTTTTTTCCTTGCCTCACCCCACCTCAGACCCACCCACCCCGGATTCACCCCGCTGATCAGCCTCACCTGGTCTGCCTGATCAGCGGGGGTATAAAAGCCGGAACCAACCCGAGAAGAGTGACCAGTGGGTCCTCCGCTGCAGCGTTCCTTAGTTGTTTATTTTTGTGTTACCTTTATCTACATTTGTACACCTTTTTAGCACTTTCTTTTTTGTAATCCTTCTTTTTTCACCTCGCCACGCTTCCCGTTTTGTTCCACACCCGGTTCATTTTAACATCTTTTTCAGTTACCGTGCCACCCCCCAGGCTCCCGTGGCACGTAACAGGTAGCAATATTCTAACGTGGCTTAAAGTTCACAAAAGTCAAGTTTGTGTACTATAGGATCTTGCTACTGACCTCACCACAGTGAATCTATGCAGAAAATGGAGACCAATGATTTGCCTGCCATAGTTTAACTGTCATATCTATCCACAATTAACTTTTCAAATTCACCTATCTATACAAAACATACAAAACTAATCTGTTTGGAACTCATTATTTTAACAACCCCACAAATTTCCATCATTACTTATCATAAGAGAATACGTAATTTATCTTGTGTGTAATTACTCTAATGAGAATATAATTGGCCGAGTCCTTTGAACAACACCAACAGTATTGTTGGTTGTGCACCTGTCGAGGAAAAGCTACACAATGACGCTAACACAGAGCTTTCCCATCAGCCCCTGCTCCCAGCACTGTTTCCTGTTGTGAAGGAAAGAGCCACATCCGCCCCACCCAACACAAAGGTAAACACTGCTCTGAGATTACGGGGTAAAAAGTTAAGAGTAAAAAAGCTCGAGCAGACAACCTACATTTGAAATCAGAAAGTTAAATCTTAGAGCATACTGACTGATATATCCATGTTTTGATTCACACTTTTTTCTTTTCAAGGACACGTATAATTACTTTTTCTCTTTGCAATTTTCTTTTACTTTATGCCAACGGTGCATTATGTAACTTTTCTGAAGGCGGGTCCACTTTCTGCTTTCTTGTCTCCATGGAGATGTTATTGAAGGTTACACAGAATGGCATTCAATAAGCCTACATCTGTCTTCAAGGAGATAAGCAGGCAGCGCCACCAGAACAAATGACAGGTCAGATCTGTGGAGAGGGGGGCTAACTCACACTAAAACTCCCTGATTTTCAAGCTGTTTTCTATTTTTGAGCAATAAAACATCTGTGAATTCAATAAATGCAAGATAGAAAAGATTAATGCTACACCGTGAAACATTTCAAGCAAATCAGTTAAAGCTTCATGGAGATAAGCATGTGGTAGACCTTCACACTGGATTTGTGTTTTTTTTTTTTTTTTTTTTTGTTTTTTTACTCTGATAAAGCAAATTTTAACACATTTTATTGCTTTTCATTTTAAATATTTTATAACTTATTTAACTTATTCGGACTTGGACTTAGACTAAGACATAGACTACGTTCAGACTGCAGCCTGAAATGACCCAAATCCAATTTTTTCGCCTCTATGCAACCTGTATCTGATCTTTTAACCACACAACTCAATTTTTTTTTATTTCAAATGCGACCCAGGCCACTAGGATATGTGCTCCTAAACCCCATACATATCCGATCTTTTGACACGCGACTTCAGTCTGAACGTAGCCAGAGTTGTGTTTTGATTCATTCACACATGTTTAAAGGTATGTAACTATTCTGGTGGAGGGTTCATCGCCTGCTTGTTCCTATGGATATGTCATTGCATTGCCTGGAATGTTTCACAGCATGACATTAAACAGCTCTACCTTACATTTATCCAATTACAGGTGGTTTTATAGCTCAAAAATACCTAGAAAAACAGACATTCTGACTGTGAGCAGAGTTGCCATTCCACAGATCTGACCTGTAACTTGATCTGGTTTGGTCTCCATGAAGACTAAGGCTATGTTCAGACTGCAGCCTGAAGTGACCCAAATCGATTTTTTTTTTTTTTTTTTGCACCTATGCGACCTGTATTTGATCTTTTAATGACAGTCTAAACCACACAACTCTTTTTTTTTTTTTTCAAATGCGACCCAGGTCACTTGGATATGTGCTCCTAAACCCGATACATATCCGATCTTCTGACATGCGACTGCATTCATCCCACCTACACATCACAAATGTACACAAATGTTTTTCTCGTCGCATGAAAATTGTGTATGAACTCCGTGTCAGTGAAGCAGTGAAGCACAATGCAATCCCTCCACTCTTGGCTGCGACTCTGCACCCACCTGTTCCTTTCTACGGACGTTGCTGCCGCTGCTCCACAAAATGCCATGGCCAAAAACCTTGCCCTTCTCCTTCTCAAGCTCCTCCTTTAAAACAAATAAGCTCTACATGTTCTGGCTCCGGTACGACAGCAACTTTAAAATCTCCAGGTCCTCTAAAGTACATCGTCGTGTCCTCCAATGCACGTGCGGACACTTTTGGGGCGTTTAAAGTTCACATTGAAGATCACATACAAGTTGCATTTAACTGGAAATGTGAACAACCTTGCAAAAAAAAAATTTGGATTTCACAAAAGAAATCTGAATTGAGCATTAAGCCCTGCAGTCTGAATGTAGCCTTGGACAAACTTTATTGATCCACAAGGGAAATTATTTGGACACAGTGGCTCACACATCACAATTTAATATAATAACAAAGAGTAAAAAATAAAAATGGTAACAATAAAGTCTAAATAAGTAGCAAAAAAGATAGCAAGAGACTTCTAATTCAGCCTCCAGAAAGTGACAAACTCTCTACACCAGAAAAACTGCATTATCTGTTTTATAGTTTTGGGATAAGTCTTGTTCTTGTGAGCTGCCAGCAGGGCTCCATTAGCAGTGTGCTTATCCGGTGTTGAAGGATTGGGTTAAATTGGGCAGAGGAAGTCCTGTGCTTGGACAGCCAGGCCTTTCCTGTTGGAAGGGAAGGTGTGAGTCCAGTGCACTTAGCCGCTAACACAAATAGCAGCTGCAGCAGATTAGCATCAGCAATTCAATACAGCGACGTCGAAACAGACTGTTATGTTAGCATTGGGCAATCATATGACATAATGCAGGATGTTAGCTTTGTAGGCTACAGAACACAACGTTACTCAAATACAGTATCTGAAATGCTGCTGTTTGGATAGCAATCTTTGGTCTCCTAAGTAACAAGATAAATTGGATTGTTCAAATTCATAATCAAGTGTGTACATTTTCTAAAGGTTTTTAAAGGTTTGTTGGGAAAATTTGTTTAAATAATTTATTCTTGAAGGGTTCAGATTGGAAAAGTAACTTGGTTTTGCATGGTGCCTCTCAGAGTAGGAAGAAGCTGACAATTGTGACAATAGTATCACTAATTGAAAGTGAATTATCACGGCCCCTGTTGTGCCGTGTTTGTATTAATTGTTGTTCTATTTCGAGGTGATCCAGATGCACTAGGGCCCAGCACATCCAGACGCCTAAAACGGACCCGCCTCCTGCACCCATGGCTGCTCCTCTGGCTCGACTCCACCTCGCCATGCCATCAGCCGATTATCACAACGCACTTTAGCACTACCCAGAGTATGGTCATGAGCTCTGGGCAGTGACCGAAAGGACGAGATCGCGGATACAAGCGCTTGAAATGGATTTCCTCCGCAGGGTGGCTGGGCGCTCCCTTAGAGATAGGGTGAGGAGCTCAGTCACACGGGAGGAGCTCGGAGTAGGGCCGCTGCTCCTCCATGTCGAGAGGAGCCAGTTGAGGTGGCTCGGGCATCTGTTTCGGATGCCTCCTGGGCACCTCCCTCGGGAGGTGTTCCGGGCATGTCCCACCGGGAGGAGGCCCTGGGAAAGACCCAGGACACGCTGGAGGGACTATGTCTCTGGGCTGGCCTGGGAACGCCTTGGGGTCCCCCCGGAGGAGCTGGAGGACATATCTGGGGTGAAGGAAGTCTGGGAGTCCCTGCTTAGGCTGCTGCCCCTGCGACCCGGCCCCGGATAAGCGGACGAAAATGGATGGACTTTAGCACTATTTACACATATTTATTCTAACTTATTAATAAATGCTCCAGCAGAGAGCTTAAACCGCCGCCTTTGTCATGTTCCCATTTCTTTGTTGCGATCTCTTGAGCCAGGGCCATAACAGAATGAACACATAAACAATCACTTTTTTTTTTCTTGAAACATTAAATATTTTCTTTAGATGGGCACTATGTAACTTTTTGGTGTGGGGGTCCGTAACCTGCTTGTTTTGATGGATATGTCTTTGCTCTGCCTGGAATATTCCACACTATGACATTAAAGGGACAGTCTGGAATTTTTGACTTAGGACCTCACTTGTTTCACAGTATGGTTTTAAACCCTTTTATCTTCATGGAAACCAAACAAGACCAGGTTACAGGCAAGATCTGTGGAGAGGCTACCCGCTCACAGTCAGAATGGTATTTTTGAGCTATAAAACCACCTGTAAGTGAATAAATGTAAGGTAGAACTGTTTAAAGGGACGGTCTGGAATTTTAGAACATAGGACTTCATTTCCTAGTGAGCCAGAGAGTTGGAGACGTGTGGAGACAGTTTTTTTAAATATTCCATCCAGTCCTTGTATTTGCAGAGGTCGCTGGTGCTAGACTAGTGCATGTCAATGGTCATAGTTATCCTGCCACTAAAAACAGTCTTACCCACTCCACAAAACACCCGAAGCAAATCAATTATTATGTCAGACTGTCTAATGTAAATGTCTTTGTCGATAGAATATGGTTTGAAATAAAACTAACCTTGCATCACATGAATCGTCACATATTGAGGGACTATTTTCTCAGCAGCAGTGGACTTTTACTTTGCTGGGAAGATAGGTCTTAGATGATATCAATCTGCTGCTGCCAAGCTTTCTATCAGGAAGCACAACACGCTGCTGCTGCTCAGACATAAATCCTTCAAGTGCAAGGTTGGTTTTACTTCTACAATTTTTCTTTCGACACAGACATTTACATCGACAGTCTGGTGTTATAATTGTTTTGCTTCGGGTGTTTTGTGGATTGGGTAAGACTGTTTTTAGTGGCAGGATAACTATGGCCATTGACATGCACTAGCCTAGCACCAGCGACCTCTGCAAATACAAGGACTGGATGGAATATTTAATAAAGTGTCTCCACACGTCTCCAACACTCTGGCTCACTAGGAAATGAGGCCCTATGTCCAAAATTCTGGACTGTCCCTTTAAACAGTTCTATCTTACATTTATTCAGTTACAGGTAGTTTTATAGCTCAAAAATACTTTTCATTTTGATTGCTTTTATTGCCCTGAAAATGATATTTACACCTATAGGCAACTCAAACATCCACAAATCAAAATACAATAAAGCTAAAGGTGAGAGGCCAGTGTTATAATCAATGGTACATGCATTTAAAGGCACATTAAAGTTGATTTTCCATAATATAACCCCTTTAATTTGTATTATTTTCAACACTTCATTAACAGATGTTCCTGCTCTCATTGACCCTGTTGTTTTTAATGGCAGGTGAGCTCCCTGTACACTCTGTTTACTTGGGACAGTGCTAATGAAACCATCCTGATTCTCTCCAGTTTTAGTCAATACACTCTGATTACAGCTCAGCCCACAGAGCGGATCATCACCAGCGCTTCATAGGTGGTCATTTTCTAATCCAAATCTAGTTCTAATCATTTAGAGTAAAAAGCATTTAGAGTTGACACTTTAAGTCTGGACCTGTTCTAGTTCTCAATTAGTTTAGTCTTTATTAAATCAAAGCGATGCAGTCGTTCTGATATAGACTATATTTGGTTCAGTTTGTGCTACATTCAGACATGGTCAGGGCATCAGGTTTACACGCAAAGTCTACGGGGAACACCTGTCTAGGCTGATCCATCTTAGAGTTAGTTAGTTAGTGAGCATTGTGTAACTTTTCTGGAGATGTTATTGCTTTGTTTCACAGTATGGTGTTAAATCTTTTTACCTTTCTTCATGGAGACCAAACTAAGCCATGTTACAGGTCAGATCTGTGAAGAGACAACCCCGCTTACAGTCAGAATGCCTGTTTTTCTATGTTTTTCTGAGCTATAAAACCAGCTGTAACTGAATAAATGTAAGGTAGACCTGTTTAATGTCATACTGTGGAACGTTCCAGGCAGAGCAGACCAGACATATCCATAGAAACAAGCAAATGACGGACCCCCAACCAAAAAGTTACACAGTGCACCTTTAAAGAACTTTTGGAAAAATTCGCTGCATGTCGAGTTTCAAGTGTCTCTCCTCAAATGTGTTGTTTTCTGTAAATAGTTCTGCCGTCTTGTATCCTGTCCTATATATTAATAGGGTTAGGCAAAATAAGTGTTAAAACTTCAGCCTAAACCCCTTCTGTCTGTGGAATAACCTTAGTGATATGCATAATTTCTGTGTTAATTCTTCGTAATATGATGTATGATTATGCTAAATGACCAAAGAAAAAGAAACTAAAAAATAAATACATGAAAAAGTCAATATGTCCAACTAGAGGGCGCTCTGTATGCAGCACTAGGGATGTTCCAGAAAGGTTACTAAGACTATGTTTATATAATGACAGTCTGAACAGAATGATGTAAAAATGGCATCACGTCTTCACTTTTTATTCCGCGTTTAGACGAGCGTTTTCGGGAGGAAATCTGCGTGCATATGGTGAAGCAAAAGTGTGTGGAATTCGATTGGGTATGCATGCCAGGCGGCGAGGTGGTGACACTAGGTAGTGATGTATGTGACATAAATGTGTATGCAGCATGAGCAGATCTGACCAGAGTTTAAGCGTCTTGGGCAAGCGTATTACATTTTCCAATCTGGAGGATAGTTTCAGATTTTTGCATTTTTTAGCCCTAAAAACGCGATCACCGTCTAAACAAAAGACACTTCCGATAAAATATTTTGTCGTTTTTACCCACAAGTGTTCTCGTGTAAACAAGTCCTAACTCCAAAAGCCTGGCTCATTTGGCCAAGTCTGGCTTATAATGTTGTTAATTCAGGTCTATATAATAATAATACGTCATGCTGGGGGGTTTTACATGTATGTATATGGTGAAATGTGTAGCAGTTTCAATGGTGACACAATGCGCACATTAGCAAACACTGGCTAAAAAGTTTTAAAATTATGTGAAACTGAAGAAATTTATTTTATTTTTTTTTAAAGTGCAGTAAATAGTGCATTTTCAAGATCTTCAGGATCAATACAAGCGTTCACGGTCTTGTTTAGGTGTTCTCAACAAAAAGGTGAGAGTGTCTAACTGAAAAATAGTTTACTGGTGACTGTAATGATATCTAAGTGAGACTTGTTTAACAGCACAAAGCATCTCACCGGTTGTAGTTCCAGCTGAGTCATTCTTCATGATCAGACTGTCAAGACAAAACTTTAAAGTCTAAATTGTGTAACAGAGCGTCAAACAGAGCAGTGCCTATAGTTAGCATCACACCCCCAGGGAATGTTGATGACATCAGCTGCAACGCATCAATACAAAGTTTTATAATCACTGGATCAGCTGAAGATAAGGAAGGATGTTGTGCGAGCCTCTTGCAGCTGCACTCTGAATGAACTCCTCCTCAGATTCAGCTCCACCAGACAAAGACGTCACTGTGTCACATGGAGTTAGCATTCACACAGCGCCGGTCTGCTCCGGAGATACACTGTCCTCTGTGAGCAAATAGCTGCTTTTCACGCTTCGGTGTGTTGAACGTTTGTGCTGAAGTCTGGGAAACCTCTCCATGAAAGTGAAGAAGACAGCAGTACAATCAAATATAGGAAAGTGAGATTAGAAGTGAGAGTTTGTTGGGGTTTTTTTTTAGTGAACTGCCAAAGGGTTCCATACAACATTAATACAGTTTGGCGATTCTCTCTTTCATTATTCAAGTTCAAGCTCTTTATTGTTCTGCAATATTCAAGGTATAAAAACAAACAGATGCAACACAAATAATTTATACATCTTCTCGGAGGCGGAGGAGTGATGCTAACTGTAGGCACTGCTCTGGCTGAGGCTTTGTTAAATTTTAATCTGAGCTTTGTTTTAATGTAATCTGACCATGAAGAACTGACTTTACTGGAACTCCCCATCACCCCAGACTGATGTCACTCCTGATATGACGTACACAGAGGTAATTCTTCAACTGCAACCAAACAACCATAACGTTAACAAAGGTCAGAACCTCTAAGTACCTCTAATGTAGTACAATAGTTATAATGTGACCCATAAAAATAAAGTATAACATATTAACATTCTTAAATTTATGTTGAAACAGTCATAAAAATGCATTCTTTGCACATAAATTGTTCCTGCATTTTGGATGGATCACTGACGATAACAAGTTACTGGGTTCCCACGGTCATGAAAAGCCTGGAAATGTCATGAAAATTAAAAATGTAATTTTCCAGGCCTGGAACACTCATGGAATTTTGTAAATTCAATGAAAGTTTTGGAAAAGTCATGGAATTTTAGTATCTCTTTCACGCAACTACGGCATTCTGTTAAGTTATCATAAGGCTGTTATGATTATTTCCAAACGTATGCACCTTTTGTTTAAAAGAGACGACAATAAATGCACTGACAGTATTTTGAATGTTAAAAAACTATAATACCAAACCATAAGGTGAGTGGAAATGGTTAACATTTCATATTTAGCCCTAAAAGTCCGATCAATTCTACACATGTAGGTGTCGTAAAATCATGGAAAATTCACTTTAGGTCATGAAAAAATAAATTTTGCCAGTGAAAAAGAGTTGGAACCGTGAGGTAAAGATATTCCCTTTTAGAACTCAGCACTACTAAACTATAATATTTCCAACCAAACTAAATTATAATTAGAAAAACATGAAAACCTGACATATGGACTTTAAAAGTGCATTGTGTAACATTTCTGGTGTTCCATATCTTCCATAGTATGACATTAAACAGTTCTACCTGACATTTATTAAAATACAGATGGATTTACTGCTAAAACTACCTGGGAAAACATGCATTCTCACTGGGAGCAAGGTCGCCTTTCCACAGATCTGACCTGTAATTTGTAATTTAACCTGAATTGGTCTCCATGAAGATACAGTAGAAAGGTTTGATTCCATACTGTGAAACATTCCAGACAGAGCAAAAACAACTCCAAAGAGAAAATAGAAGGCATTATTTCTATACTTTCTATTTCATACTTCATATTTAAAAAAAAGAAATAGTATGGACTGCATTTAAAATATGAGTCAATAGCAAATAGATCCAATCCACCAAGTAGTTGTGCGCACTTCCGGTGCTTCGGTGGAGCTGTAGGTACATAAACACTATGCAAACATTACACATAGTACAGTACCTCAGACTTCCAGGACATTAGCCTTGAGCACTCAGCAGTTTCCTGTGCACTTTTCATCTGCACATCTGTGACCTACAATCACTGCTTTGTGTGTTCTGCATGCATCAAAAGAATGGAAATGAAAACATAAACGAGAGCGGATATTGGAGAAACATATTACACTCTTTACCTTAGAGTGAAGGAGACTTTACAGGGCATGAAGCAACAGGACTTGATAAGTGGAGGAAGTCTGGATGAGGATTGAAAGGCCAAACATTCTCACATATTACTTGGGTAACAACAAGTTGAGTAAAGTTCATCATGCGTCAGTAAAGATATATTGTATAAGTAGCTTTTCAAAATATGTTTGCTGTGGATGCTCGACTAATAAGTTTTACTGTGACAGCAAAACTATTAAATGCTTATAAACTCATCACAATGAATATTTAGGCTGTTCAGAATAGAGCCCTTCACTCCCCCGGGACCCGACGCAAACCAGTGCGGTGTGGGACACGTTTTGAAAGCTCACTGTGGGAACGGGACTGCACAGTGCTGGAGCGGGCAGGTGGGACGATAAACTGCAGTCCTGCAAACTAAATATGAGTGTGAAGTAAAATATACAAATGATTAATGTGTGCCTATCATACATCATTAGAGCTCGATATTTTATCTGGCATTAATAAAAACATTTTAAGCGTAATCGTAATCGTAGAGCAGGACTGAAAATTACAATTCTTTGCAGGCACAGGTGGGAGCGGGACTGAAAATTCTGCGCAGACCTCTAGTTCAGAATGAAAGTGAGGAATAATTTTGGACCACTAGCCTGATTCATCAGCCGGTTTCACTTCGTGGAAACTGTCAGACCATTAGGATGCATGCATTAGGATTCATTCGCTCGACAGTAGGCGACAGTCGCTGCTATTTGGCCGCTAACTGGGCTGACTGGTATATTAAGATTTTTCCAAATCCTGTAGGAAGAAGGGCAATAACGTCTTTCTCCTTGATAAAATTCACCAAACATTCTCTTTGTTCCGGCTTTAAATCCTCGATCTCGTGAATCGTTGCCAACACAGAATGTATGGCTTCGTCTACATCCATCTTGACCTCTTTCTTTACTGTTGTGCTGTACCACAAGGGATCCAGACAGGCGCTTGAGTTTGACATCATGGCTTCACAGCTCTTCTCTGATTGGCCGATGTGTGGTCTACAACTTCCGGGGTTCTTGCAAACTGTCTAGTGTATTCCGATTCCTGACCTAGTCACTGGAGAGAAATTAAATTGAGCGGAGGCAATAGGTGGCACCAGCCTGGCTATTGGACCACAGCAGTGCTCAGAAAATCCCTGTTTTCACCAACCCCCTATCTCCACCCACTTCTCTGTACTTGTGTTTATTTTAAGAAAGAAAAAATAAAAAAAATCTGACTCCAGGTAAATCTGGTAGCACTCAAACATTGTCACATTGCACTTTTCAAAATATAAATGAAAATCCACTGCCTGCACCGTTACGTGTTCTGTCATACCAGAGCAAAAGCAGAATTTGTCTTATTTAAAGGGGTAGAAGAAAAATCTGAAAAGTTGCAGCCCCTATTTTCCGTTTAAACATGAAATCTCTCTGTTACTTTAAATTCACTTTTTCCACAAATAGACAAACGACCCCCATTTGGCTCGGTCAATCACAGACTTAACTACAACTTCTGCTCTTTGAGACTTGGAACAGTCTTGATTTTGCTCTCAGCTGCAGACGTGATTACAAAGAGTCAAGTTCCCTGTGGGGCTCCTGCGTCACCTTGGCGTCATTTATGTTCTCTCTCTCTTCCTCTCTCTCTCTCTCTCTCTCTCCCACTTGCTCTTCCTCTCCCTATCTCTGTTTCTCTCTCTTCCTCTCTCCACCCCTTTTCTATTTCTCTTACCCTCCCTTCTCTGTTATCGCTCAACTCTCCTCTTTCTCTCCCAGTCTCTTTCTCTTCCCTCTCTACCTCCCATCTCCATCTTGCTCTCTTTGCCTCCCTTTTCTCTCACTCTCTCTTTTTCCTCTCTCCGCTCTCCTCTCTCTCTCTTCCCTTTCTCATCTCTTGTTCTCTCCCCCCTCTGTTTCTCTCATCTCCATTTTCTCTTGCCTGTCTTCCTTTCCTCTCCCTTTCTCTGTTCTTTCTCTTCCCTTTCTCTACTCTTTCTTGCTTCTCTTTCTCCTCTCCCCCTCTGTTCTCTCCCTTCATCTCTTTCTCTTGCCCTTTCTGTTCCCCCTCCCCCGTGTTTCACTCTCTTTGCTCTCTCTTTTTCTCTTTCTCTCCCCTCTCTGTCCCCCTCTTACTCTCTTCACTCTCTTTTTCTCTGTCTCTATCTTCTCTCTCCTTCTTTCTCTCTCCGCCTGTACCCTCTTTCGCCTTCCTCTCACTTCTCTCTCTCTCTGTTTCATGCTCTTCGCTCTCTCCTCTTTTTCTCTCTCTCTCCTCTCTGTCTCCCTCTTACTCTCTTTCCTCTCTTTCCCCTCTCTTTATCTCCTCTCTCCCTTCTTTCTCTCTCCCTCGACCCCTCCCTATGTCTTTCCCCTGTACCCTCACTGTCTTTCTCACCTTCCTCTCTCTCTCTCTGTGTCACTCTCTTTGCTCTCTCCTTTTTCTCTCCCCTCTCTGTCCCCCTCTTACTCTCTTTTCTCTCTCTCTCTATCTTCTCTCTCCCTTCTTTCTCTCTCCACCTGTCTATCCCCTGTACCCTCTCACCCCCCCTCTCTCACTCTGTCTCTCTCACCTTCCTCTCTCTCTCTCTGTTTCACTCTCTTTGCTCTCTCCTTTTTCTCTCTCTCTCCCCTTTCTGTCTCCCTTTCACGCTTATCCCTCTTTTTCTCCCCTCTCCATCTCCTCTTTTCCTTTTTTTTCTCTCTCCATCTCTCTCTCTTTCCCCTCCCTCTGTCTTTCTCCTGTACCCTCTCATTCCGCCGTCTCTCACTCCTCTCACTCTGTCTCTCTCTCCCTCCTCTCTGTCCCTCTCTCCCCTCCCTCTGTCTTTCCCGTGTACCCTCCCTCTCTTTGTCTCCTCCCTCTGTTTAATTCCTCTAGTCACAACACAACAATCATCGTCATTCAGTCCCGGACATTCAGAGTTATAAATACATGTGTGTGTTTGGCGACTGCTCACGTCTTTGAGATGAATGAATGACGATGGATGACATGCTCTCCGTGATGTCAGCGCCGAACCTCCATTAGCGTAAAAGGACTGACATCAAACATCATTAACTTTTAGCAATGGGCCTCATTCATGAAATGTTCTTGAGGCTGTCATGAACATATCTGACATTCACAAAATGTTTTCTGAAATGAAAATGTTCTTCTGGAACAAATCAACAAGTCAGGAGCACTCGTAAGAAGAAATATTCTGCAGTTTTAGAATTTTATTACTCTGATAATGCAACAAAAAATTTAATTCCTCCATGATTGTAAGTTATATATTTTTTAAAATAATTTTATTATTATTATTACTATTTTATATATATTTTTTGTATATATAATTTGTCATTTTTGAGGGAATGGATACCCAGCACATTAATAACAAAATAGACATAACAAAATAGTCTAAGACTAACACACATAAAACAACAACAACAAATACAACAACTTAAAGGGCCCATCTCATGCAAAATCAACTTTACAGAGCTTTCTACCTTCTAAGAGTGATGTGTGGACCTTGTATATGTCGCCGAAGTGGTTTTTAGATTGATTTGGCATTTTTTAACAAATTGCAGCATATTTCTGCCACCCTCCCACATGACAATGAACTAAAGCTGCTACAACGATGACGCGGCCAGCTACACCTTTATCGCTTCTTCTCACCCGCCCGCCTCCCCCGCTCCACATGAACACCTAAACAAAAGAGACAGTATAAACTAATTGTTCTACACTGCACTGTACACGATATAATAAGTTTATCTACTAGCGTTTATTAATACTTTACCAATCAGTAATGTTCAGCTGATGCCGACGCGGTGCTTGCGCTCAAAGTCCTCGTCCAATTCCGGATCCAACACATGCGGCTGAACGCGCTGTATCGCCATGATGAACAAAAGTTTATTCCTACCGCTATCAGGGTGCACGTCTGTCTCCCCCTCCCTCCCTGAGATGGGCGGAGGAATGGCGGCTCACTCAGATCCGCCCTCCGTTTGGAGCCTGTGCTTTCTGAGGACGGGCGGGTGGATGAGCAATAGTTGGTCTTTCATGGTTCCTGGTCTGTGACTGCGTCCAATAAATCAGTAAGATTTCATAACTATTGTGTAATGGATGTTCCCAAACCCAAAGTGTGCTTGTTTATGTGCAGAAGATACAATGCAAAGAGAGTTATTTTGCATGAGCCCTTTTATTATTTCTTATAAAAATATTACTTTGTGATACAAAAACATATATGACACAATGAGTTTTATAGAGCAAGAGAGAGACTTGGCCAGCCCCACTGTTCTCCATATGGGCCACTGTTACAGCCCTGAGCCCGGTCACAGCTCTGGACTCAATACCAGCATCACCCCACATGACCCGAACAGCATTAGGCGTGTTCCACCTGATTTCCCTTTCACTCACTCCCTCGCACTTTCATGTGTCATAAGGCCAAGCCCATATTGGCCTGGCATTGCTTCATCTGTGCTTGCTTAATTAACCCTGACAACAAGGTCGTCATCTCTGAGCCTCAAAAATCGCTCTGTTTCAATTTTTCCTGGATAGTTACATTATAAGAAAAAACTTTGGACTTCTCCAGCGCACGTTCAAGTCCAACTATTTAATTTGTGTTGACAGCAAATGCATGGCTCTATTAGGATTGCAATCACCTTGTCTAATGACTTCATTTATTTACTTCAATATCAAGTTGGAAATGGAGGTGGTGTTAGGTTATTTGTAGTTTTCCAAATCACATTATTCTAGTTTATGTAGATATTATCAAGTTAATAAGAAATTGTGGAATATACATGCATCACAAATCTTGAACTTCTGGTCATTGTGCAATGCATACTGAGAAGGATTCTCCAAAAAAGTATCAAACCACCATGTTTGATTTCCCAGTGGGATGCATCTGTTGACAAAGCAAAGTTCAAAAGACTTGAAAAGGCTTTTGAACCATATCACTTTTGTTTCTGGCTCTGATATTGTCATATTTTAGTTTTGGGATTCGGACACTGTAATTGTGTGGTTTTTGGATGTCCTAAAACCAGAAAATGGCTCAAAAAATGTTCTTCGGAAGTTTGTGAACTCCATAAATGCAAAAGGGATTCAGATGTGTGACTGCAAACCTCTGTTCTAACTGTTTCCCTTCCCAACCGAACTGAAAAATGGTGAAAGGCGAAGGCGAAGGACAGGAAGGACAAAAAAGGAAACCTTTGGTGGCCTAAGAAACCATCCCGAATTTGCAGCAAACCTTTTGTATGTGGAGCGCCATCAACGCAGGATCTCGTTTGTTAAGCGAGAGGTGCAGAAGACAAACAGGCCGAGCTCGCACTTTCTTGTTCTTGTGGTTTTACAGCAACATCGCGTCTTGGTTGCTTTGCAGTGGAAGTTGTTTCTTGGTGAACAGTTGGTGCCTTCCGCTTTGGTGTTGACTTTTTAAATTCGTAACCAAGGTTGAGCGAGGGATCAAGATTTTGCTTTGATGGCGCTCCACATACAAAATGTTCACTGCAAACTCGGGATGATTTCTTAAGCAGCCAAAGGTTAACTTTTTGGTCCTTCCTGTGTATCAATACTGTCCATCACCTTCACCTTTCACTATTTTTCAATTCCATTAGAAAGAGAAACAGTTTGAACAGAGGTTTGCAGTCACACAGATCTGATTCCCTTTCGCAGTTATGGAGTTCTCAAACAAATTTCTAGAGCCATTTTCCACTGTTAGGACCAACAACCACACAATTATGATGTCCGAATCCCAAAACTAAAATATGACGATATCAGAACAAGAAACAAAAGTGATATGGTTCAAAAGACTAGAAAAGATTGTCTTTTCAATAGACGCATCCCACTGTGAAATTAAATACGGCGGTTTGATGCTCACTTTTTCAGAAAATCCTTCCCAATACGCATTGTGCAATGAGCAGAAGTCCGAAATTTGTGATGCATGTATTAATGCCAAGGTGACCAAAAGCATGTTTAATAAGGGTGTAAAGTCACAATTATATAATATGTCCGCTTTGGATATTAAAGACATTTGTGTAATTTTTCTGATTCACTCTATGACAATTCTGTAATGTTCCACAATGCCATGGAATGGAGCAGATGGGGCTACCAGGTCAGGTCTGTGGAGAGGGAATGTTTTTGAGCGATAAAAACACCTGTGATTGAATACATGCTTACTAGACATTAGATTAGATTAGATTTAATGCCATACTGTGGGGCATTACAGGCAAAGTAACCTTAAGAAAGAATAATGTGTTCTAAAAATCATGCATAATCAAATACTCTTTATGATACTTTTGCATTCTATTAAAATTGTAGTTGTTTTATTCATATCCAAACAACACATTTTAAAAATATTCAGGAACATTGAGTCATTATCATGCTATTCTTTCACCAACAGTGTGATGCACAAATGAGCTTCCTCTTTATTCAGAACTAGTCGAGCAAACACGTCCTATCTTATGCATTGTTAGAGAGGATAGAGCTTTGCAAGAGTACAACTTTAAAATATTATTACTGAAATAAAAATTAGTGACCTAGGCTACTCATACAAAAGTATATGGAGGATGTTAAAGCTACCAGCTGTAAGATTATAAGATTTCTTTTAGCCATAATCTAAAACAAAATCACACTGGATTGTAATGTGTAAGAAATGTAAATGTTCAAATAATTTATCTGTCAACATATACATATATATTTGTCACTTTTAGGTATACTCATTGAGTGCGTATACATGCACATCAATAACCCGGTTATGATCGGGTTTTTTGAGTATCCCGGTTTCTTGATGGTGCATGTATACGCAGTAACCCGGTTTCAGTAACCCGGTTATGGCAGTATCCCGGTTATTAGAAACCGGGTTACTGTAGCTGGTTTATTCCGATAGTAACCGGGTTACTTGTGGCATGTATACGCAGTACCCCGGTTACTGCAACATAAAGTTGAGTGCGCATGCGTCCAAAAGACACTTTCCAGCCTCTCAACACAACAGTAGTGACATAAATAAATTGACCAACATAAATAAAGTGACCAAACGAGTGAAATGACTGTAAAATTAAGAGCTGCGCTAAACCTGCACACGTACAATCTGCACTCGTGTGATCGCTGAAAAGCTAAAACATGAACTATCTCCTATACTCTATATGCACGAAACACACTCACCATCATTAGCGCCTCTTCTGTCACAGAAATAACACACATAATCCACAGAGTCGTGTCATTTAGTCCAAAAAAAACTGATCGCATCAGCGGCGCAAGGAGCGAGTTGTTCTTATCGCCGCTAGCAGTTTATGCTAATTAGCCAAACGGATTTAAGTTTAGTTTCTGTAAAACGTAAACAAATGTGATCACAGCTGAATTATCTGATCAAACGGGCTGATGTATCTATAGTCTTTATGGTTTATATGTTGTAAAGTTGAGTTTATTTATGCAGAAGATTTTAATGAAGAATCTGCACAGTGGATTGTGGGAGATCTCGTAGCTCCTTAGCTTCTTATGCTAAAGGAGCTCACGGTTTGTATTTTTCCTGGTTTATGAAATTGATTTAAGTTAATTTTTGCGCCTGCGCATTTGTAAGATTATGTCAAGAAACCGGGATACTCCATTTGATCATGTATACGCGAATATGAGTATCCCGGTTTCTCAGTGCGCATGTATTACGCAGTAACCCGAATACTGACATAACCGGGATATGGCTAATAACCGGGTTACTGATGTGCATGTATACGCACTCACTGAGAAAGAATTACTGAAACTTTTACTCAGTACAACTTTTACAAAGTACAATTTTCCCATTACTTTTTTTTTAGACTAAACTCATAATACATTTATTCATTTCCTCACTGACACTGACTATTATATCTACTACCCACTTGTGAAAATAGGTCACCAGTGAAACTATGGCAACATTGTCTTGTTCGAGGCTCTGTCTGTTTAGTTATTTCAATATTCAAAGTAGAAAAACAAAGTGGCAATATTCCACCAGGCAAGGCCCAAGGAGGAGATCCCATTTGCACACCACCCTTTCAAGAAAAGTACAGGCCGGGCTCCGTGGTGATTTCCTGGAATGCACCGACTGTGTTTGGTCACACTCCATCAGGGTGCGGTACCAAATTATGGGTCCTGAGTACAAACTTGGTGGGCCCGCCCTGTGTGTTCTACATGAAAAAATGGGAGCTACTTCATAATATCTGCAACTTAATTGGTCATAACAAAGCATTCATAAAGACTTAAAGCCCCACTGTGTAACTTTTGAGCCAAAAATAGATAAATAAAAGCATTTTTATTTCATTTTGGAAGGTTTTATTGCACTGAGATACATAGAAAAACATGTGTCCTTACTTTGAACAGGCTCAAATCTCCACAAACCTAATTGGAGGAGGGCCTCATCCTTTTTGTTTCCACAGAACTGTTGTTACTTTGACTATAATATAATAGTCATATAGTCATATATCGTAAAATCATTTTATACCATAATAGTATGGCATATCCATCACCATGGAGAATGTTCCAAAGTATGGTTTTACCTAGACTGAATCATGCAGGTGATATTTCACTTTCAGAAAGTTCCATGTTTTCGCTTTAATTCATCAAGAACAAATAGTTTGTCAAGACTGATGCAGGCTTTTTTTTTTTTGAGATGCTATAGGCTTCTTACACCCTTTGTGGCAGCAAATGTGGCAGAAGACCTTCCAGAGGAAATCTTTTGTGGGAATGAACCATTTCATCACCAACTGCAACACCATTTAGGGCCTATTTACGCGAGAACGCTTGTGGGTAAAAACGACAAAATATTTTATCTGAAGTGCCTTTCGTTTAGACAGTGACAGTGTTTTTGGGGCTTAAAAATGCTAAAATCTGAAACCACCCTCCAGAGTGGAAAAGTTGAATACACTCCTCCATAGCGTTTCCATCTACACTGCCCAAGACGCAAAACTCTGGTCAGATCTGCTCACATCACATACACGTTTACATCACGAACATCATACCCAATCAAATTCCACACACTTTTGTGTCACCGTATACACGCAGATTTCCTCCCGAGAACACTCGTCTAAACGTGGGATAAAAAGAGAAGACGTGACACCACTTTTGTGTCTTCTGTTCAGACCGTCATCATATAAACGTAGCCTTACACCAGTGTAAATGTTGTTGCAGCTAAACTTGAATTTCCCTTGGGATTAATGAAGTTTCTGTCTCTGTCTCTTTCTGTCTCTCTCTTTCTCTTGCTTAGTAACAATTTAATTAAAGGATTAGGCTTAGTGTACCAAACCTGAATTGTTCCAGCTAGAACCCTCACTAATTGAACCTGGATCTTATTGATACAAACCAACATGCTGATAGAAACTCCACCTTCAGTGCCACAATGTTACAAAACTCCACCTGTACCATTACCTCACCGCTTTTATGTTTTCACCTGTTGTTTTGTTGTTGCCCCCGGTGATAAAACCCCTGTAAAATTCCACCACCAAGACACCTATTTATTTCTGCATTACATAATTTACAATGAGCAGCATCATTTACTCCCCCTGGCTCCAAATGTTTCCAGCTTTCCGTATGACTCCAGGCAAAAACAACCACACAGCAAATAAGATGAAAGCTCCTGTATTACACTAAAAATAACCCAACTCCAGGTCTGTTTGTTCTGAGGAAACAACATTATAACATAGATCAGAAAATAGTGTAATATGGGCCCTTTAAGTTCAAATAAGTAGATTAATTTCAACAAAACATAACATAAGTCTCGTCTTAAAACCCACTTTTATTCTCTGGTCTTTTATTTATTTTTTATGTATTTTATTGGTTTTTTTATTTATTGCTATTCTATTGTTTTGCTCTTATTTTATTTTATTGGTTTTATTGTTTTAGGACTAGTATGATTAAATCTGAGCGTTTATTTTATCATTATTTTATTATTGTTGTTATTTATTTGTGCAGGACTTTGGAAACTGTTTGTGAAATGTGCTACATAAATAAAATGGATTGGATGGATAAAAGTAAAATATGTTACTAAAACCCTACCTAGTTATACATTTAATAAAGTTTATCGTTTTACTTTCTTGTTGGAAATGCGGACCGACGTAGAGGTAATTTCATAACTGTTATCAAGCAAGCATAATGTAAACAAAGACCAAAGCTTGTTTAATTCATACATTATTATCATTTGCCAATATTAATATACTTTATCCTATTAAATGACAACGTTATTCTATTTATTAATTGTGTAAATTATCAGAAAAATGTGTTCCTGTGTGTCATTTGTTCCTGCATATTGGATGGAGTTTTGTGTATTTTTAATTTAGAGAAGGATTCTGTTTCAGAGCTATTTTCTGTCATTTTCAACTTTTTTCTCAGCCTTTTTTCACAAACTCACTTCACTTATGTAAAACCATGCTAAATGTGATGGGAATTTATATTGTGGAAAGACTTCTCTCAATCTGTCTTTGTGTAAATGAACGTGATTTCTACCTGAGATCCAGAATCAGTCCTCATCATATGTAAAGGCTCAGCAAACACAGTCCACACACCCCACAGGAAACTCTGTGTTGTCTTAGCTGTCCTCAAAGGTATGTTCATTTAGCAGCAGCCTCTGAAACAAAAGTCACTCTGCTTTGATGTGTATGTAACTTGTATTTTTGTATAAATACTCAGAGCTTGAATGCTTTGGGGCAGAGACTCGAAGAAGAGACTCAGAGGCAGAGATTCGAGGAAGAGACTCAGAGGCAGAGATTCGTGGAAGAGACTCAGGGGCAGAGATTCGAAGAAGAGACTCAGGGGCAAGAGACTCGAGGAAGAGACTCAGGGGCAGAGACTCGGGGAAGAGACTCAGGGGCAGAGACTCGGGGAAGAGACTCAGGGGCAGAGACTCGGGGAAGAGACTCGGGCAGAGACTTGGAGAAGAGTCTCAGAGGAAGAGACTCGAGAAAGAGACTCAGAGGCAGAGACTCAGAGGCAGAGACTCGAGAAAGAGACTCAGAGGCAGAGACTCGAGAAAGAGACTCAGGGGCAGAGACTCAAGAAAGAGACTCAGAGACTCAGGGGCAGAAGAGAGGCAGAGACTCGGGGAAGAGACTCAGGGGAAGAGACTCAGAGAGGAAGAGACTCGGGCAGAGACTCGGGGAAGAGACTCAGGGAGACTCAGAGACTCGGGGAAGAGACTCAGGGGCAGAGAAGAGACTCGGGGAAGAGACTCAGGGAGACTCAGGGGCAGAGACTTGGGGAAGAGACTCAGGGACAGAGACTCGGGGAAGAGACTCAGGGGCAGAGACTCGGGGAAGAGACTCAGGGGACTCAGAGACTGGGAGACTCAAGAGAGACTTGGAGACTCAGGGGCAGAGACTCAAGAAAGAGACTCAGGGGCATAGCCTTGAGGAAAAGACTCAGGGGCAAAGACTCAGGGGCAGAGACTTGAGGATGAGACTCAGAGATGAAATACTCTGGGGGCGGAGACTGGGGGCTGATGTGGTAGAGACATACTGCTGTTGAGGATGTTTGGGCAGGGCAGGCCTAGGCCTCGTTCATATCTGCTGCAACAAGAATAAACCTTTGTCTGTATTCCAAAAACTCATGGATTCATTATTTTTTCTTTTAGATCTAGTCTAGTTTTTTCCACAACACTAAATATTTACAACAGATACTGCCACCTGAATGAAGTAATAATCACAAAAATGTAAAAACCATAAATTTATACTTTTGTATTTGTAAACAGCATGCATGAGTATCCTCAAAATCCAATTTTTATTAGTGTCTGGTGGCTGACGTCATTCTTCCTCATTTGGGACAAAGAAATTGAGTCAAGTGGATGATTCAAGGACCCTCGGAGATAAAAATAACTTTAAAAGAAAGTCACTGCTTTTGTGCATATTATGATTTCAGATGCTGTTCTTTATTTTTTAATCCAGCACAATCGTAAACAGTGAAAGAAACGTGCACTGTTCTGACACACTGCAGTGATAGGGGGTTCTATATGTATGTCTATGCTTGGAATGTTCAGCAGCAATGCACACATTAGCAAACACTGTAAAAGAAAAGAAAAAAGAAACAAAATTAAAGGAAGAAACTAAATGTATTTAAACAGCACATTTTAATGAGCCTGTGATCAAAAAGGGAGAGTGACTAACTGAAAAACTGTTGACTAATGATAGCTAGCTTGTGACTAATTTTATGTGTGAGAATTGTTTAAGAGCATGAATCATCTCACCTGCTGTATTTCCAGCTAAGCCACTTCTTTCTAGTCAGATTGCATTCAATTAAAACTCAGATTAAAGTCTAACAGAGCTTCAGACATCCCCAGGGAATGTTGACGATATCAGCTGCAAAGTATTTATTTCAAAGTTTATTTAATCACATTTCTTTATTTAGTCATGCCAAACAAATCCATTGACTTGGTTTATTTTTCGTAACAGTAAAATTGCGTGTGTTTGCGGAGTCATTTCCCTTAACATTGTGACCGGACAGGACTGTATCCTTCGAATGTCTATTCATTGGCCAGATGTGTCCTAGTTCTTAAAATAGTGACTTCCTCAAAAAAAAAAAAAAAAAAGGAGACACGCACAATATCTGTAGTTTTAAAATGTTGTAAAAATGTACAAAATATAGCATTAACTGAAGTCAGAACTGAAGAAGCCTCTTGGATGTGTGTCAAAATGTGTACTCTTGAAAACCTTCAGTCCAATTCAATTTTCTTTTGCGATGGTATCAACTGAAGTAAAGAAAAAAAAAAAAGAAAGAAAGAAAGAAATAAACACAAACTTTGCAAAACCCTTTAGCTGCAAGTTATAGACTAAAGTTACAGGTTCCAGGTCTGTCAGCTGATTGAAAATAATTAACATGCTACAATTTCTTTGCTTTTTAACTACAGCACATCTCATTTTAAAAAGAGATTGCAGGCATTTAAAGCTAACAAGGTCATGGATCTATGTGGTGAAAAGCAGTAGTTTGATATATACACACTGCTAATCCTATGTTATGATAAATTATTACAACATTATTTACATATTTAATATAATTTACGGCAGAGGTGGGATTTGCAAGTTGTGACTTGGACTTGAGTCAGACTAGAGTCACTATTTTTAGGACTTGAGACTTGACTTGATAAAATGGACTAAGACATGGGCCTTGACTTGGACTTGAAGGTTAATGACTTGGGACTTGACTTGGACTTGAAGGTTAATGACTTGGGACTTGACTTGGACTTGAGAAGACTTGAGAAGCACTTTTAAATCTGAATTCTTTCTATTCTGACCGTAATGACTCACACTAAGATCTTGTCAAGACATTTAAAAAGGAAAAATTAACAAAATTCTACAACTCTTATATAAATTACTCATATATAAATATACAATTATTTTTTAAGTACAAGCTGTATTTGGTGCTTAGGTTTAAAGAGTTGAAATGACTTGAGGCTCAAAGCAGACGACTTGGACTTGACTTGGACTTATGGGACAGTGACTCGAGACTCAACTTGGACTTGCCTGTATTTGACTTGGGACTTGACTCGGACTTGAGACTTGTAAAACAAAGACTTGGTCCCACCTCTGATTTATGGTTAAACACTTACTATATATGACAAACAATCCGTGGTTAAACAAAGTGACTGTCTCTGATTTGAAAAATAGGTAAAAAAAAACAAAGTTGGAAATTTCTGGTTGAACCCAGAAGTGGCATCATCATGTACCAACTCTATATAACTCGAAAATTCTGGTTGTGTTTTAGAAGATTTCTGCACAAACTGACAGTACACCAAGGCAGTTCAATGCAATGGTATCAACTGAAGTAAACAAAGAAAGAAGGAAAAGCAAACACAAACTTTGCAAAACCCTTTAAACTGCAAACTTATAGTCTAAAGTTACAGGTTCAACCCCCATGTAGACCAGCCCAGTGGTCATTTATAAAGCATGTATAAGTACAAAAGTGTTTCATGCATGAAGTTTGTGCTCTATAACTCCACTTGTGTCTTGTTTGTAGAGGTGTCTTTTTGTTTTGCGTTGTTTTTTGCTCATTTGTGTGTTAATGTGTTAATTTGGTGCTCTGCAAGTAAGTTGGATTGAAAGAGCTGGAGGAAGTGTGCGTGGAAAGGGAAGTTTGAGCCTCCCTGCTCAGACGGCTGCTTCCATGACCCGACCCTGGATAAAGCAGAAGAAAATGGATGGATATAAAAAGACTACATAATGCAGAAATGAGCAGTCTGGCCCGATAACTCTGAACTTTGTGCGTGATTGTTTTTATAGATGAGAAGAATCTGTGCTCTGAGGGAAAAGCAACATTTGAGGAAGTTTGTGTTTTGTGTAAATGAGACTCAGGCTTTTTGCTGCAGGATCTGCATGTTTCAGCTTGTGGTTCTCCCCATCAACCCAAAACAAATCCTCCAGTTAAGGTAGTCCGGGCCAAGACCAGCTCAAGATCTGGAGATGGGTCCTGACAGGAACCATTGCAGTACTGAAATTCAACTCCAAGTCTTGCATGAAGGGAAAACAACATTATAACATTGTTCAAAGCAAACAATCCAGTTCTGTATAATCTTGCGTCATTAACTTCAATCAGTCCAATTTCAATAACAAATCACAAATGGGAGAAATGCACAAATGTTCTATAGTGAAATGTGGCGCTGCTCTTTTCTAAACATTGTTGTACTTCCATGTATTACATCAGATTTCAGTCCATTTGGCGTCTTCTTGGCCTCGTCCTTCTCCATGGTCGCATTAGAATTCATTTATTTTGTCTGATTCACAGATGTTACATAATGGTCTGTCGGAAAAATCTCTCCATCTCTGCAGCTCTCCACAACACACAGAGCAAACTGAACTAAATTAAACTAAACTAAGAGAGGAAACGGCATGAAAACACATATCTGCACCTAGATCAGTTTAATGCCATATTGTGGAATATTCCAGGCAAAGACAATAATGCAAGCTGGACAAAAAAATGTTGAATCTTAACATGGATTCAGATTTTTTGATGTTGTAAATTGCCTATAGACTTGTTAGGTGTGGTGTAATTTCTGTGTCCATCAGCTGATTGAAAATAATAAAGTCTAAAAAGAGATTGCAGGTGTTTAAAGCTAACATGGTTGTAAGCATGGATCAAGGTTTAAAACTGACGAAAATTGTTCGAGGGGCGTTGACGTAAGAAGCTTGACTAGACTAAGATACTGTTAACAGTGAGTGGCAGTTATTTAGATACAGTGGGGGAGTTAGAAATTTAGGGGCCCTATGCGGACTTGAGTTTGGGGCCGTCGTTTCACTGCACTTTTAAATTTATTGTCTGTTTTAACCCATTGTTCTTGAGACATGCACATTTCTATTTATTAGATTTATGGTGGATTGGAAACTTGTCTTTTTAGTTTGGTCGCCCACTAGATAACCAGAGCTGAAAGTAGTTTTTTTTTTTTTTTTTTTTACTAGTACAATTATATTTTTGTCTACATCCATTAGCTATAATTATGATTTTTTCTTATTATTGTTCAAAAATAAACCACTCTCATTTAATGTCATATTGAAAGAAAATCTAATTGCTCTGAGGTCTTGGCCATTAGTGGCACTGAGGCCAATACATGCATCCTGAATTTTAGTCTTACACTCATTGTGCAATACATACTGGGAAGGGTCCTCCAAAAAAGTGAGCATCAAACCACCATGTTTGATTTCCCAGTGTGATGTGTATATTGTCAAAATCAATCTTTTCAAGTCTTTTGAACCATATTGCTTTTAATTTTAGTTGTGGGATTCGGACATCATAATTGTGTGGTTGTTGGATGTCCCAGCAGTGGAAAATGGGCTTCAGAAGTTTGCGAACTCCATAACTTCAAAATGGAATCAGATCTGTGTGACTGCAAATCGCTGTTCAAACTGTTTCCCTTCCCAAAGAAATTGAAAAATAGTGATGGGTGGAGGTGATGGGCAGTATTGTTACATAGGAAGGGCGAAAAAGGAAACCTTTGACTGTGTAAGAAATCATCCCGAGTTTGCAGTGAACATTTTGTATGTGGAGCCCCATCAATGAAAAATCCCAATCCCTCACTCCACCTTGGTTATGAATTTAAAAAGTCAATGCCAAAGCGAAAGGCACCAGCTGTTCGCCAAGAAACGCCTTCCACTGCAAAGCGACCAAGACGTGATGTTGCTATATAGCTACAAGAACAAGAAAGTGTGAGCTCAGCCTGTATGTCTTCTGTACTTCTCGCTTAACAAACGAGATCCTGCTTTGTTGACGCTCCACATACAAATTGTTCGCTGCAAACTCAGGATGAGTTCTTAGGCTGCGTTCAGACTGCAGCCTGAAGTGACCCAAATCCGATTTTTTGGCTTCTATGTGACCTGTATCCGATCTTTTAATGACAGTCTAAACGGCACAGATCCGAATTTTTCAAATGCGACCCAGGCCACTTGGATATGTGGTCCTGAATCCGATACATATCCGATCTTTTGACATGCGACTTCAGTCTGAACGGCCAAAGCGCATCCATCCGACCTACACGTCATCAACAAGCGACAAACGTCACTATTCTGCGCTGAAGCAGGCGGAAACCGGAACAGATGCCCGAGCCACCTCAACTGGCTCCTCTCGACGTGGAGGAGCAGCGGCTCTACTCCGAGCTCCTCCCGTGTGACTGAGCTCCTCACCCTATCTTTAAGGGATAGGGAGCCCAGCCACCCTGCAGAGGAAACTCATTTCAAGCGCTTGCATCCGCGATCTCGTCCTTTCGGTCATTACCCAGAGCTCATGACCATAGGTGAGAGTAGGAACGAAGACTGACCGGTAAATCGAGAGCTTTGCCTTTCGACTCAGCTCCCTCTTCACCGCAACGGTCCGATACAGTGACCGCATCACTGCAGACTCTGCACCGATCCACCTGTCAATCTCACGTTCCGTCCTCCCCTCACTCGTGAACAAGACCCCGAGATACTTGAACTCCTCCACTTGAAGGCAGGGACTCGCCACCCACCCGGAGAGGGCAAGCCACCTTTTTCCGGTCGAGAACCATGGCCTGGGACTTAGAAGAGCTGATTCTCATCCCAGCCTCTTCACACTCGGCTGCAAACCGCCTCAGTGCACATTGCAGGTCCTGGTTCGAGCAGTTTCTTCAGAATAAGTATTTGGATACGATAAAATATTGTCAAAAGCAGTTTAGTGCAAGTTGGTATATGTACTTTTATTTCAGTTATACCCTTTCTTACAAAGTGTTTTGAATCAACTGGTTTTGGACAAAAAAATAAAAAATAAAAAGACTGGACTAATGTTTCTGAGCTGCCCTGAATGAGATGAATGAAAGAGCACAGAAAAACACAAGCGCACCGTCTGAGAGTTTTGATTCTATAACAGGCTATGGAGTTCAATGAAAAAATGAATTTTGGGCTCAAAATTTCATTTAAGAAAAGTGTGACTCTACAATTTTGTCTGAGCTAATGTCAATTTTCTGTTGAGAAATGTGTCAAAGCGACTGAAAAATAAAAGAAAAAACTGTAAGATGTTAAGATTTGTAGTGCTTTTAGGTTTTGTAAGGCAATGAACTGTGTGTGCTGTAACTTGCAGACCTGCAGTTTTCTGACACAAGTGAACTCTCAGTCTGTTTTTGGCAATACTTGATTTTTCTTTCTTGTCAATAACAGAGCCAAAGTTCTCAGAGGAGATTCAAAACAAATATCTTTGACAAGTCCAGACATGGCTCCAGGTCCCGCCCTGCACGGAGACCTTTATTTATGACAGTTTGGTGATCAGACTGCTCCAGGGCCTATTTCACTTTACACTTTACACGTTTCATGTTTTCAAGAGGAAGTTACATTTGGATAAATTACATGTACGTGAGGAGATTTTACCTTGTTGTTTTTACTTTAGATTCAGAAGAGACGTGGCCTAAGTAAACGACTATCAGCAACCAACACAGAACAGAAATTCACTAATACATATACATTTTAAAAACATAAGCATTTCTCATTCTTAACACTTTTTAGAATTTTCTTGTACTCACCAAGTGACACTAAAGATCTTATGAGTTATTTTCATATGGGTTTTACTTCTTCTAAACGTGCATCATGTAACATTTCTGGAGGAAGATAGATAGATTATACCAGGGGTGTCCAAACTTTTTTCATCAAGGGCCACATATCTAAACACAGGTGAAGCAGAGGGTTGATCGAGGGCCGTAGACTGATGCTCAATACAGTGAATAATTTCAATATGTGCATGTTTAACACGTTAGAATGAGCCATCAGTCTTTATTCATGCTAAGATCCTCAAAATCACACACTAAATATTAAATATTAGCTTTGTCAAGGCAGATTTTCAAAAAACTTGCAGTAAAAAAATATTTCTTAAATTGATGCAAGACAAGTTTGGCCCAATTCACCTGGAAGTCTGAGGGCCAAGAAAAAATTTGTCTGAGGGCCGCATTTGGCCCCCGGGCCATAGTTTGGACATGCCTGAATTATACTTTACTGATCCCCAAATAAAGTATTATCTATCTATCTGTTTATCTATCTAGCCGGGACAGAATATTCAGTCCCGCTCTGGCCCGCTTCCACAAATAATTGTAATTTGCTTTCCAGCTCCCACCCACATCTGCGATATTTTGTAAGAACCTGATAGCGCTCATAACATTGATAACGATAGAGAATCAGAAAGGAATTGTCTAAAATGTGTGCAAGATTAGACCACGTCAACAGATTTAGGCTGCTTAAAATGTTTTTTATTAAAGCCAAATAAAATATCCAGCTCAAATGATGTATGATAGGCTTACATTAATCATTTGTATATTTTTCTTTACACTCATATTTACTTTGCGTGACTGCAGTTTATCATCCCGCCCGTGCCCGCAGTGAGCTGTCAAAATGTGTCCCATGCCTCACTGTTTTGCATTGGGTCCCGCGGACGCAGGGCTCTACTTCCTGGCCGGAAGGTCAGCTGCTTGTCTTTATGGAGATGTTATCTTTTTGACATGTTCCACAGTATGGATTTAAGCATGTCTCTTGTCATAGAAACAAGTAGGTCCGAAGTTAATTATTCACAGCGATAAGCGATGAGTTTATGAGTGCTTTTCACAACTTTCAGAGATCAGAGTTCAGTTTCCTGACAACAACTAGCATGCTAACAGCACTCTTTTTGATTCTTGATACAGGCTGTATACAGTAGACTTATTTCTGTTTCAAGAGCTGCTTTTACAATATATTTCTTGCTTTAGTACATGGAAAAAAACAGATGTATACACTTACAAAACCTATGCCTGCCTCTCCACCTCTGTTGCGGGGTAAGGTATTGTCCGCAGGCACAGGAAGTCATGAGAGCACAGATCGCCTGAGGAGGTGGCTGTGACGTCATGAGGAGGTGCAGCTGTCTTCCTCCCAAACACTGGAGGTTAAACCAGTGTCACTCAAACGCACTGAGCTCCCATGAGAAAAACACTCTCTCAATGAACCATTCAGGCGTTCAGGAAGCACTGCTATAGGACAAGAGGAACAGACTAAGCAGTTATACGTATGCTGACGGCAGTGGTGGATGTGTGGTAAAGGGCTAGTCATGCTTTCTCTTGCTTTAGATTTATTCATTCAATCTCTATTACGTAAACACACATATGTGCACTATATAACTTTTCTGGGGCATCCACCACCTGCTTAGCCTGATTCATCATCCGGTTTCGCTTCGTAGAAACTGTCTGACCTCGCAGCGTTAGAATTCAATCGCTTGATGGTAGATGGGTACTTTTTTTATTTAACCAATTGCTGCTATTTGGTCGCGACGTATGTAATGCGCTGTTAACAGGGCTAACTGGTATATTAAGCTTTTCCTAAATCCCGTAGGTAGAAGGGAATAACATCTTTCTCCTTGATAAAATTCACCGAACATTCTCTTTGTTCTGACTTTAAATTCTCAATCTCTGGAATTGTTACTAACACAGAATATATGGCTCTTCGCTGATTGGCTGGTGCCCGAACTCGCACTTCCGGGGTTTTTGCGAACCATCTATTTCAGGGGTGTCAAACTCAAATTCATTGAGGGTCGAAATTAAAAACTGTGACTAAGTCGTGGGCCAAACTAAATATTTACTGAAAATTTTCCACAACATCTGCATGTTTTCTCTTCTTTCGAGATATGTAATGTTAAACCTTTTCTTATTAAAATAAATGTTTAATAATAGTTTTGCTTAAATACTGAATCAACAACAAGCATAATATGAAATAATAACAACATTTTAAATAAATAATGTCTCTATAGTCTATAGTGTATCCGAAGGCAGCTCTAATACATATTTGATATGCTCTCGAGGGCCAAATATAATTATATCATGGGCCAAATTTGGCTCCCGGGCCTGAGTTTGACATGTCTGGTCTAGTGTATTCCGATTCCTAACCTAGTTGCTGGAGAGAAATGCAGTTGAGCAGAGGGAGTAGGTGGCGCCAGCCTGGCTACCACCAACTAGTCCACATAGAGACTTTGCCTGGAACGCATGAAACATATCAATAGCAGATCAAGAGTCCTGCCCCCTTCCAAGTCTGCTCCAGTTTCCATTTTCCATTCATTTATTCCATAGACTTTTTGAAGAATGCAAATATAAACATTTCTAAAGCAAAAGAGAGGCTAACTAACTATGTGGTAACAAGGTTGTAACGTAATTTCTGTGCCCTAGGTACAAATCATCAAACTGTCTAATGAAAAATGCACGTTAGAAGATTGAAAAAAGAGACTGGTAATGTCAGTGAGACTTTCCTGGTTGAATAAAGGTTACCTAAAACAAGAAATCCAAGCGCTGAGCTGTGTGTGACAGTTTCTGGGTTTACTGGTGTTCTGTGACTGTTGAGGAGAGACATCGTGGCGTGTCATCTGGAGCTTCTGTCAGGACATGGGCTCTGAGTCAAGCACATGACAGCTGACGACAAAACCGGAGGAGGGCAGAAAATGTTCCCTGTACAAAAATACATTAAACATTTGAACAACACATCATAATGTAGTATTAGTCTACTATAGGCAGAGTGGAGCAGGGCAGTGAATAAGTGAACGCGTATGTTGTGCGTGTACATGTACACACGTATGAAGGGGATGTGGTTTGAGGGTCAGTGGAGACAGAAGCAAAACAACAGCAAGTAAGTAAGTAAGTAAAGTTTATTTATATACAGCTTTTCACAGACATAGGTCACAAAGTGCTTCACATACAAAAGGTAAAACTACACTATCTAGAGCAGGGGTCTCCAACTTTTAAATAAAAGAAAATGCCAAAAACCTACTTATTTTAACAGTCAAAAGAAACTGAGCATAGGAAAACTTCAGATGGGGAACAGTTTGATAACTATAAAACATAAACTTTGTATCCATTTATTAGTGCACTAAGTTTAGGGTGACCAGATTTCCAAAATAGAAAACTGGGATCTCCCCTTTTTTGGTGATTGGTAATAGTGAAACTGTGAAATAAGTGCGTAATTAAGGAAAATTGTTATGTATAGACCATTCATGACGAACATATAAGTCAGTATAGTCACATTTTCTTTGTGTTTGGGTGATTTTTAAGCAGCTTTTCTGTATTTTACCTAAACAAATAACAATTTATGCATCTTTTTGCTGTTGGCAGGGATCAGATTGGTCAAAAATATGAATACTTGGGACATTTCATGAATAAAACTGGGCCAAATCACTGGTTTTGAATAAATCTGCCGGGGCCCAAAACTGGGACTATCCTGGGTAAATAGTAGTTACCGTGGTAGTTCATCAGATCTGAGCCATTCAGCACAATATGTATAATTCAGAAATCCTTTGGTGAGCTACTTGGAAGGGGGTGGAGAGCTACTGGTTGGAGACCACTGATCTAGAGCATTGTTTACTAAAGACTGGGTTGTGTCCCTCAGGTAGGTCGCAAGAGATTTTTTGGGGGGTCGCCTTGTCACGATCTGCATGTAGGTCTGCAATATACAGTTCTACAGACTATTTTGTTCCAGTATTGCTGTTTCAATTGAATGTTGAAAAGAAAAAAGAAATGAGCTGCATTTAATGTCCAAATGGCCGACTTATGGATCCTTTTATTGCTGGTTCAATTACTGTTTTGCATTGTTTAAAACTTAGGTAATACTATTTGTTCAGAGAGACATGATCACTCAGTCAACAATAAAAATAGCCTCATTAATGTTCAATAATGCTTATTTTGTGATTCACGAATAATGTCTATTGACTTGGGTTGTGAACTTCTGTGACTTTTAACCTATGGGTCCCAGAAAAAAAAAAAGGAAACACTAGCCTAGAGAGCATAGTTAAGGAGGCAGTCCATTCCAGAGTTTAGGGGAGATGGCTCGAAAGGATCTGTCGCCTCACTTTTTAAAGCTTGTCTGAGGGACCATTAGCAAGTTTTGAGTGGTAGACCTCAGGCTACGGGCAGAGGTGTCCCGCTATATCAGATCTGAGATGTAGGCAGGAGCCTGGCCGTGTAGGGGCCTAAAGGTCAAAACCACTGGACATGAAAAAGAACAGGGAGCGGATGTAAGGATTTTAAGATCGAAGTGATGTGTGCTCTAATAGTGGTGAAGGTCAGAAGCCTTGTGGCAGAGTTTTGGACCATCTGGGTAAGTTCGTTCTTGTTCAGGCAAGCAAACAGACTGTAGCTCTACCAAACACAATCAATGTTGCTGTTATCAATAATAAAAGTAAAAAATGGTAGTTTAAATGGTGTTTTATTGTAGTAAAGTGAAATACAGCTTTCTATTTTTGATTTAGTCCCAACTGAAGGCAGTGCATAAAGCAACAATACTTAAAGGTGCATTGTGTAACTTGTCTGGTGGAGGGTGTGTCACCTGCTTGTCTCCATGTAGATGTGCCTAAAATTTTCTACTCACTGTATAAACTTAAGAATCTCTTCGGAAACTTGCAAGCCAAATTACAGGTTAGATTTATGGAGAGGCGACTCCACTCACAGTAAGACTTCATGTTTTTTAAATATATTTCTTGAGTAATAAATAACACCTGTAGTTGAATAAATGCAAGACAGATTAGTTTAATACTGTGGACAATTTAAAGTAAAGCATTAACCATGGAGACAAACAGGCTGAGAAATGTTACAGAGTGCACTTTTAACTTTTGTGTACAATATCGCCCTTGTGATTGAACTGAATGTGTCTGCGTAAAACAACTCAAAATTATACATGGTCAAAAGCAAGTCCAATATGTAAAAAAATCTGTATTAAACCATCAGTAATTATAAAGCAAGCAATTCTATAACATTACTAAATAACACTCTGATTACTGAAGCTGGAATTGCAAACTACTTCTAAGTACTGCCATCTTCATTTTTTACTGTGGAGTGAATCGCTGGATCTGTGGAGCCTTTTTGAGCAGAGTTTTTATTTTAATGTTTTTATTCGATAGGGACAAAGCATATTAATGAACATCTGTTTCAGTTTCAGTAAATATACCAGATTATAACAAATATGCTAATTTCCATCTGTTGTCCCATATAGGCAGGTTTGCTTGTTCTTCTGGTGCCTGGTTGAATTTCCTTATGGAGTTGTGATTTTCTGATCTATGTTATAATGTTGTTTTCTCATCACAAACATACAATACAAACGTAAAAGGTAGCTGAACACTTCGCTTTTGCGCTTTAGAACTGCACAGTCGCTTGAGCACTTTAAATGGTTGCATAAAACACTCCTTTTCTCCTCGGAATTTGTCCAGAGTTAGGAAGAGACACCTTGGCACAGAGGTTCCCCCAATTCTTCAGCACGCGAACTACTTAAAAAATGGCCGAGTCAAAATGATCTACCTACTACAAAGTCAAGTAAACTGCACTGCACTTAAACACTCTGCGCCCCTTTTTTGGACCCTCAGCCACAGTTTGAGAACACCTTCTTTAAGAGAACTTCCACTGGCACTTTACAGAAAACTGTGAAAAAAGTGAAGAGGATTTTTAAACCTGTTAAAACCTGTTTCAAGTTACAAATTACAAATACAAATTACAAATGAGAGGCTGCAGTGAGACGCCCCTCACACTCCCACACCTCAGTACAAGTTTATTGCTGACAGCAGCGGTCGTAAAGAAATATGATCGCACTTGTCAAGTGTGAGACCTTGAGTCCAAACGTGATCAAGACCGAGTCCAAACGTGATCAAGTCCGAGACGAGTATTACAACACTGCGATCTACCCACACTACCTTGGCGATTGACTGGTAGATCGCTGTTGACGTATTGGGTGCCCCTGCCTTGGCACCTTGCTGTTATTATTTTTATTTTTACAATAATAGTTTATTTTGCTTATTGTATGTTTTATTCCACTGTAAATGTTGTTCAGCACTTTGGTAACTTTGGCTGTTTAAAATGTGCTATACATTTCTTTTTGTTTAACTTGAAAACTACCACTACATGACGTCATAAAATGGAATAGGGCATTATGAGCTGTAGACAAATTAATTAATTTATAACAAAGGGTTACTCAAACATATATGAATGAAACAAAATATACACTACCGGTCAAAAGTTTTAGAACACCATACTTTTTTCCAGTTTTTGACTGTTTACTGTTGACAAAATGTATTCTAAACTTTTGATTCATGAAAGTAGCCACCTTTGGCAGATATAACAGCTCATTCTTTTGACAACAAAAATCAAATATTCTCCAGAAAGTTCTTCCCAAATCTGTTGCAGCACTTGTAGGTTTCTTGTCTTTCACTCTTCTGTCCAGTTCATCCCAAACCAGCTCGATGGGGTTTAAGTCTGGAGACTGTGCTGGACACTCCATGTTTTCAAGTTTTCCATCTTGTTCTTTTTTCCTGAGGTAGTTTTGGCAGAGCTTGGATTTGTATTTTGTTATCTTTTATGGCTGTTCAGTTCTTACCTTTTATATCATTTCAAGCTCTTTATTGGACTTGCACGACTTGAATTGCAATAAATAACTGGAAAAATGAGGGTGTTCTAAAACTTTTGAGCGGTAGTGTAACTCTAGGTATGTTTTTGAGGAAATAACAACATCATAACATGGTTTAAATGTAACAAGAGTCAATTTTCAGCTTCAGATTGATCCTGAACACAAACATATAACTCAAGATCTGGAGATGAATCCCTCTACTGTTGACAGGTTAAACTCATTACCTGTTTATACCATGACATCATTGTATGTTGTCATCCCTCACATGACCATTGGAAAACCCCACGTGTTCAGTATCGGCAGGTGGTCTTTACCCTGACACATCTGAATGACTGTTTGCTCGTGTTGATTTCATGTCTTTGAACCGCACGGTGAGTAAACGGTGTGTCCCGACTCCCCACACCTGTCCCTGTGCACGAACACTCACTCCTTTTTTATGGGTCTTAAATATAGACTCTGAAACTCATACGCTGGGTTTAAATGTAACGTTTGCTCCTATAGCTTCAGGCAGGAGATCTTCTGGAAGGTGCAGCTTGTGGTTTATCTGAGCCTTTAGGGAATAAGGTGATAATAATGATAATAGTAATAATGATAAGGTTGTGGGTTGTGTTGTGATTACAGAGATGCAATTGACACGCAGAGTAAAAGTCTGAGCTTGGTTTATAGTGAAATTATATTCTGCTAAAACAAACTTATTTCGATATCTATTTTATAATGTTGTTCCCTTATCAAAAACAAACCTGGAGTTGTGTTTTGTTTCATTCTCACATGTTTAACTCACAAACCCTGTTCTTCTCTGAAACTGAAAACACGCAGCCCTGGAATTGTGATTTTCTACTAAAACAACAAAAGGTAAAAGGAGCTGTTAACTTGAAAACTACCACCGCATGACATCACAAGTTGGAACAGAGCATTTTGAGCTTTGGGAGATGAAGACAGACTAATAATAAAGGATCTCTCAAACATGTGTGAATGAAACAAAACACAACTACACGTATGTTTTTGAGGAGGTAACAAGATTATAACATGACTAAAATCTCACAAGAGTCAAAGTTGTCAACCTTCAAACCTTCAAACTTTTTACTTGCACTTGTACTGTTTCCTTTTACTCTCTTAATAAGATAAAAATTGAGCCAGTTCATTTTAAATAGTTTGCGGCAATACACACCCACCCCTCAATTTCCTGACACATTCCTGGCATACTAATTATTCATTACCAGTTTTAACAACTTTGAACAACTTTCAGAGGCCAGAACAGAGCTAAAGTGTAAAAACAAGTAGCATGCTAACAGCGCACCAGCATTCAGGTACAGCCCCTCTTATAGATTTTCGGATTTATACTTTTACGTCGACTCAACGCACACTGCCGCCGTAGCCTTGTCGCCGTTGTTTTTGATTTATGGATTTGTGTCGAGGTCTATGCATAGCGAAGTAATTCACCGCCACAATGCTAGACATTTCTGTATACAAAATGGAAAGCGGAGAACCGGAAATGTATGTAGAGCGGATGTAGAGAGGACCAGCTCTTATTGTCTGTGTCGCTTTTTCTTGCTGTCTGCATCAGTTCGATATCCAGGCTGGCGCCACCTAGTGCCTCTGCTCACTTTCATTTCTCTCCAGCGACTAGGTCAGGAATCAAAATACTCTAGACGGTTCGCAAAAACTCCTGAAGTGCGAGTCCGGGCACCAGCCAATCAGCGAAGAGCCATATATTCAATGTTGTCAACGGTTCCTGAGATGGAAGATTTAAAGCCGGAATAAAGAGAATGTTGGGTGAATTTCGTCAAGGGGAAAGACGTTATTGCCCTTCTTCCATTGGGATTTGGAAAAAGCTTAGTATACCAGTTAGCTCCATTAGCGGCGCATTACACACGTGACTACCAAATAGCAGGGATTGGTTAAATAAAAAAAGTACCTGCCTACTGTCGAGCGAATGAATACTAACACTGCGAGGTCAGACGATTTCTACGAAGTGAAACCGGCTGATGAAACTCGAAGTTACAAAATTGCACGTGCACATCTATCGACGGGTTCAAGGCGACACAGACTCTCTGTGATGCAACAATTTGATGCACAAACATCTCTATGAAGTGCATTTTAATTATTTCTGCCCTTTGTGTTCATGATATGAGCTTATGTGCAACAATAACTTCACCTTTAAAGATTGTTCCACTGTTATTATTTTGTGCCATTAGCTCCTTTTTCTATGGACCATATAGCTTCAGGTCATTCATGGTAAAACAGTTGTGTTATTGGCTCACTGGCTAGTTCAGGTCACTAATGCACTCACTGTAGCCCTTTACACCCTCATTAAAACTCAGTGGGCTTTTTACAGACTCACACTATAACGAATAATGAGCTTAAATGAAATCCATGCTGAAATTCAACTTGGCAAACGATGTGACTGTTTAAAGGTGCATTGTGTAAATTGGTTGGCATTAAACTTATCCATTTAGAATAATTTTTAAAGATTTTTGTTTTTAAAGCTTTGAATGGACTGGTCCCGCAGAACCAGTACGAGGGCCAGCTCCAGCTCGTGGTGCCTAAAATGAGACTTAAAACCAGGGGGGGACAGGGACTTCTCTGTGGCCGGCCCTAAGCTCTGAAATATTTTGCCCTCCTATGTCTGAACAGCCCCCACCGTGGAGTGTTTTAAGTCTTGTCTTAAAACCCATTTTTACTCTCTGGCTTTTAACACCACATGAGTTTTGTAGTCCTCTGTGTCTTTTATTTATTGAATTTATTTTACTTATTTACTGCTATTTTATGATCTTTATGGGTGCTTTTATTTGATTTTTCTGGTTTTAGGACTGGTATAACCAAATTTTAGCAATTTACTTTTTTGTTGCCTCCATTTTATGATCTCTGTGGAGCACTTTGGCAACTGCTTTGTTTGTAAAATGTGCTATAGGAATAAAGTGGATTTGGATCTACTATTCATTCAGTTCTGGGTGTTTTTATTGCTCAAAGAAAATGCATAGTCAGAGGGCCATCCTCTGCATAGATCTTGGTCTGGTGGTATCTTCTGCTTGTTTCCATGGAGATAGTTAAGGTTAATACCATACTGTGACACATTCCAAGCAATAGAGACAGAAATGCAGGCAGTCCCTCCGTCAGAAAAGTTACATAATGCATTTATGTATAAATACATTTTTGAGTTTAAAAAGGTTTTTTTTTTTGTGTTAAGGCTTATAAAAGAAAATTCTACGATTTAATGTTGAAAATCAAATTCTGTTGTCGAAGAAAGAGTGTTTTTGTTATCATTATTATCTTTGGAGTCAGTATTGAGTCTATTCCTTAGTTTCGAAATTGAGTTTGAAAGTTTAATATCGTGACTAGTCCACTTTAAGGCCTGTGAATCTAAAAGAAACTATTCCTGTCAATATAATCCACCCGCGCTGTATTTCTGACACTTTTTCAAGTTTCTAAAGTCTCTTGTTGTCTTTGGTGTTGGTTCCTCCCTCCAGCTCATCAGGGGTATTGTTCTAATCTCATCCGCTGGCAGAGTGAACAGAGGATATCCAGGAGGATGCGTTCGTGTTCACATCCCGTGTGCGAAAAACAAACACTGACAACTGCTATTGTCCTGCCACATGTCCAACAGAATCCCCCAGTCTCACTGAGTCATGCTCACATGCCCAAACATGTGAAAATATACAAAGGTTTTTGACACCATTAAAATATAATCTGAGAGAAACAAGAAAAAATACAAGTACACTACTCTCATTGTCTAATTATTGACAGATTTCTCCATAAAAATGTTCAGAAAAGTTGTCTCTGGAACATCCAAATTGGGACTAAAATAAGGCTTTAAAGTGTACATGACCACACTTTTCATTAAAACACAGCATAATAATATTTCAGATTTAGTTATAAATCTTGTCTTGTTTTGCCTAGTTTGACATTTTTGGTGAAGTTTATGATTTAACTTCCTGGTTGGAGAGCTATTACATACCTTGCAACCACACTGGAAACAAAGGCTATGGAAAACTAGACCAGATTTTAAGCAAAATTTTAAATACTACTGTAATCACACCACTCCATGCGTGCAAAAATGTCTCTTATGTTTTGAGAATAATTATCATCTCTCCAAAAACACACCTAATTTTGTTACTATGTTTACCAGAAATAGTGCACCAGCTTTACTTCGTGCTTTATAATCATTAGACGCAGCTCAGAATATTTTGACACTAAAGCCAAAACAAAACTTTATTTTATTGTATGAAAATAATGAATTCTAAATAAGTAGCAAAAATAGCAAGAGACATATAAGGCATAATTATATAGATGGATATGTACAAGAAAAAATATAGAAATACAAATATTAAAGAGGGTCATGAGGAAAAGCTGTGAAAAAATGTATATGATGATTGACAAAACATAACCTTATCTGTTACATAAGGGTGAGTTGTTGCACAGTTGTAGGGAGTATTATGTATTACATAATGTGAGTTGTTGTACATTTGTAGGGAGTATTATCTGTTACATAAGTCTGAGTTGTACAGTTGTAGGGAGTATTATCTATTACATAAGGATGAGTTGTTGTACAGTTGTAGGGAGTATTATCTGTTGCATAAAGGTGAGTTGTTGTACAGTTGTAGGGAGTATTATATTACTTAAGGTTGGGTTGTAGGGAATATTGTATTAGATATGGGTCAGCTGTTGTACAGTTGTAGGGAGTATTATATTACATAATGGTGAGTTGTTGTACAGTTGTTGGGGGTATTATCTGTTACATAAAAGTGACTTGTTGTACAGTTGTAGGGAGTATTATCTATTACATAAGGATGAGTTGTTGTACAGTTGTAGGGAGTATTATCTGTTGCATAAAGGTGAGTTGTTGTACAGTTGTAGGGAGTATTATATTACTTAAGGTTGGGTTGTAGGGAATATTGTATTAGATATGGGTCAGCTGTTGTACAGTTGTAGGGAGTATTATATTACATAATGGTGAGTTGTTGTACAGTTGTTGGGAGTATTATCTGTTACATAAAAGTGACTGGTTGTACAGTTGTAGGGAGTATTATCTTTTACATAAGGATGAGTTGCTGTACAATTGTAGGGAATATTATCTGTTACATAAGAGTGAGTTGTTGTACAGTTGCAGGGAGCATTATATTATGTAATGGTGAGTTGTTGTACAGTTGTAGGGATTATTATCTATTACATAATGGTGACTTGTTGTACAGTTGTAGAGAGTATTATCTGTTACGTATGGCTGATTTGTTGTACATTTTTAGGGAGTATTATCTATGACATAAGGGTGAGTTGTTGTACAGTTGTAGGGAGTATTATATTACATAATGGTGAGTTGTTGTACAGTTGTAGGGAGTATTATCTGTTACATAAGGATGAGTTATTGTACGGTTGTAGGGAATATTGTACTGTATTAGATATGGGTCAGTTGTTGTACAGTTGTAGGGAGTATTATCTGCTACATAAGTGTGAGTTGTGGTACAGTTGTAGGGAGTATTATCTGCTACATAAGTGTGAGTTGTGGTAGAGTTGTAGGGAGATTATCTGTGAAAGGGACCAGTCATAAATAGTCACTTAAAGGTTAAGCAGGTCATATATTTTTACCAGAGGAGAGATTTCAAACAACATAAAGCTTCTTTGAGCATCAAGAAAAGCACCATTCAACTGTTGTATATCATCATTATTATTATTATTAAGGACACTAAATCTTCAGTTGGACTTGCGTCACCGTCATTAGTCACTTCGTCAATAAGCTGTAATACGACTAGTGTGAATGCATTTGTAACAGGGGCAGCCAAGTGAAAAGAGAAGCGAGAAGTGCCAGGAGTATTTGGCACACTGCACTATATTTTGATGCCATGAGATAAAAAAAAAATTTTTTTTTAAGTCATATGCACTTAAACATCAGCTAAAGTTCAGACACACCCTTTCATTCAATGTTTTTTATTTATTTTTACTGCTTTCTGTAAATTTTAGATACATACGGAAGACATCACATATATGAAGCAACATATATGGAATTATGTTTAGTTTAAAAATTGTACTTAAGCAAAGGGTGGTTACTTTGAGGATTTGAAGAGTTGTTTAAAGGTGCATTGTGCAACTTTTCTGGTGGAGGGTCCATCACCTGCTTGTCTCTGTGGACTTGTTATTGCTGTTTCATGCTATGCCATTAAACACATCCATCTATTTATTCACTACAAAAGTTTTCTATTGCTCAAAAATACAATAATTATCTCTGTGAATACGGTTGCCTCTCCACAGATCTGACCTGTAATGTAGCCTATAGTGGTCTCCCTTGAGCTAGATAGGTTTAATCTCTAATCCGTGGAACATTCTAGATTAAGGGTCTCCAAACAGTCCTTTACAAAACAAAAATGCAAGAGAGAAATTGAGACGATTATAAGAAATAGGGCGAGCTTTTTGGGTACAGTCAGGTGTCTATAAAACATAAATCATTGTCCATTTATTAGTGCACAAAATTGGGCTTCAAAATTATGCATGTACAATAGTAGTAGTCGGCATGTAATTAACCAAATTTTTGTTATTCAGCACAGTGATATAATTCCGAAATCCTTTGGCGAGGTACTTGGAAGGGGGTGGAGAGCTACTGGTAGCTCCCGAACTACAGGTTGGAGAGCCCTATTCTAGACAAAGCAGTAACATCCCTATGAAGATAAACACCTCCAACAAAAAAGTTGCTCAATGCACCTTTAACTTTTTTCAATGTTTCATAATTCATCATTCTCATAAGTCTTCTGTGTGTATATAAAAGGTAGAAAGTAGTTAAAAAAAAAAAAAAAAGCATTGAATGAGAGGTTGTGTAATGCAGTTTTTCACTTTGGTCCTATAGGCTTAATTTCTTCATTCTGTATTCTTTATTTAGCTCTTTATAATAACTACTCTTAGCTCCGACAATTAGCCTTAATAAAGTTTGAACAAATACTTTCAAATACTACTACATACTAATACTACTTTAATACGTGAACCAGTTCTTTATTAAAAACGATTCAGGCTTAGCAACTACTTAATTAATGCCCTAACTTGTAACCTTAAACCCTTAATTAAATGTTCTGTATTACACAAAACGGACTTTTGTGTTCTTTAAGCCATGTTATAATGCTGTTACCTCATCATAAACATGTAGTTAACGGCTACAATTTACCTTTTGTTCAGTAGAGTTTTCCATTTGAGACAAGAACATAGCCTAAATATGCAGGGTTTGTGTGTTAAACATGTGTAAATGAAATGAAACAAAACACAACAAACATTATAATATAGATCAGAAAATGCCTGAATATTAGTAATAAACTATTTGTTCGTAATGAGTTAGGCCTTTCTTTATTCTTTACTGAGGCAAATTTAGGTGTATACTTATTATAAAGTTGTACAAGTTTTTATTATTACAATACCTCTTCTCCACAGTTTGAGTCAGGTAAGTACTTAGCTGGAGGATGCATGTTTTAAATTGATCAGGGACTGGAGCACCCATGGGAACCCTACCAGACATACTGTGTGAAAACAATGCACAACCCACTCTGCAGGACCCACATAGTGTTTGGGTAATTTTTGGTTAGAAAATCCTTAACTCTTTCCCCCACTAGGAACAACCCATACATATATTACCAGGGCTACACATAGAGCATAATTGCATAAAAGAAAACAGACATCCCTCACAAACTTAACTGAAACACAGACCTATTCGGTATCTCTGGAAACCTTAGACTCTGAACTATTCATTTATGGATGGTTAAATATGAACTCATATACAGGTTTATAACAGCTCACTGAATATGAGAGTTTATCTGGTCAGGTGCAAAATCGAAAACAATCAAAGCTACAATTGTCACTACTTTGATGAACTAAGGAAAAAAATGGCGAAAATATATCCTTGAATGCTATTGGTCAACCTAGTATGGGTTATAGTGGCCCCCACCTATTGCAGCCTCTTTTTTACACGTGAAAAACCGGAACCGTTTCTAATGGTCGTCAAATCACGTCTTTAGTGATATAGCGGAAGTGTCAAAACACGTCATTAAGGAAACAAGGGGGGGGGTCGTCAAATGTCTTCTTCATGGGGGAAAGGGTTAAAGGTTTTCTATGTAACATTTCTACTGGGGGTCCTGCAAGCTTGTCTCCATGAAGATGTTATCGCTTTGTAAGAAATGTTCCAGAGTATGACATAAAACTAGTGCTGTCAGTTGATTAAAATATTAACTCATCGAAAACTGCACACTTGTGTCCCTTGAATCATCATTTTAATACTCTTATCAACACAGAAAAGTGGATAGGCTTGTTTTGTGCAAATGTGTTTTTTATTGCAAACCATAACAATTTTCAGTGAGACAACTTGGTGTTCAATGTTCCACTCTCATGTTCCACTTTCATGAAGTGCTCTGCAACAGTGTCAGCAAGGTGCCTCTCTTCAGCCTTCATAACAGTCAAAGCGACAGTCAAAGTGAAGTTCCCACTGTGGGGTGAAATAATGTGCTGTGACCCCGACGTATTTCTCATTACAGAGGGACGTAATCTCCAGTTTGTCTGCTCCAGTGCCTGCTGTACTAAGGGCGCACTCACTCTACGACTTTGAACTGTCTGTGCTCAAAGAAGATTGCCTTTGTTTTTTTGTTCCGCACTTAGACCTGCACAACCGAACCGAGCCATGACCCAATGGCATCATCACACGGCGCTATTTGTTTACATTTCACGTAGCAGAACTATCGTTTTTAGTAGAGAAAATAAGTCCAGCGGCATGAAGCTATTACATAGTGAGGTCGATATTGTGAGGGTTTCATCCTGCTCCTCCTACCCCTCCTTTCCCTGCTCCCTCTCCCCTTCTCTCCTTACCTTGTTTGGTGTTTCCCGGGCGGATCCCCCAATTACATACCTGCTAAGCTCCACTCCTAATCCTCATCAATCAATCATCCTGCCATAAAGGACCTGCTGACCTGCTCTCCAGTGCCAGATCATTCCGTCATTCTAGTCGTGAACAACTCAGGCTTTATGTTTTTCGAGAATTCCAAAGACTTTTTGATACTTACCAGTTTCTTTTGTCCTATCACCAGCACTTCCATTTGAAGCCAGCCTCATCCCATTGCCACCTGTTTCCCTAAGCCTCTGGTCAGCCTCCATCACCACGTACCTCCCATTTGCAGCCAACCTGAACCCATCCTACCTCACATAGAACATATCCCCCCTCCAAGACTATTTTTGTTAATAAAATACCTTTTTTTTCTCTGCATATTTGGGTCCGACCAGTAATTCTTAACAGATATGGGTCCTGCTGCGATACGCACATTATAGATATAATAACAGTGTGGAGGAGTGATGACGGCCGGAGACGACGACGCAAAACTTCTGTTTCTGGCACAGTAAGCGCTGATTCGCTGTGTGTTTTGGAGCGGTCTTTATTATGTGTGTTTTCCTCATATGAGTGATATCAGTGCACACACAGGGCTGATGTCATTCTCCCAGATGGAGGGCAAGGGCCAGTTTTTCCTATTAATAACGTTGTACTTTGTCGTGAAATATCCAAAAAGTTTATTCACAACCTTTAATGTAATATTTTTGACAGGTTTCTGAACCCATTAACTTTTGCTCCCCCCATCTGTATTCAATATTATTTTCATGTAGAATTCTTGATGTCATCTGAAACCCAGAAATAGTGCGATGTGGTGCGTGTGTGCGTGTATAAGTGACCGTGCTGTGTTTTTCTAACGTTACTAGCAGTGATCACAGCTTATGAAATGAAAAAACTAGTTCACTAGATCACAAAGAGTGTTAGTCTCATGATAAAAAAAATAGCACCGTTCATTTTGTTTTGTGTTAAGTCATTAATAGCGCAACGTTTTTGACAGCACTGCATCAAACATACTGTATCTGTCTTGTTTTTGTTCAATTAAATGTGCTATTATTGCTACAAATCTCTGTGAGCAAGCTCGCCTCTCCACAGATCTAACTTTATGCAAGATCTGACCAGTACCTTGACCTAGTTCCGTCATCAGTTTGTCTGAATATATAACATTAATGCCATATTTTGTAACATTACATGCATAGCAGTAACATCTCCATGGAGACATTCCCTCCGCACGAAAAGATAGAGCATTTTTAATATGTAAAACTTTTGTGGTTTCACTTTATTACATTTTTTGCTAGTGTCACTACTATTATGTGCTACAGCTTCTCTCATTGGAAGCCTGAAGCTATGTGGTAATTAAACAAGGAGCCAAGCCAAAAATATTTCTGCTACGTCAATGCCGAACTGCTCAAGGCTTTTTAATTATAGCCTCAAATTAATGAAGCAATATGCAAGGGTGTAGTTTAGATTTCCTGGTCAAATATGATGTTTCACTTCACAAACTTTTGCGATTATGTAGATTATAAATAGAACAAAAAAAAAAAAAAAAGAGAAAGAAGCCATAACCTCTCAGAAAGGCTTCTAGCAATCCAGTAGTTACCACCTCGTAATAGTTGCATGCCAGCCAAGTTCAACAGGAATCTAGCAGCCTTCAGCAACAACATTCAAACATGTAAACACAAAACTCTGCTCGGATTCTCATCACTAATGTTTGGTAGCTCGGTATCCTTGTAGTTAGCTGTTATCGGAGCACAGAACTCAATGCTACACAGTGGACATGGATAAGATAATGATGTTTACACAGCGGACGGTTTTCAAAGGGCTTATCGGGGTGGAGACTTCCTGTGGGAATGGCCAGTGAGTGCAAGTTTGTCACAGGGTAGGTATGGAAGGTTTTACATTAACTCAATAATAAATACATGACCTTTGTCGGAAGCTTGGACTGCTTTAAATGGTTGCACGTCAGAGATAGTATGACGCATGAAGAGTTAAAAAGGCTGTAAAATGTGACTTGCCCCAGTGCAGATATGTTGTAAAAGGAACTCTCAAACTGAGGCCGATATCTGCTTTCTGCATCTAATTATAATTTTTTTTTTTTTTAATCAAACACTGGGGTGATGGGGCTTTCTCTGTCCCTGGCGCTAGACTCTGGTATAAAGTTAAACTAGCCCCCTAAAACTCATCTATTCACACACCTTTAAACACTGAGGACCTGTTTACATGAGAACGTTTGCGTTGGGTAAAAAACAACAAAATATTTTATCGGAAGAGCTTTTCGTTTAGGTGGTGATGGCGTTTTTGGGCTTAAAAACACAAAAATCTGAAATCACCCTCCAGAGTGGAAAAGTTGAATACGCTCCACCGCAGCATTTCCGTCTACACTGCCCAAGACGCAAAACTCTGGTCAGATCTGCTCACGTCACGTACACATTAACGTCACAAACATCACCACCTAGCGTCACCACCGAGCCGCTTGGCATGCATAATCAATCGAATTCCACGCACTTTTGAGTCACCGTATGCACACAGATTTCCTCCTGAAAACACTCATCTAAACGCGGAATAAAAAGTGAAGACTTGACGCCACTTTTGCATCTTCTGTTCAGCCCGTCATATAAACGTAGCCTTAGTAATGCAGTGACACTTGTACAATTTGTTTAATTTCATTCTTTAAAGGTGCACTGTGTAACTTGTTGGTTGGGGGTCTGTCACCAGCTTGTTTTGTCATTGTCATTTGTCATTGCTCTGCCTGGAATGTTCCACAGTATGACATTAAGCAGCTCTACTTTACATTTATGCAACTACAAGTGGTCTTAAAGCTCAGAAATACCTTGAAAAACAGGCATTCTGATAGTGAGCGGGTTTGCCTCTCCACAGATCTGGCCTATACCTTGGTCTGGTTTGGTCTCCATGAAGACAGAAAGGTTTAATACCATACTGTGAAATATTCCAGACAAAGAAATATTTGATGGACCCTCCACCAGAAAAGTTACACAATGCACCGTCAGTGTTTTGAATGTTTTTATCTTGTTTTGATTTTAATGTGAAAGACTTTGGTCACCTTGAGGGCCCCATAAATAAAATTTGACTGATTAGTAATCTGCAAAACAGTAAGTGTGCTGTTATCATGCTAATGTTTGCTCGCTTGACCATGTCTGTAAACTCTTTATGTGTTTAAAAATTGTGTTAGTGTAAGATAAGTTGTGATACCTATTATGACATTGCACCTGACCCAGTTGCGCCTGCTGTTGACGCAGTTTGCTTGTGGTGTGACAGTCACACTCTGTGCTCTTGTGTGTCACTGGTTTTGAAACTGCGCAAGCAAGACCATGTGTTCATAATTCAAGCATGTATTGTCACATAACAAGAAAACTATATTTAGAGCTTTTAAACAGTAGTGTGACTAGTGCAAACAGCATCAGTGCAATTCATAAAGAGCAAATACTGGAATGTAAACATATACTTGCACACTGTTGAGGTACTTATACATATAGCATGTAACACAACAACATGACATAAAAGCAGAGGTAGATACAGTATAAGGTAAAAATGTTTGTAGCATCATTGCAGAGTCCCATTTCATGTGATAACTATTCATTTATTGAAGGAAAAGGCTGTTGTCGGCTCTTGCTTCCTGCCAGAATAAATTCCCTGCAGGAGGGTCACGGCACCTTCACGGTTACCAAACCAGCCAGAACCACACACTTTCACAAAACTTTACAAAAAACGAGTAGAAATGGAGTTACATCCGGTCTCCTTGATTTCAGACGGCGTGATTGACAAGCGAATGAAGCAATCTGAAAGATGCAAGCTCCATTTGTGTCAGAAACAAACATGGAGGCTTACACATAAAAAAGGATCAAATCTACATAAAGGAATGAAAAACAGAATCAACAACTGAAGCACCAAACTGTTAATTTAAGGTAAAATAACTTATATATTTTGTTCTCAATGTTACGAGAATTTTCGAGAGGAGATGTCTAGTGCTACAAATTAATAGCCTGATTCATCAGCCGGTTTCACTTCGTGGAAACCGTCTGACCTCACAGGATTAAGATTCGTTCGCTCGACGGTAGGCGGGTACTTTTTTTAATTTAACTAATTGCTACTATTTGGTTGTGACCTATGTAATGTGCCAAATCCCGTAGGAAGAAAGGCAATAACGTCTTTCCCCTTGATAAATTTCACCAAACATTCTCTTTGTTCCAGCTTTAAATCCTTGATCTCGGGAACTGCTTTCAACACAGAATGTATGGCTCTTCACTGATTGGCTGGTGCCCGGACTCGCACTTCCGGGGTTCTTGCAAACCTTTTAGTGTATTCCGATTCCTGACCTAGTCGCTGGAGAGAAATGAAATTGAGCGGAGGTACTAAACTATTACTTCTTTAAGGTAAAGGAACTTATATATACTGTATTGTTCTGAATGTTATGAAAATTTTCGAGAGGAGCGGTCTTCTGCATTTGAGGGATACGTACTACAAATTAGTGACTATGGCTGGATCATCCCTCTAATCGAAAAGTTACACAGTACTCTTTAATTTTCATGTCTTAGAATGGTGAAAAAAGCCTAATGGACTGAGACCCACAAACCTACAAAACTGCTAATTACGCTAACTCAAATGTGAAATCGATCTGTATGGTTCGCCTCGTGACAAATGAAATAAAATAATCAGATAATCACTTCCTCCCCTCTCACCACTCCACATTACAGCCACGGACCAAGAGTGCTAGCGCCCCCGACCCTCCAACCTCACGAGTGTTTTGACTGTGCACGATTCACTTAGTCACGCTTTCCACTTTCTCCAAGCCTGTAATACTCTGCTACTACTCTCTGCGATCACGCCACACTCAAAAATGCAATTATAAGAACACAATCAAGCCGCTGCAATGAGCAACAAGAGGTATTATCATTTTGAAGGTACATTGCGTAACATTTCTAGAGTAGGTGCCAGCGATATTGTTTGATGAGATGTTTGGATCAATTACAGTTATGATACAGAAATACACGTCTAATTATTAATTATGAATCTGTAAATTATTATGGAGAAAATGATCCTTCGCTAATCCAGACGGTCGTCACTCTGTCATGGTTCGACTAAGTGGGTGTGAATATGGTTAGATTACACTTTATTGTGTCTGTTGAAACTTTGCAGCTGGTGTCATCAACATTTCCTGGGGGTGTGATGCTAAATTAAGCACTGCTCTGTCTGAAGTTACACAAGTTAGACTTTAATCTGAGCTTTGGTTTAAATAATCAGACCAGAAAGAACCGTCTTAGCTGGAACTACAACACGTAAGATGATTTGTGTTGTTAAACTATGGATTTTCTGTTCCTGAGTGAGATCGATTAGTAGTAGTTCAGGTACTGCAGCGCCCAGGAGCTCCAGCCCCCAAAAGATTGTCTCACAGCACCATACATTTTTATTTTATTTTTTTTTAAATCAAACTGCCCGTGTTCAGCTGACAGGACATCGACAGCTTTCATAAAGGTCATATTCTTTTGTATTTTTACAATATGAACTTGAAAATTTTTTATAATCGCCAAAGTGCCTAAAAATCAGCTTTGTCAGAGTTATCAGTTATCAGAACTGCACGTACATGATGTCACACGTTTTGCGGCATACGGCCAGTATTCAGGAAGTAATGTTGATGCACCAATGGGCACAGGCCACAGAACTTTAATAAAATCTGGAAGATGAATCCAAAATAGTGCCATATTGTTTTCAGTGGCCTGTGATCATTGGTGCATGGACCCAAAAAAGAATTTCACTTCTGCATTCACCTCAATATGGGTGAGCGCCTTCCACCTGTGCGACGTCTATAATGTGCACGTCGTGGAGTGCTCAGAACGGGGCTGGGATAAGTCTTACAAAGCTAAATTTTAGGTGCTTTGAGGATTTAAAAATGTCAAAAGTTTATGTTGTGAAAATAGAAAAGAATCCCTACAAAATCCGACCTTTGTGAAATTTGTTGATGCCCTGTCAGCCGAACACGGACAGTTTGAATTCCCAAAAACAGCATTGTGCTTCTTTCTGGGCCAAAGCTCCCAAGAGCCACTAGTCTGTCTGGAGCATAGACTGTATAAAAGAAGAGAACTAAGCGAGTGTGACATCTCCCATAGTGTTCAGCTCCATGCAAATGAAACCCACTAGCTGTCAATCAAACCTGCAGGAGCGACCTCTGGGAATCTGGTTATTGATGTTGATTTAGGGACAAAATAGCCAAATGAGTAAGTCAGGATGTGTCGCAGGTTAATACAAACATTTTAAGACCAAACTGACGAGGCTCACAGCAGCAGTCACAGAGAAAGGGGTAATATTCCAGTGTAAGTCAATGGGAGCCGGGGTCAGAAGGAGCTGGAAGAACCTCCTGGCACAATTCATATTTGGAGCGTTAGTTATGTCCATTCATAAATACAGTCTATGGTCTGGAGCCAGGACAGAGGGGGAGTGCCTTATCCAGTTTTTATTACAGATATAGATTTATTATGGATGGTTTTGCAGCATAAGGCCACTGATCACAGACTCCTGAATATACGGTTGTTGTGCATTGTGTCACTCCTGAATATTTCACCACAGACATACAGGCAGAACACCCCCAGTGTGATGTTTGAATGCAAAGTATCAATAGAGAGATCATCATATCCTGAGCTGGGCTTCGTCAGCTCGTCATGGGACAAAATCTTAGCTCTCCCAGCCCTCCCTCCAGCCTCCCGAGTGTTTTGACTGCGCACGATTCTCTTAGTCACGCTTTCCACTTTCGCTCAGCCTGTAATATTCCGCTACTACTTCATTCTGTGATCACGCCATTTTGAGCAAGAAAGCAGCTATCTATGATGAGTAAGTCTGCACGGGCCCAAGTCGATTACAGCAGTTTGGGTGTCGGGCAGGGGGAGACGGGGGTTGCCATGGGAACAGTATCATGTCCCTGGTGGTGGTGTCAAGGGGAGAGCGAAACACGAGTCAGGAAGAATCTATAGGAGGAATCATTGACAAGGCTGCACGGAGGACAGAGTGGAGTTCAGCTTTTGTAGTTGATTTTCAAAGTAAAATGTGCAAAGTATGAGTTTCTCTTTAAATATATTGTAGAAATGTTTAGCCATAAATGTAATAATGGGATAAAAAATAATTTCAAAAAGGGATTTTTTAAAGTGGGGAATACGCGATTTGTGATAGAAAGGCGCCAGCTCAGTAAAATCAGCAATATTTTGTGTTTTTTTTTGTTGTTGTTTTGTTTTTTTGATGATCTGGAATGTTATTAACATACTAACACCATTCATAATCACCTAAAGAACATAAATCACAGGCTACAATGCATGAACCAGGACTGAACCAGGACTAAACCAGGCTAAACCAGGGCTAAACCAGGATTAAACCAGGACTAAACCGGGACTAAACCAGGGCTAAACCGGGACTAAACCAGGACTAAACCAGAAATATACCAGCACTAAACCAGGTCTAAACTAGGACTAAACCAAGACTACACCACAACTAAAGTAAGTCTAAACCAGGACTAAATGAGGTCTAAACCAGGTCTAAACCGAGACTAATTTCGGACTTGAGAGCAAGAGGGAGAACCCGAGCCCGCAGAGCACGGTGTCCGCAAGCGCGATCGGTTGATGGCTGCGCTTAGCCCCGTAGGGTGCGGAGATCTGCGCCAGTCCTTTCACCCACAGTCACCCAACAGTCTACGTGGGCACACCAAAACTCAGTCCAGGTTCAGTTCTGGTTTAGTCCTGGTTTAGTCCTGTTTTAGTCCTGGTTCAGTCCTGGTCCCTCATGTCTCAGGTCACTATAGGACAGTACTGCAGATATCATGAGTCTATGCAGGTTGTTTTCACCATTGCCAGTAGCTCCAGTTTGACATTTAAGTTGTAGCTATTTTATATTTGTTATTTTTTTATATCTCATGTCAGGAGAAGTGGGTGGATGGTGTACCTCCGTGTACCACCCCCACTACACCCCTGGTTATAGCAGTTTTTGAAGTTACAATTTGTAGTAGCTCTTAGTTAGATACTCCATTCCACCTTGGAGATATATGCAAAAAACAAAGTCATGTTGCAGATATGACTTGTGTGGAATGTTCCTCAGTATGGCATTAAACTAATCTATCATTCATCAAATTCTAGGCGTTATCATTGCTAAAATACTTTAACAAACTTGCATTCTTACTGTGAGTTCTAGGACTTTTTTATTTTGCATAATAAAGCTGCACAGTGTAACTTCTGAGGTGGAGTGTCTGCTACGTGCTTGTCTCCATGGCGATGTTATTTCTTTGTTCCACAGTAGGGCAATAAACATATTCCCCTTGCGTTATTATTTTTTTTTACACAAATTCTTACCATGTTCAGGCTCGCTTCTCCATTGATCTGACCGTTAACCTGTCTTCATTGTGATTACTGAGTTTATTTCCGTACTCTGGAATAATCATAGCAAAACAGTAATATCGCCCCGCAGACAAGCAGGAAAAGTGACACAGTGCACCTTTAAAACTGCACTATGTAACATCTGTGGTGGAGATACAAGTCAGATCTGTGGAAAGGCAAGCGGCTCACAGTAAGAATGCAGGATTGTTAAGGTGTTTAGCGATGAAAACACCTAGAATTTGATGAATGATAGATTAGATAGATTAGTTTCATTGTTTGCCTCTCCACAGATCTGACTTGTAACTTGGCCTGGCAGCAGCACCTGTATCTTTTCATAGAGACAGACACATTAAAAACCATATTAAGGAATAAACAAGGTGAAACAATGGCATCATTCTATGGAAACAAACTGGTGGCTGACCCTCCACCACAGACGTTACATCGTGCAGTTTTAAGGACGATGGAGGGTCCGCCACCTGCTTGTCTCTCCATATTCCAGGCAGAGAAATAACATCGCCACGTAGAGAAGCAAGTAGCAGTCCCTCCATCTCTGCAGTTTTATCATGCAGCTTTAATATACAAAATAATAGTCCTAGAAATGTGCAAATCCTTTCTCATTTCACTATGTTACATTCTATATTTGTCGTGCATGTTTAGAAAGGTACATAGAAGCTTTCCCATGGTGCTGTTGTTGTTGATGTTGTTGTTTTCAGCCGTGCTCGTGCGGTGCTAAAAGCTGAAGTGCCTCCATGTGCAGTGTCAAGTGGAGCCGTCTCTGGTGTAATGAGGCTTCACTAAAGTCAGAGTGAACAGTCTCACAGAACATGCAGCTGGAGTGGAGCATTTGCAAAGGGACAAAATACTGGACTGATACTTTGCAGCCGATGTCGTCCACGTTCTCTGGAGGTGTGATGGAAACTGTATACATGCTCTGTCTGAAGCTCTGTTAGACCTTAATTTGAGTTTAAATAAATGAGCTGGAACTACAACAGGTAATCTTTTTTGTTGAAAATCAAACACCTAAACAGAACCATGAACACTTGTCTCCTGAAAGTGTGTTTTAAATCCTTTTTTTGTTTTTTGTTTTTTTTTTTTTTCTTAAAACGTATTTGGCTGTGTTTGCTAATGTGTGTATTGTGTCTCCATGGTAACTTGTATGGATGTAACAATAACCGAAATGTCGTGATATCATATCGTCAAAAGTCTCACAATAAAATCATGGGCTATCACAGTATATCAAATTACAAGTACCTTTGCTTAAATGCATTTTTTTAATAGTAGCAATAGCTAATAAACATTGGGAACTACACATCCCATGATTCATTTCAGCGCAGACAACATGAAGTTATATGTTTTTTACTTGAATTCTTGGGATTATGACAGTAATAATTCACACCAAAATCTTGTCAGGATATTTTAAAAGCAAAAAAATGTCCTATGTACAATTATATCAACCTCTCTAAAATATTGCAGTAAATATCTTGAGATGCATATCATGATAATATTGTACCGAGAGATTTGGATGTTGTTATATCCCTAGTAACTTGTGAACTTTCGTCCAATACACCTTCATGTAGAACACCCCCAGCGTGATGTCAATGCAAAGTATCAATTGTTTAATATGGAAAATATACAGTATCTCCTGATTTTAAACTGTATTTCAAAAAGGAGAGATATAAGATTTAGATTTTTTGGCTTTCTGTGTCTCAGGTTCAAATCAAATGTAGCTTTTACTAGGGCTGGGTATCATTCAGAAGTTGCCAATACGATACATACCTCGATACATAGGCCACAATACATAACTCGATACAGATATATTTCAAATCGATTCAATACGGTTCAATAAAAAATAATGGCTAAATAATGGTGGTCTTTGTTAAATCACTTCTTTGCAAAACATGTATGTGTCCTCTATCTGTAGGTTTAGACACCGGCAGCCCAGATTCAAGTGTAATAGTTCCTAAAGATTTTTATTTGTCGCAAAGTCGAGTTTATTTATGACCCAAGTGCAGTGTGAGTCCAGAGCACAGATAAAACGATTCAATATAAAACTTAAAAATGCATTTATAAAATCGCAATAGAGCCACTGTTCAAGAAAAAAACAAGACATTTTGATGGATGAGAACAAACAAACAACCAGCAGGTACAGATAATTTAATCCAACCTGAGATATTGTCTGAGAGCCATATGGAGACTGACCTTGACCAGCCCAGGCAGTTGTTTCAACATCTGCAGATGAGGAGCTAAGTGATGGAGTTATGGTTAAGGTGATGTAAGTTTTGTCCCTATTGATACCTTGCAGTTACATCACTCTGGGGGTGTTCTACATGTATCCGTATGGTGGAGTGTTCAGCAGTTACCACGGTGACAAAAGCACGCATGAACAAACGCTGCCTGATGAAGTTTTTGGGTGTTTAATAATTTAAAAAATCACCTCACTTGTAGTTTCAGCGGTTCTTTCTAGTGAGATTATGTTAAAACAAAACTCAGATTAAAGTATAACATAGCCTCAGACAGGGCAGTGCCTACAGTTAGCATCACACCAGTAGGGAAATTTGCTACTGGCACAATCTGGGACAGTCAGTATCAGAAGATCCACCTCCAGATTTTGAGCTAGTCTTTGTCAGAACTACTTTAGCTTTAGGATTTGACCCATTGTGCATTTTTTTTTTTTTTAGATATAGGCCCTTTAATGCTTTAAATAAACTGTAATGCTTAATAAAAATTTAACGGACCAATCTAACTAGTGGTGAGAAAAGTTAGAAGCATTTTCAAACTCCTACTGTATTGTGGTCTGGGAATTGAACATGAGACCTTCTTGCTGTGAGGGCAGAGTGCTAACCATTATAACACACTGTCATTTAAACTCCCTATTCTATTCATTTTGTATACAGCTGAAGTATGTTATTGGAGAGGGCACTGTAAAAACACTCGCTTGATTTGATCGTCATCCAATGCAAATAAATGCCCTGCAGCTGTCTCTTCTGTGTCATGCATTCCTCTGCCATTGTATTTAATAGGACAACTTATTATAGTAGAAAATGAAATGATACCCGTGAAGGAATGTGATATTCAGTGAGCTGTACTATATCTTAGATAACAAACTTTGATTTGAGTCTGTAGAGCCGTGCTGAAGACCGTGAATGCTCTAATGCACGACAAAGGTGATTTTAAAAATATTCAAAAGCTGTAAAGGCTGTTTAAGTCAATAGTACTTGAAACTATTATGGTAATGGTGAGATAACACAAAGCAAAACACTTAAATATTACCTGTACCACTTTATAATACCTACATAGCCTCAATACAGCATGAACAAAGACTTATTTTACAATGAACTTTTTTTAGAATAATGATGCAGGTTTGTGTAACTACTTAAAGTAATAGTGTGTAACTTTCTGGGGTGGAAATTCAACTGCATGGAGATGAAGTTTTAGAGCCTGATTCATCTGCGGGTTTCACTTTGTGGAAACTGTCTGAACTCACAGCATCAGGATTCGTTTGCTCGAAGGGAAGCGGATACTTTTTTAATTTAACCAATCGCTGCTATTTGGTCATGACGTATGTAATGCACCAAATCCCGTAAGAAGAAGGGCAATAATAACGTCTTTCCCCTTGATAAAATTCACCAAACATTCTCTTTGTTCCAGATTTAAATCCTCAATCTCGGAAATCTTTGCCAACACAGAATCTATGGCTTCGTCTACATCCATCTTGACCGCTTTGTTTACTGTTGCGCTGTACCACAAAAGGGACTCAGTCATGGTGCGCAGTCTACAACTTCCGGGGTTCTTGTAAACCGTCTAGTGTATTCTGATTACTGACCTTGTCGCTGAAGAGAAATGAAACTGAGCAGAGGCACTAGGTGGCACCAGCCTGGCTAAAGGATTTATGCCAGACTGTGGAATATTATAGTCAAAACAAAAGAAGCGTCATCCAGACCAAGTAAGAAACGGGTTTGTGGAGCTGCAAGCCTATGCAAAGTAATTACACATGTTTTTCTGTGTTTTTCAATGCTATAAAAACATTCAAAATTAAACATTAAAAAAAACATGTGCAAAATGCTCAACGTGCACCATGAAACATTAAAAACAACCATGTAAACAAACAATAGAAAATCACCACAGATGACTTATGACACTGAAATAAACAAGATATGAAGATTAAGGAGCTAAACATGTCAAAACAGTGGGAAAACTGAGAAGTGGGAAAACTTTAATTAAGGAGTCAGAGTTTGGAGGGTAGTTACTAAGCCTATAAATCAGTCTTAAACTATTTGTTCATTCTGAATGTATTTGTTTTATTCTTTAAGTGCAGTTATTATACAGTGTTTTCATTTTGACCTTTCCACATATCACTGAACCAAGTATTGCCATTTAGCCATAAACTATTAAAAACTAAAGATATTTTTCACAATGTCAGTATAAACACAGTAGTTTAATTAATTAGTGCTTGGATTGATAAGTTTAAGGGGAAAATGAACACGCAGTAGTGTAACCTCAACCAGAATTAAGAATTATTTTTCAAAAAGAGTTGTTTTTTTCTTATCTCAGTGTAAGATGTATTTCAGTATCTTAAATACAAAAAGTATTGTTCCATTGGTAGACAATTTTACTTGTGAAATTTACTCAGATCACAATAAAACGTTCTTAATTCAAGTAATCTTAACTTGGCTAGAGGTGTAGTTATTACAGCACTGAACATATAATTATCCCAAACATTGTTATTTGGTTATAAACTTCAAAATAATGTTAGTTATTTTTCAATGTCAGTATTAACACTGTTATATAATCATAGTTCTTTCTCTTGCCTTTGCCGGAGCATGAAATCCTTGTGTTTTTATGGGCCACATTCACGGACATGAAGCAGCCTGTACCGTGTAGTTTATGGATGCAATGGAGCCATGCTGTCTTTGCCTCCTTTGAAAAGCTTTTAAACTCAACCCCCCCGAGCCCCCAAGGCATCTCGGTACTTCTATTCAGTTATTTATGCTTATTTTTATTTGACAGGATAAAACCTACCCTCATCTTTTGTTGTCATCTTGTCTTCTTCTCTGTGCATCTCTCTTTCTTTGTTGTGAAAATGGCTGCTTAGGTTTCATTGCAATCGACACACAATTGTAACAGTTTTAATAAGCATATCGCAAAGGCTGCAGTTATCAGATTACATAATTGTCTTTGCAAAAAATAGCCAGTCTCTGTGGATCTTATTATGTTGCTTTTAAACTGCTAACCTTGTATTTTTGTCCTCTGCAAATATGTTCTGAAATTCTGAAATCTTTTTTTTTCATACACTACAGCTACTGGACAAGTTTAAAGGACCCGTATTACTCTATTTTCTGATTTACTATGTGTTATAATGTTGTTTCCTCATCAAAAACAGACCTGGAGTTGTGTTTTGTTTCATTCGCACATGTTTAACACACAAATCCTGCATATTTAGACTTAGTTCTTCACTGTTCCACCTTATGACTCCGTACACCTTCACTAGAATCATTTGGATGATTTTAGGTCCTGGAATTACTAATCTCTACTGAACAAAATGTAAAAGGTACCTGTTAACTTGAAAACTATATCACGTTCTGACATCACAAGGTGGTAAAGAACATTTTGAGCTTTGGAGATGTACTAGTAGACCAGATTCCTCTTTTTCCAATATTTAATTTAAAGTTTAAAGTCTCTGGCAATTTAAATTTTGTTATTTTATTCTCTCTGGTTTATTTGCCCCGGAAGTTTTACTGCTCAACCACAGATCTATAATAAAAAACAATTTTTATTATAGTTCAGTGGTGTCAACTGAACAAAAAAGAGTTTCTCACTGCTTCCTGTTTCTCATCACTTGGTTCAACAATGACTTTTTAAGATGCGAAAGTAAATGTGTCACTATAAAAGAAGACGACATGTTTGTCCACAAAATAACACAATTTTTTTCAAGTAAGGCCTTCAAGCAGCAGAATTTCCAGGGAAAATAAACCAGAGAGAATAAAATATCAAAATTAAAATAGGCACCGAGACTGTTTTTTTGATTGGTGTTACTTGAAATAAACGTTAAATTAAATATTGGAAATAGAGGTCGAAATCTGTTTTTGTTTGACACTAAAACAGAATAATGAAATAACAAACTGTTTTCCCATTTTATTGTTTTTCGTTCTTAAATGAAATTCAAATGTGCGAATGGTACACGGACCTAATGTGGCTACAAGCTCAGAAGAGTCAATTTTGCGTAATATAGGACCTTTAAAATATGCACTGTGATTTGATTTTACTTCATAAATTGCAAATCAGATCACAGTCACTTTACAAAATCTCTGAAGTGCTACAGGATTTTGTCTAATTTTGCCAGACAGGTGCCATATGAGCGTAAAGTTTGAATCCAGATGCTGTTTATGTTGTAATCAGTGATACATCATTTCATTTTCATTAACTGTATGAATGGAGCAGAAAATGTGAGCAAAGAGTTCCCAGTGTAAGAACAATATCAACACGAAAGAGGTTTAAAAGTAGCAGTATTAGTAGTATTAGTAGTAGTAGTAGTAGGGGTGGTTGTAGTAGTAGTAGTAGCAGGAGTTGTAGTGGTAGAAGCATAGTATTAAAAGTGGATGGCGATAGTAGTAGTGAACACTGATAAGTATTTGTAATAAAAGTAATAATAGTAGTAGTAGTAGTAGTAGTAGTAGTAGAGTAGTAATAGTATCAGCAGCAGTAGTGGTAGCAGTGTAGTGCAAAAAAGTGTATTAAAAGTGGGCGGTGATATTCGTAGTAGTGACCATTGATAAGTTGTAATAAAAGTAGTAATAATAGTAGTAGTAGTAGTAGTAGTAGTAGTAGTAGTAGTAGTAGTAGTAGTAGTAGTAGTGGTAGTAGTGGTAGTAGTGGTGGTGGTGATCATAGCATAGTATTAAAAGTGGATGGTGATAGTAGAAGTAGTGACCATTGATAAGTAATTGTAAAAAAAAGTAGAAATAGTAATAGTAGTAGAGGTAGGAGTGGTTGTAGTTGTAGTAGTAGTAGTAGAATAGCAGCAGTAGTAGTAGTAGTAGTCATAGTAGCAGTAGTGGCAGAAGCATAGTATTAAAAGTGGATGGTGATAGTATTAGTAGTGACAGTTGATAACTAGTTGTAGTTAAAGCAGTAATAGTAATAGTTCTATAATAGTAGTGGTTGTAGTAGTAGTAGTAGTACTAGTATGAACAATAGTGGCAGTAGCATAGTATTAAAAGCTGATGGTGTTAGTAGTCGTAGTGACCATTGATAAGTAGTTGTAATAAAAGCAGCAGCAGCAGTAGTAGTAGTAGCAGTAGTGATAGCAGGTAGTAGTAGTGATGGTAAAAGTTAAGTAGTAGTAATTTTAATAGAAGTTGTTGCCTTAGATCCAGAATACACACTCCTTCAGTACTTTTTGTCTGGTCAGTGGTGAATCTCCACATTTTCAGAGCATGATTGACAGGTGGATTAGCCAATCAGGGACAGGCATGATAAAAATATCACAGGGAGTCGGAAAATTGCGTATTTCTGCAGAATCAGTGAGTGAATCATTAAACTGTGAGATAAATTTACAAATGATATCTGACCAATGAGCTAGTACATTTCACAATTTAAAAGAGAAGCAAATCAAAACTTTCAATCTCTTTGTAAAGGCTTGAGACGCAGCAGAGGGCGTGGGAACCTGATGAAATATAAAGGACAAAGAGAGATACCAGTCTAGATTTTCCAGTGTGGTAGTGCAGGTAGTAGTGCAACAATATCACTCCAAAAGACTTGTATTTGTCTTTCCATGTGTGAGGGTGGAGCTGCTGTCGATAGCAGTGTTAGCTTTGGAAAGACTGACATCACAAACACGCAAAATAAACCATGTCACTGAGGTATTTATAACCTTTGAAAAGAAAGCTCATGTGGTCGATCTTTAGACCAGATTAAAGTCTCTCTCTGAGTGGTGAGTGCACGGTGACTTCCTCTGTTTGTTATCAAAACTGCACATCCTGAAAGAATATGCAAGTCAAGTGTTTGTATTTTTATCCTGTGCATATTTTTGTTGCAATAGTGACGAGGTTTCTGCTATTTTTATGCAATTTATATAAAGATTTGATACTGTATTTAAAAAAAAAAAAAGTTTACTAGGATTTATATGTTATTGTGTCAGTAACGTATAGTAGTTTCAGTATTTTCATTTATTGTAATATTCCTCTGTAGCATTATATCTACGGAAGCCAGAAGGGCCCATAACAAATGCAAACACCACAACAAATACAAACGCGATAACACAACAAAAAGCAACAATAAACCAAAAAATGCAACGAGACACCAAAAAAACCACAATGGAAGTGACTGCGGGACTTTATTTTAATGCAAACGCCGCAACAGATACAAGCGCCACAACACAAATGCAAATGCCACAACGCAAACGTCACAACACAAATGCAAACGCCACAACACAAATGCAAACGCCACAACACAAATACAAATGCCATAACACAAATACAAATGCCATAACACAAATACAAATGCCATAACACAAATGCAAACGCCACAACACAAATGCAAACGCCACAACACAAATGCAAACGCCACAACACAAATACAAATGTCACAACACAAATACAAATGCCATAACACAAATACAAATGCCATAACACAAATGCAAATGCCACAACACAAATGCAAACGCCACAACACAAATGCAAATGCCATAACACAAATACAAATGCCATAACACAAATGCAAATGTCACAACACAAATACAAATGTCACAACACAAATGCAAAAGCTACAACGTAAATGCAAAGGCCACAACACAACAAACTAAAAAGTCACAACAGAAGAGACCACGTGACTCTATTTTCCAACGGACCAAGCGAAGCATTAAAGGATCAAGCGGGAAGTGAATGTGAAAAGTTGGAGAAGAACAAGAATGTGAAAAGTAAAGGAACGGAGAAGTGAACAAAGTTGAAAACGTAAGTAAAAGTAATTTATTGTTTTGTATCCAGGATCGGTGTCACTGTCGCTTTGTTGGAAAAGTCTAGTGGTCTAGCGTCTAGCAGTCACTTCCGTTGTGGTTTTTGTGTGTGTGTGTTGTGGCTTTTTGTTGTGTTGTCGTGTTTGTATTTGTTGCGGCATTTGCGTTTGTTATGAGCCCTCCTGGTTTCAATTGCCTAATGGTCTCCCAGCATCTTAATAATGAATTTAAAAGTATCTCTAGAGATCAGAAAACACAATTACAAACACCAAAAATTGTCAAGGTAAGATTTTTTTGGTAACCAAAATAGGGTTACTTCAAAACAAGATTAGATCAGTTAGATTTGTGTTTTTGTTTGTCTGTATTTTCTTTCTCAAAACATTTCTGTAGTCATTCAACCACCACCATCTGTCAGTGCATCTTTGGCTCTGTACACACAGCTCCAGATGACCAATACTTGTGGCATTGTGTTGCCAGATAAGATGGTATTCCTCAGATTTTAAGAGGTGTTTCCTGGGTAAGATACTGTATTTTACCTCCAAAACATAGAATATCTTCAGGTTTTCAGGACAGGACTATTCACCTTAATCCGCCCTGCCCTCTTTTTGTCTCTAAACGCTCCTAAACGTCACTTTTTTTGAGGTGGCACTTCCGGTTAATCTGGATTCCCATTCATTCCAATAGAGAATTTGGGCGGCAGTAGTTCAGTTGGTAAGAGTGTTTGTCCACTCATTCTAAGTTTGACAGTATGAATCCTGCTCTCAGCATAAACATTAATTGGTTGAGCAGTCAGATGTGATTCCAGCTCCCACAGATGAATGGTGTCCTTGGGCAAGACACTTAAGCCACCTCACTCCTAGTGTCTGTGTACACTAGGGGTGAATGTGTGTGAATTAGTGAGTGAAGTTGAGTGCAGTTCCTTGTTGTAAAGCTCTTTGACTGCCCTGAAGGTGGAAAAGCGCTCTATAAAAAACATTTACCATGTGACCAATTTTGGAAAAGTTTTGCATCTTAAATATGACAAAAAGCAGCCTGATTTGTGTAAAATGTTCACTTTTCATGTGCAACAACAAGTCACACTGCACTGATTCTCTGGATGGCTTTAAAACGGTTTTATAGTCTGTGCTGAACTTGTTTGTTGTCAACATCAGCAGGCCCATACAAAATAATACAACCAAAATGATGATGGTGGTGTTCATGGCAGCTTCGGGAATAACATGCATATAAGCAGCAGGCCCGTTGGCAGAAATTTGGAGGCCCTGGGGAAGAAAACTCACATCGACCCCCCCTCTAATATGATTTAATAGTCAGAGGTTCCAATTCTGGGCCCCCAAGACGACAGACCCATTTGAAGATCGCATACATATGTGCTGTTTTGAATCATCTTGAATTTGGCGCACTCGTTTCTCGTTGATCGCATGTCAAGCCCCCAAGTTCCAAAATGGCCGCCCATTCAAGTCAATGGGCTGAGCTCAATGGAGCATGATCCCAGATTAGACTAGCCCGGCTAGGTACTTCCGGTGGCTGTGGGCTGACCGAGCATGCGCAGTAGTGCTCTTTTCTCCCACAGGAACACGCGAATGCACGCAAGAAGCGCGGGCTTGTGTATCACATGATTGCTTTGACCAATCAGAGTGAGAGGAGCTAGAGCGGAGCAGAACCGAAGCTAACAATTATAAAGCATTTTTTAAAGACAACTGAAGGATTTTGAGCGGAGTAAAAGTGTGTGATCTAAAAATAGGTAAAAATCGCCACAAAATCCAACATTTTTGAAAGTGGCCCTGTCAGCCGAACACGAGCAGTTTGTGATTACATTGTGCTGTATGAGAAATATCTTCTCTCGGCCCATGGGATTTTTTCTGCTGTAATACCAGTGAGTGGCCACTACGTCAACACGAGGCAGCTACAAGCAGCAATACTGTATCCAGTTATTTTAATAGATCCACATCGTATGTACCCAGTGCGCTCGGAGTCGTGTGTCAGTGGGGAAATGATGAAAATTGAGATATGGTTGTAAATGTTGATTAGCTGAACATAACAAAACGCTACAATGACATGTAGATGAAGAAAACTGGTCCTGGGAAGTTGTAATCACATATTTCCAAAAGGTCTTTCTGCTTTGTGACGTAAGCGTGAATAGAGCCTATTAGTTTTGTGTACAGCAGCATGCTCGCTAACGCACTGTGCCCCAAACAGAACAAAACAGTCACTTTCATTAAAATCATAAAATATTAAACAACCATATGAAAAAATGAATTCATAGTAAAGACTACCCAATAATTTTCATGTGTAGAGTACCTTAGTTTGTTTTGTATTTATTATGCCTCAAACTTAGCATTAGTTTTAGCATTGAGGTACATCTAAAAACAGAATTATCCAAGTATTCATTTTATTTGTGTAATTTTTAACATGTTGTCAGTGACATCCACCTCCAGCTATAAGAGTTTCCTCCCGTGTTGAGGCAGGCCTAATGTAAAAGCACATTTCACTTAACTTTGTGAAACGCTTCCCACGTGAAAGAATAAGAACAGTGTTTTTGAATGATAGGTAGCACATAATGAAGGGGCAAGTTGACTTTGTGATTTTAGTAATGCTAGGTACCAATTTTGGATAAATTTGATGAAATTCAGGTCAAGTTAACCGTTTGGGCAAAGTTATTACGCAACACTGACTCGATATGTTAAAATGTCATATTTTACGTCCTCGATAATGTAGTCACAGTTGTGTTTTTGTGCATTTACACTTAAAACGCAGAACAGAACTCAGCCTAAATATAATTGTGTTAATTGTGTATGAATAAAATACCAACTTGCAACTCACTCAATGCTTTTAAATCTTTATTCATTTTAGCACAAATTAAAAACATAGATACACAATTTGACAGAAAGTAGTCACTCTAACTAACGTTGTGGCTGCCGGGCGCTATTGTGCACAAAGGCTATTGTAGACCATCCCTAAACTGTAAAATAAAAAATTGTGCAACTTAATTTCAATCTCTTAACCTATACTTGACTATTTTTAGTAGCTGAGGAGTTCCCTGGCTTAGGTTGGGCAAGTAGTGACTATGGGTGTGAATCAGTTCTTAAGAATAAGGACAGTGTTTATAAATGATAGATTGTATATACAGGAGCGGGCAGGTTGACGTGATTTTACTTATGACAGGTACTAATTTTTTTTTACAAATTTGTCAAATCCAGGTCATCATTCGGGCGAAATGAAAAGTATTATATTACACAAAATTGACTCTTGTTAGTTTCGACACATGTTTATCTCTGCATTAAACTAGGATAGATTTTGCAAGTAGTGACTATGGCTATGAATCAGTTCCTAAGAATAAGGACAGTGTTTATAAATGATAGATTGTACATACAGGAGCGGGCAGGTTGACGTGATTTTACTTATGACAGGTACTAATTTTTTTTTTACAAATTTGTGGCTATGAATCAGTTCTTAAGAAAGTCATTGTAACTCAGTGCTTCTCGGTTATTTTCTGTCACACCCTCTCTAGGAAGAAGAAAACATTTCACGCCCGCCTCTTCTCCACAGAATCACTATCAAACATGGACAAAACGCACCCTCGCCTTCAGTTGACTAGAGCAAACATTTTAGTCGCGTCTATAAAGCGGCTCTCGAGACACACGCAGCACGTGTCCGTCCGTATTCGTACGCTGTGCTCACCTCTATCCGTTGCAGGCAGTATCAGCTCCTCTGCTATTTGGTACGCCACCTTAAATGATGCTAAAAGTGCTTGCTGGTTTACTGAAGCAGCGTTCACAAAGCGGGATAATTATTGGCAATATTCACACGTTTTCGCTGAACAAACTCAAGCGTCTTATCAGTGCGATTGGGGTACAATGTCTTTAAGCGACGCCGTCATTTATTTGGCTTCATGCTGTCCGCTGCTGACATTTTTAAACACAGTAAACACAGTGGTCTTTTCTCGTTTCCCACAGTAGTCACAGTGAAGCCAAGCGCTACAAACAATTTACATACAGTTTGTTCTCTGCACTTCATAGCTCTTGTTCTGTGCTGTGTGTGCATACGTTCAGTGGGGAAAAAAAACAACACTATAGCACTAATACTCCCTGCACACACTCTGACAGTGAGAGAGTCACTGCCAACTACAGTAGTGGGTGTGCAATTACACTTTATTCTAGTATGGAGAAAAAAATAAATAAAAAATCTGACTCAACTTGGAACTAAACCAGGACTAAAGCAGGACCAAACCAAGTCTACATCTGGATTAACATGGACCAAACTGAGTGTGAATGCCCTCTGAGAAAAAACCCAAGTCCTTATCTTTGCACAAGAGCATGTCCCGAGACAAGGCTAGTTTGTTTATATAGCACAAATTGTACACAAAGTAGTTCAAAGCGCTTTACAGAATAAGAAAGACATTAAAATCACAAAACAAACAAATCTAAACATAAATAATCATCTTAAAATTGTTTTGTTAAAGGTGCACTGTGACTTTTTGGTTGGGGGTCTATCAAATGCTTGCTTCTATGGATATGTCCTTTCTAGGGGTGTGCAAAAATATTGAAATAACGATATATTGTATCATTTAATGTGATGATACAGTATCGATATCTTGGGCTGCTGTATCGATATATCACCAAGAGTTTTTTTTTTGGTATATGTTACAAATTATTTTGTTACAGCGCTACAGTTTTGTTGCTTGTTTAGAGGAAGGAAACTCATTTTTGCGACACATTTGACATTTTTACTGTTTTGATGATTAAAATGTTTGTGTTTCATTCAAGTGGTTTAGCATAGAGAAAAATCCCGCACACCCTCTTACTTGCAAAATGTGAGATTTATTAGGACAAACCATGCACGTTTCGGCACTAGGCCTTCATCAGGCTAACGGAGTGAGAGCTCAGGTGGCCATCTTAAATAGGGTGTGGCACGCACCCAAGGGTGACAGGTTGCTTTTCTCTATGTTCTTGGGTTGCTCCCCTCTCCTCCAACTCACCCGTCTCAAGTAAATGATGTGCGAAGTTCTCATTCTTTCACAAGAAGTGGTTTAACAAAGACTTTTAGTATCATGGCCATGATTTAACCTTTATTTTTTGTTGAACCGTATCCAATCGATTTGAAATTTATCATACTGAATCGTATTAAATCGTAAGCTCACTGTATCGAGGTATGTATCATATTGGCAACTTCCGAATGATACCCATCTCCAATCATTTCTCTACCTGGAATGTTCCACAGTATGACATTAAGCACCTCTACCTTGCATATACTCAATTACAGGTGGTTTTATAGCTCAAAAATACATAAAAAACAGGCATTCTGACTGTGAGCGCGGTCGCCTCTCCACAGATCTGACCTGTAACTTGGTCCGGTTTGGTCTCCGTAAAGATAGAAAGGTTTAATACCATGCTGTGAAACATTCCACACAAAGCAACAACATCTCCATGGAGAAAAAGCATTTGCAACCCGAAAGATTACACAATGTACCTTTTAATACCAGATTGTTTGTCTCTTTAGAAAATACAAAAAGTTCTACACAATCTGACAAAGTTTAAAATTATATCATGTAGCTAAAATTCGTCCACGCTTTGTACTTGTCAGTGTGTCCAAAATCCTGCGTAGGCACTCTGTATTATTCCAAAACGCTGTAACAAAAAAAACCAAAAAAAACAGTTTTGACATATGGTGACTCAGTTAATGTGCGTGATTCAACCCTGGCATTAAAGCCTAGTGACAACATATATTTTCCCTGTTCGAATGGAGTATTTCTTGTCCAGTTTTTGCACAGATTTGAGTACAACAGCAGTCTAAAGTTCACAGTATGAGATGACGGGCTGTTGCGTCTCTGAGTAATGCCTCACCTTGATCCTGCAGAGGAGAGAGTGTAGGATCAGCCAGCTCCTCTGTCTCTTTGTGACTCACCGCATAGAATCGTTGGCTCGAAGCTGCCGGTGTTTCCTCCCGTGTCGAGGCAGGCCTGGCTTAAAAGCACTGGCTACATTTCACATAACTTTGCAAAACGCTTCCCACGTCGAAGAATAAGAACAGTGTTTTTGAATGATAGGTGGGATATACAGGAGCGGGCAGGTTGACTTTGTGATTTTAGTTGACAGGTACTCATTTTGAACTAATTTGGCCAAATGCAGGTCAAGGTAACCTGTTGGGTGAAATGAAAAGTAATATATTACACTAAATTGACATGTTATGATGTTGTGTTGTGTTTTTGTTTCATTCTAAATTCTAAATATGCAGGATTTGTGTGTTAATCTTGCATCAGTGAAACAAAACACAACTCTGAGGATGTTTTTTTTTTTTTGATGAGGTCATAGATCAGGTTTTTTTTAATAACATAGATCAGGAAATATCGTAATATGGGACCTTTTACACAGAATTGCAATTAAAGGTGTATTGTGTAACTTTTCTGGTGGAGAGTCCGACAAATGCTTTTCTGCATGGAGATGTTATTGTCTAGAATGTTTCACAGTATGGTATTAAATAGGGGTGTAATGGTACATGTATTCGGTTTGGTGCAGGGCTGTGCATGAGTGAGTTCACACAATTTGTTTGTGGTTATATTTCACCACTACGTGTGCAGCTACACGGAAGACTCGGCTCTTTAATATTCACAAGAAAACTCATCCATGATTGGAATGGCAGTGCTTCCCACAGTGCTTTATAGTTAGGGCGACCACCTTAACAACAATTGTCCCCTGCCTTAAGTACGTCCCTTCGAACCACGTGAATCCTCGCAAAACTACGGTCCTCACTTTTGCCTTTTGACAATCTGGACAAGTTGATTTTTCTGGCCAAAAATATGATGACTGAGTAAAACTTCATGCTTGAACTGTTAGTGCTGCACTTTTTTTTTTTAAATGCTTTGTTTACTATTTACAAGAAATTTATTTTTTATAATATTTCCTACATTTGTTGCTTATTTGAGAATATTTTATTTAACTTATTAGTATTACCAAGCAGCACTTTGCATTTATTTTATTTTCCTGTTTGTGTAATGTTAAAACAAATTGGTTTAATACAGGGGTGTCCAAACTTTTTTCATCAAGGGCCACATATTTAAACACAGACGAAGCAGAGGGCCGATCGAGGGCCATAGACTGGAGTGCAATACAGTGAATAACTGAAATATGTGCATGTTTAAACACATTACAATGAACCATCAGTCTTTATTCCTGCTAAGATTCTTAAAACCAAACACTAAATATTAAATATGAGTTTTATCAAGGTAGATTTTCAAAAAACTTGCACTAAAAAGTTAATTTTTCATTGATGCAAGGCAATTTGGGCCAATTCACCTAGAAGCCTGAGGGCCAAGAAAAATTTGTCTGAGGGCCGCATTTGGCCCCCAGGCCATAGTTTGGACATGCCTGGTTTAATAAAAAACACAAATAAACAACAAGCAACTGGTTTTGCATTTTGTTCCCATACTGTACTGAAAATTAACTGACCCGTGACCTCAAAACCGAGGTACGTACCGATGGAGACCAAACCAGACAAACTTACAGGTCAGATCTGTGTAGAAGCAACCCCACTCACAGTCAGAATGCATGTTTTTCTAGGTATTTTTGAGCTGTTTTGAGCCTCCTTTATTGAAAAAAATGTAAGGTAAAGCTGTTTAATGTCATACTGTGGAACATTCCAGACAGAGCAATGACATATTTATAGAAACAAGCAGGTGACAGACCCCGAACTAAAAAGTTAAACAATGCACCTTTAAGGATTAGATTAAATAGATAAGATAAGAGGCACAATGGGGAAATTTCAGTGTCACAACGCACAGTTCAAGGGCAGCAGGAGAATAGAAATAGAACTAACTAACATTTACTTCATTAAACATTGTTTTAAGTTCCCATGATTGTTAAATATGTAATTTTGTGGTGTTTGAAGCGCCTCTCTCTGCTGTCTTCGTGCAGAAATCCAGCCTTACGACATGGCGGACATCAACCGGAACCCTGACTCTTCTCCACATCCTACTTGACTTTTTAGGCTTTTCGGTAAGCTCCTTGTCTAAATTCTCAGAAAAAAATGTTTTGCAATCAGTATGGCATGAATCAGTCCAAAAACAGAGAAAGCACTGTTTCCACGTGGTTCTTATTCATCAGTGTATCTGTTTGGAGAAAGTCCCAAGTTATTTCCTTGTGGTTTTCATCCAACTAAATGCCTTACCTTTGGTCTTACTGTAGTTTATCACATATAATGCCACACTGCTGCACATATGCTGTCCCAAGTGAGATTAAAAGATGGGTCAAATGTAAAGGACAAAATTCCCCAGAAAATACTTGTGATATAAGGTGGAAATACAGGAAGTGCTCCATACACTTCACTGGAATCATTTGGATATTTTCAGCTTTCTTTGAACTGCCAAGCTCTAGTGAACAAAAAGTAAAAGTGAAAACTACTGCTTCATGACATCAGGGAGTGTTGGAGATGTAGACAGACTAATAATAAAGGTTCTAACATGTGTAAATGAAACAAAACACAACTCCAGGCATGTTTGTGATGAGATAAGAATTAGGGCCTGACCGATATGGATTTTGAAGCGACCGATATGATTCTGATAAAATTTGAGTTGAAGGAGCCGATAGCTGATATAATTGCCAATATATTTAGTGATGTAAAAATTCACTGTAAATCTTGAATTGTTAAAAAAAACTTAGGTTTGGCTCTAGTGGATTTTAAATTTATTGTTATTCTGCCTTTTTATGTCATATTTATGGACAGTAGGTCGGCCTAATGGCATTTTCGTATGTCTAGCTACTAGTAAAGAAAATAAACCACCGCTATTAGCCTTTAGCAGTAAATGGTGCGTGCCGTGGTAATGAATTATATGTGTAAAAGTCGATCTTTCCTGACCTGTATTCACAGCTCAATTACATATCAATGCAGCTCCAGTAACATACTATATATACAGCCAATATACTCACTTTACAGTCGGCCAATAGAAGAGAAAACAGCGTGTTTATGTGTGGGAGCTACAGCAGCTAATAGAACATAACCAAAACTAACTTCAAAACAGAGACATTTCCAACACTCACCGCTCACACAGGCTCCTCTCAGATCACAAGTCTGCACTAATAAATGTCCTTTTAATCCACACTCAAACTGATTGTCCGTAAAAAGAATATAATTTCAGTGTTGCGCACATGGATCTATGGCTGCGGATGTAAACAAACACACATGAGTGACGTGACTCTGGGGGTGTGAGTTCAGGGACAGTACGGCCACACACACAGACAAATGACTCCGCAGATAAATACTGATGTGGAGCCACATATTAGGACATTTATCTGTCTGTAAATTGGATTAAATGAACATAATGTAGAGAGTCTAAGCTTTATAATAAGATATAACATGCCCACGTGAAATATCGGCCCATTTTGACAAGATCTAGGCCGATCGCCGATATGTTTTCAAATGCCCATATCAGCTGATAATATTGGCCAACCGATATATAGCAGCCAGGCCCTAGTAACAATGTTAACTCAGCTTAAAGATTCCAAGAGTCAATTTTAGGAGATATAAGACCTTTAAACTCAAATGGGTACTTACACAATACAGAGTACATGGTGTTTTCCTGATCTAGAGAAAATAAAAATCAGGTTCAGTGTGTTCCATTTTAATCTACTGTTGCCCAAGAAGTAACCATCAGTGCTGTTTATTTCAATAGTGACATTCATATAAGTATTTCCTCACAAGTAATACTTGTAGGTGCCAGGATCAGTAATAAAAATGCATACCAGGGCCCACGATTTTAGAGCAGAGTAACAAGTCTTAAACTGTGCTGTGTCACAACCACACACCCTCTCATTTACTGCTATGCCTGGAATGTGATCACTGCTCTACTCTCAGGCTCCCAAAGTCATTACAAACCAAGGGAGTTTCAATGATTTTCTATGCGACAATTTTAAAGACGTATTGTACTTTTTCAGGTATCACATAAACGATCACTTTGTAGATTCTTGTTTTGCATTTTGTTAATTGTAAAACACACTACTAATTTTCTGATCTATGTTATAATGTTGTTTCCTCATCAAAAACAGACCTGGAGTTGTGTTTTGTTTCTTTCACATGTTTAACTCTCAAATCCTGCATATTTAGGAAGAACTGTAACATGGCTTAAAGCTCACAAGAGTCAGTTTAGTGCTTTTTCAAGTATCAAATAAACTTACTTCTTGTTTTATATTTTATTCATTGTGATGTCTCAATAATTGATTTCCTGTTCAGAGCTGCAGAACTGTCTCTGCTGCCGGCGTTTCATCATTGCAAGTGGCTGATCTTGATGTGAGATGTTTTTATTTTTAAAGGAATAGCTAGTAGTAACGTTCTTAAACATTTTTGTATAATTTTTTTTCCAATGAATTACAAGTAAATACAAGGCAGTGGACAGGATAGGTGATAGGTAGGGAAGTAACAATAACCAAAATATTGTGATATCGTATTGTCAAGTCTCAAAATCATATCGTGGGCTGTCACAATATATCAAATTACAAGTTTCTTTGCTTAAATGCGTTGTTTTATAGTAGTAACAGCTTATAAACATAGGGAACTACATATCCCATGATTCATTTCAGTGCAGACAACATGAAGAAATATGTTTTTGACTTGAATTCTTGGGATTATGATAGAAATAATTCACACCAAAATCGTGTCATGGTATTTTAAAAGCGATAAAATGTCCCGTCTACAATTACATCAGCCTCTCCAAAATACTTTATTTGTATAGCACATTTTATAAACAAAACAGTTTCCAAAGTGCTTCACATAGCAATATAAAACATTTTACTTAAAAAAAAAAAAAATAAATCAGCAGAATTTTGTTTCAACCATAAGGAAACTAATAGAATAAATAAATAAATTTATAAAAATAAAATCAACAAACTAGAAATAATAAAATCAATACATAAAAGCAGTACTAAAAATGAAATAGAAAAAAACAATAAATAAATAAATTAAATAAATGACACAGAGGACCACACACTCACGCGGTTTTAAGAGCCAGAGAATAAAAGTGAGTCTTAAGCTGAGACTTAAAACACTCGACCGTGGGGGCTGATACATATTGGGATAATATCATACTGAGAGATTTGGATATTGTTACATCCCTAGTGATAGGTAAAAACAGACATTTAGACAATACTGAATGACTAAAACATGCATGCCTCATTCAAAATAAAGCACTGAGTAAGGATGTAACCATAGTCGAAATATTGTGACATTTCTCACAATAATATCATGGACCATCACAGTATATCAAATTACAAGTCTCTTTGCTTAAATTAAGAGTTATGGTGCAGCAATAGAAAAGAAAGGGAACTACATAGACCATGACCCTTTGCTCCATTTCAGTGCAGACTACAAGAAGAAATAACAGTTCTAAACACTTTTAAGTCTTAGTTCTTTGGATTAAGTCTTGTCAAGGCATTTTAAGAGGATAAAGAAGCATATTAACAGTTTTAGTTGTTTAGTCTCCACAAAATATTGCAAAAAATATCGTACCGTGAGATGTATATTGTGAAAATATTGTACCGAGAGATTTGGATATTGTTACATCCCTAATCGTGAACCTAACCACCATATCATGAGCTTTCCCACGATATCGCAGTAAATATCGTATCGTGAGGTTCATACCGTGATGATATTGTATCGTGAGACTTGGATATCATTACACCCCTAGCACTAAGTAAACAATTTCATAAAAGTCTATTTGGCTTAATAATGATAATAATAAATCTCCTTTTAACCCACTGTACCACTTTTTTCCATGTATCTGAGTAAAATGTGTCCAAAATGTTGCCCTAGTACAGATATATTGTATTGTACGGTCTGCATATAAGCTGATCTGACCAATCTAATAATCAGGAAGAGTGTGTGAGCATGTAAGCTTTACCCTCATAGCGCAACTATGAAATGGCCTCTGAGTGCAGTAAAAAGCATTTATAAACTCATCGTGGTGAATAATTAAGCTGCTGGGGATGCATAAGGTAAGTGAGGAATAACTTAAAAAAAACGTAAATAAAATAACGTAAAAAAATTGCACAGCTCCTTAAATGACACACAGCAGGGAGAATCATGCTAACAGCTTTCACTTTGTACCATGCATTAAGTCTCAACACCTAACTACAGCCTTCCAGGAAAATCATTGGGGGTTCTGTAGTGATTGCAAATGGTCCTCCTAATTAACACTGTTGAAGAATTGTGTTGGATTGTTTAATTTTTTTTTTTCTTGACGTCATTCGGTTCATTCACTGTGTTGTTAATTCTAAAGCATTTCAGGGTTAGAGTCGCGCACACACATAAAAGAAGCATTACACTGTGTATCTGAAAGCGCTTGGTACTTAAAGTGCATATGACTTCTAAATCTGGCGGAATAAAACTGCTGTAAATTATAGTTTTACACCAATCACAAGGCAATTCATGAAGAAAAGCTGAAAAATATGTTGAAAATTACAAGACATAGAGATGGCATCACACTGGGAGAGCTAAACGTTCTGCACAATTTCCATGCAAGAAACACATTTTTTCTGATACTTTAAACGTGATTTCACCAAATAAAGTTGTTTTCTTACATTTTTATTTGTCAAATCATAATTTCTGTCTACATTAGAAAAGTTTTGGACAACATGGTTGCTAGGTAACAGTTAAGGAATCCCCAAGTATGATGTGATGTTTTCCAAAATTTCAAACCTAAAAATGTCAAACTGGGAAAAAATGTTAATATTTTTGTAAAATTTTAAAGGTGCACTGCGAAACATTTCTATTGGAGGGTCTGCCATTTACTGGTCTTTATGGAGATGTTATTGCTTTGCCTAGAATGTTCCACAGTATCAATTAAACCTATTTATCACGATGAAGACAAGGAGGTTACAGCTCCATGCCACATTACGATTCAGATCTGCGGAGAGTCCCCCCATTCACAGAAGGAATTATTGTGTTTTTGAGCAACAGAAACTCCTGTAAGGATTAAATGATAGATGTATATATTTAATGTAATACCATGGAACATTCCAGGCAAAGCAATAACATCTCCATGGAGACAAATAGGTAGCTGCACCTGCCACCAAAAATTTGTGCAGTGCACCTTTATACCTAATGATTTTATCTGTGTTTTAGTCAAATCATCCAACCTGTCATAGAGACTTTAAATTGGCAAGGAAGGCATAAAAGGTCTGTTGTATTGTTGTACTGTAATGTATTATGCCTTAAAATGCAATTCAAGCAACATCCTCAACATGAATACACAAATGAAACTGTATTTTAAATAGGCTGTGTGCATGTTCTCTGATAACATTGTGAATTAAATGGGCTGGGGGTAGATAAATAAGTGCCTTAACCAAATCCTTGATGATGTTATTGCTTTGTCTGGTGTTCCACAGTGTGACATTAAACAGCTCTACTTTATATTTATTCAATCACAAGTGCTTTTATAGCTCAAAAATACAGAGAAAAACAGGCATTCTGGTACATGGTACATGTATTCATGCTGAACTGTTTCGGTACGGGACCTTCGGTTCGGTGCAGGGCTGTGCACGAGTAAGTTCACTCAATTTGTGTGTGTTTATGTTCTGCCACTACATGTGCAGCTACACAAAGGCTCGGCTCTTTAATATTCATGAGGGAACTCGTCCGCGATTGGGGTGGCAGTATTTACCGCAGCGCTTAATAGTTAGGGTGACCGCCTTGACAACAGTTGCCTTCCACCTTGACTATGTTGCTCCGAACCACATGAATCCTCACAAAACTGCGTTGCGCCGTGGTCCTCACTTTTGTCTTTCGCCAGCACGAAATCTCCAACGTGACAATGTGCACAAGTTGGTTTTTGATTGAATAAAACTTCATGCTGGAACTGTTAGTGCTGCGCTTTACTTTTCGAAAAGTTTTGTTTACTGTTTACAAGGAATTTTATTTTTTTTAATAATATTTCATACATTTGTTGCTTATTTGAGAAGATTTTATTTAACTTATTAGTATTACCAAGCAGCATTTTGCATTTATTTCATTTTCATCCTGTTTGTATAATGTTAAAACAAATTGGTTGGTTTAATAAAAACACAAATAAACAACAAGCAAATGGTTTTGCAGTTTGTTCCCATACTGTACCGAAAATGAACTGAACTGTGAACTCAAAACCGAGGTACCATGATTTTCGTGTACTGTTACACCCCTAATGAGCAGGCTTGCCTCTCCCCAGATCTGACCTATAACTTGGTCTGGTTTGGTCCCCATGAAGTTCAAAAGGTTTAATATCATACTGTGAAACATTCCAGACAAAGTAATAACATCTCCATGGAAAAAAGCATTTGAAGAACCCTCCACCAGAAAAGTTACGCAGTGCATCTTTAAACTAATCTGTTACCAAGGAGAAAAGTAGGTGATGTGACAAACCTCAATGCCATGTTTGGTGATACAATTATGTTGTTTTCTTGCAGTGACATTATTGATGAGTAAAACTGCGTCATCTTGAAACTCAACAACCAAAAATGGCAAACGGAACTCTTCTCATGACGATATGTGAGTCTCTTCTTCTGTAACTGCTGCTGCTAAACTAATGACCAACTTCCCCATGATGTGCTCCACGCTGGTCTCCACTAGTCCGGCTCCTCTGCCCACACAAAGCATCTGATGTCAGCAGACAGAAGGCACAAAGCCAAGAATTTAACAAATCACATTTTGTATTGAGCCTGGGAAATGTAGGACAAAAACTGTTTGATAAAAACTTGAAATAGCACGGCAATGACGCAAGCCTATGCATTTGTTCAATTTGGTTCACTTGCCTCTTTATAAGTTGTTCATTTGACAAAAATAGACAAGAGGAAATATTCTTTGTACCGAAGATGTCACTTGAGAACAAAATAATGTAGTTTTTAATGGGTCTGGCGCAGCTTACAATTCAAATTACATTGTACAAATAGTGCTATTCTAGGTAAATACAGTGTTTTCTTAGATTGCAGAAAATTGTAGGAATCAGAAGAACATAAACGTTATAATATAACGGAAATATAACGTCATTTGGTGAGTCATTTTTAAAGAGGGAAAAATGCAAATACCGTGAACTTTAAGGTAAAGGTCTTTGCATGAAAATGAGGACAGGAATATAAGAATCAATCATGGAAAAATGGAGATGAGTCACAGCTCTAGGTAAAGTTGTTCTTATAGAGAAATGTTCTCTGCATTTGACCCATCCTTCAGGGTCTTGCCATTGTACAGATATATTGTAAAAGCAACTCTTAGGGTCAAATGAGACTGCTGTGTGCTGTCTGTGTATTGCCTGACAAATTGAGACTATCTCTCTGTCTCGTCCTCATGCTCTTTGGGTCACCCATCACTTTGAGCAGAACACATTTTTTCCTATCTATTTCCTCGTAAACAGTCAGATTATGCTTGTCCCTGATTGGCTAATCCACCTGTCAATCATACCCATCTGAACTTGGGGAGATTCAGTGGGGGATTATCACGATTCCGGGTTTTGTGGGTGGGATTTGTTGATTTTGTGCACTTCTGCTTCCGGCACAACAACAACAATGGCTCAAATGACGGTCAGATGTCACTGCTCTGTTCCTCTTTGTTTTTCAAATAAACAACGACAACCATACTTTAACTTTCACGGATACCCGACTGAACCTGTATTAGAAAGAGGTGGGTTATAGTGAGTCGCAGAGATGAAGAGCCAAACTTTAAAATTAAGCAAAGGAGTATGTTTGTTTGTAGCTGACACTTTAGTGAATCCGATTATGTTACAGGTAGTACTACCAGGCTAGATTTAGATCGATTGAAGCATCTGAAAAACGTGTCTTTATTTCCAGTGGAATAACTGGGGACTGCCAAGACTCACATCATAAAATTACATTAAGTAAAACATTTAGGAAGTGTGTAATCTGGATTCCAACCAAGTTTGTATCTTATTATTGCATTGCTTATCTTTACCACATACCAGGAAATAATGTTGGTGCACTGTTAGCATGCTAGTTGTTGTTAGCATTACACCCAAACTGTATCTTTCTGGAGGTGGCATGTCCTGCACCTGCATGATTCCATGAAATAGAAAGTTCAAACTATTGACGTTTTACTTTGGAACATTCTCCATAGATATATGTTTTATGCCATACTGTGGAATATTATTAGCCTGATTCATCAGCCGGTTTCACAGCATTAGGATTAGTTTGCTCGATGGTAGGTAGGTACTTTTTTTTTTTTTTTTTTTTTACCAATCTCTGCTATTTGGTTGTAATGTATGTAATGCGCCGCTACCAGGGCTAATTGGTATATTAAGCTTTTCCCAAATCCTGTAGGAAGAAGGGCAATAACGTCTTTCCCCTTGATAAAATTCATCAAACATTCTCTTTGGTCCGGTTTTAAATCCTTGATCTCGGGAATCGCCGACACATGATGTATGGGTCTTTGCTGATTGGCTGGTGCCTGGACTTCGCACTTCCTGGGTTCTTGCAAACTGTTTAGTGTATCCCGATTCCTGACCTAGTCGCTGCAGAGAAAAATGAAATTGAGCGGAAGCACTAGGTGGCGCCCTCCTGCCATGGAGACAAGTCAGTGGAGACCCTCTTTCAGGCCAAGTAAGAGTCAGGTTTGTGGAGATGCAGTCCTCTGTGTGTTTTTTTTCTACATTTTTCAGTGCAATAAAAACAACCATCAGGAAAACCCAAACATGCTTTTATTTTTGTATTTTTGGCTAAATGTTAAAAACTGTGGCGTTAGTGTGATGGAAATATCTGTTGAATTCTACTTAAAACCAGCTGAACTGCTTCTACTGCTCTAAACCCTCTGCTGTCTGGAGCTTGTGCACAGTGTAGGAGTAGAAATTTGATATGCAAAGGTTTTCAAATGCCTGCCACTCCACCTCATGAGGAAGCATCAAAGCCTGCTCCCTGTTGAATTGTTGTTTTTTTTTTTTTTCTTTTATGACTCACGCTGTTGCCTGCAGAGAAAACTTTCACAATCACAAAGCTTTTTGAAAGATTCCGCCTGTGCAGAGTTCCAGAGTACAAGCCCGTTCGGAGCTCCTTTCTCTGGGTACATGACATAAGCGGGGCTGCCTGTGTGGGTGGCTGCACCGGAGAGGAGGAGAGCTCATTTCTACTCACCGTGCTCTACAGACTATAGTGAGCTACAGCTGCTGGGGACTGTCTGGTTTTAATTTTAAAAAATGCTTGATAAAAATTAGGTGCACCATTCTGAGGACATTTGTGATGTGTAATTTGTTGATTGACAATAATAACCGCCCTGAAGGAGTAAATAAATAAATGAAAATAAATGAACATTAGATTATCTCAGAACTCACCCACTCAAATTTCTGACAGTCTGCATACCACCATTATTGTATTCAATTTATTTATCGCTGTGTAGACAAGATAACAAGTAAAATGCCATACTACGGAACTTTCCAGGAAAAGCCAAGGAGACGTGCAGATGGTGGATGAACAATTGGAAAACAGAAAACAACTGGAAAACTCCTCCTGCTCTCTTTATCCGAAATACTGTGAAATTGTATCATCAAAAGTCTCACAATAATGTCGTGGGCTGTCACAATATATCAAATTACAAGTTCCTTTCCTTAAATGCATTTTTTTACTTGAATTCTTGGGATTATGATGTGAATAATTCACACCAAATTCTTGTCAGGGTATTTTAAAAACAAAAAATTGTCCTATCTTGCATATCCATAACCATAATACACAACTCCCGCCGTCTCAGCAGAGTGAGGAACATCATTAAAGACACAATACAATACGCACCCCGGCTTCCACCTCTTCAACCTGTTCAGGCGCTTCAGGTCAGGTCCAACCAGGACAAATAGACTCAGGGACAACATCTTCCCCAAAGCACCATACTGAACTCATCTTTATACTCAGAACTGTTCATTTGTTGTTTTTTTTCTTGCACTTTGATGGAGCAGCTCTGGATTTCATTATACTGTATAATGACAATAAAGGCTTTCTGTTCTGTTCTATTCTATATCATGATCGTACTGTCTGATTTGGATATTGTTACATCCCTATTACAAAAAACATTCACTCAAGTAGAGGTACAAAGCAAGGCTGTGCAATTTATTGAATTTTGATCACGATTTCGATTTATGTGTCAAACGATCTCTAAACTCATCATCTTTTTGGGATATTTGGGATATAAGTTTATTTATTTTATTGAAGAAAGATAGTTAGGACAAAGCTCAGTAAAATAAGAACATCATACTGTTGGACAATGTCAAAATATATGTGTATGTAAATGTTTGTATAATGTTGTATAAAGTAACGCATTTTGGGGTTGCCAAAAGCAAATGAATGAAAGATATGGGAAGGGAATAGAAAATATATAAATGTACATTTTATCTGACAACCTTAAAAATGTAAATACACACATGCAAATACTGCATTGAGAAACTCTGTACTACACCCCCCCCCCCCTTTTTTTTTTTAAATTATTATTATTATAGGTTTTTTTTTTTTTTTTTTATTATTATTTTTTTAGTTGTTTGTTATTATTGTTATTATTTTTTGTTATGCGTGATTAGTTAAGTCTGTCTTGTTGTGGATGTGCTGGGTATCCAATTCCTCAATCTTGACAAATTATAAATAAATGAAAAAAAAAAAAGAAATATATATATATATATATATATATATATATATATATATATATATATATATATATATATGTTTGTCTCTGCCTTATTTCATGTTCAAAGTATATTTTATTCATTTTATGTTTTATACATCGCAACACTGCTCTAAGGTACATATTTGTTGCCTATATTTATTTTCAATTTGAAAGTTTTGTGTAAATTATCAATAAAGTGTTTTTTGAGAGAGAGATGCTAAATAATTGCAATGTGTAACCAAAAAAATAATCGTTTGAATAATTGTGATTTCATTATTGACCGAAATAATCATGATAATGTTTTTTTTCCATAATCGAGCAGCTCTAGTAGAAAGTAGTCATACAAGAAATTGAGTAAAAAAGTAGTAGTAAGGAAAGTACTGAAGTAAGAGTAATTTAATCTATCTGGAGGTGACATCAGGGTTAATTTTATTGGACCACAAAATCCATTATTTTCAAATAAATAGTTCACAAATATGAGAAAAAAAACTATAGACTTTCTGAGGAGCAGTGCAAGGAACATAACCTTGTTGTCACTTACTCACAGTGGAAAGAGAAACCAAAACTTTAAGTAGAAGTAAAGTCTCAGAAACCTACTTCAAGAAGTTCATCTGTACATCCTGTCTGTTTTCTGTAGGGTAAAAAAAAAAATTTGAGCCTGACACAGACCCCAGGACGAATAGTTGCTGTTTTTCAGTAGCTAATGGGGATCTAAATACAAACAAACAAACAAACAAACACTTTTTATTAGAAAATAAACAGAGTGCTTTGTATGTGACCCTCACTGAAGTCTTAGAAAACTGTTAAGGACTTGGCTGATGAGTTACCGATTCTGATCACTGTCCAAGTTATAAAAATACAAAATAGTTAGAGGTGCGTTGTGTCTCCCTGGAGATTAAAGTTAATATTAAAGTTAGATTTCATATTTTATTACTTCTTTTTCTATTTTATTTTGACTTTTACATTATATATAATTATGCCTTATTGACGCGTGACTCTTGCTCTTTTGTGCTACTTATTAAGAATTTATTATTACCATTTACATTTTTGCTATTTGTTATTATATTAAATTGTGATGTGTGAGCTACTGTGTCAAAATAATTTCCCTTGTGGATCAATAAAGTTTGTTTAACTCTAAGTTTAATGCATTCCTGTAACATTGTAAGCAAAGCAATAACTGTGGTGTAAAGCAGGTAGTGGACCTTCCATCAGAAATGTTTTACCTTTAAAAATATTTCACTTCTATGAGATATTAAACAACGCATCAACATGTGTTTATAAGCTTCACTTTTGTCTCCCCTCCCCTTGCTCTCCATGCTAAGTCACACCCCCCTTCAGAGCGCTAACACGAAACCATCAGGGCCTGTTTACACGAGAACGCTTGCGGGTAAAAACAACAAAAGAATTTATCGGAAGTGCTTTTTGTTTAAACGGTGACGGCGTTTTCGGGGCTTAAAACCGCAAAAATCTGAAACCACCCTCCAGAGTGGAAAAGTTGAATACGTTCCGCCGTAGCGTTTCCGTGTACACTTCCCAAGACGCAAAACTCTGGTCACATCTGCTCACACGTTTACGTCACAAACATCATACCCAATCGAATTCCACACACTTTTGCGTCGCCGTATGCACACAGATTTCCTCCCAAAAACGCTCGTCTAAACGTGGAATAAAAAGTGAAGACGCGACGCCACTTTTGCATCTTCTGTTCAGACCATCATCACATAAATGTAGCCTTAGACTGCGTCTCGCTAATCAAACTACTGCACGTTGCATCAGGTTTGTCAAGTTGCTGTGTACAGTTTTGTATTGTGCTTTTGTGTATTTCTGGAGAATATCAATGGAGCATGAGTGATTTAGGCTTGTAGCTTTGGACAGAAACTTACAGCTAATCAAATGTGTCATGAGAGAACTGAATTATAGCATGGTAGAAAACGCCAACTACTATGCACCTGAGTGACCCATATCTATAACTGAGTGACTCATGTGTATCTCTGAACCATACCAAAGCTTTCAAAAACTGTTAATGCACATTTTCTGGCAAAGACTCCTACCTATTCATTATATAAGCTTTAATGTTCCCTCTGTTACATGTAATTCCTTCACATGACCCAGTTTCAGAGTCAGAGCTGTCAAGTGTCCAAATTAGCACAGTCTGAGTCAGTCTCAAATCAGAATAATTGTTAATCAGCTGGAAAAGAACATAATGATGTTACTTACGAACGCCGCCGGGGGCAGTGATTGTACTCTCTTTGTGCTGCCTTTAAATCCAATCATAGCATCAATAGAAACGTTTTCAAGAATCCTGAAGCCTCTATTGTAACTGGCTGTGGTTCTCATTACAACATTCTTGAATAACTGTAGTTTAAAGGTCCTATATTACACATAATTGACTCTTGTTAATTAATGTTAATGATATATACATGTTGTTACCTCATATAACATACCTGTGCTTTGTTTCATTCACACATGTGTGAGCAAATCTGCATCTCCAAAACTAAAATGCTCTTTTCCACCTTATGATGTCATGAAGCAGGGCAGCAAACAGGGATGGACAAAGGGTTTTAGGGGCCCAAAATTAGACTCTCTCTCTATTAATTGATTTTAGAGGGGGCCCATATGAGGCTTCTTGCCCCGGGCCCCAAATTTCTGTCAACGGGCCTGTCATTAAGTGGTATTTTCAAGTTAACCTCTGCCTTTTTCCATCTGTTCCAGCGCTGAAATTATCCAAATGATTCTAGTGAAGGTTTATGGAGTTTAAAAACACAGTGGAGCTCTTCCTGTATTACCACATGACATCACAAGGTGGTAAAGTGTTTTTCATTTGAGATAAGAATGAATGAATGAAACAAAACACAACTCCAAGTATTTTTGTGATGAGGAAACAACATTTTAATACAGGTCAGTAACAGTGTGACAGGTCAGAATGTTATCGTGGAATTTTCTGTTCAGATTGCAGATGTTTTGACCTGGTTTATGGTTATTATCTCTGTAATTACTGGATCTACCCACATGGAGCTAAAACTGGTGGAAGGTTTATAGTCTTCTTTGTTATCATAAATAAACATGAGTCAAATTATCTGTTCAAAATAGCTGCAGAAAGTGGTGCCATTATTCATCTCCAAAGACGTGATTGTTGTCAGTTGAAAGCACTTTGAAGTTTGTGAATACTCAACAAATAATGATAAGGTTCAAAATATGGGGATCAGAAGTTTAGACATTTCTTACAAAAACAGTGAATCTCCTTCAGTTCTTTTCTTCAGTACTTTACAAAGATGTGAGTCTGGTCACTGGAGAATCAGATGGGCGTGACTGAGTGATTGGATTAGCCAATCAGAGACATGCATTGTAGAGTAAATATGGCAGAAAAAGAGAAAACATCACAAGGGACTGAGAAACATCTGCAGAGTCATTAAATTAAGCCTTAAACCCTATTATTTTGAGGTGAGAAAAATGTTAAACAATCTCTCCAGTTAAAACAATAACATCTCCAACATCCTAGAAAAGTTACATAATGTACCTTTAATTGTGTATACTGTATTTGTGTTCAGTCTTGATACTAAGGAACAGAGATGCACCAGTCCAGGTTTATCTGTTCTAATACCGATACTTTGGCTTTAAGTATCTTCTGATATCTGATATCATCTGAGACCGGGGCAAAGACTGAAAATATCATTTATTTCCTTTAAACACAAACAGCATAAGGTATAAGGTATAATAAGGTTAATCCAAATGTCTTTGGTAACTATAGAACATCCATACACCCATTTTGTTCCACTTATCCGTGCCTGGGTCGCGGGGGCAGCAGTCTAAGCAGGGACTCCCAGACTTCCCTCACCCCGGGCACTTCCTCCTGCACCTCCAGGGGGAACCCAAGGCATTCCCAGGCCAGCTGAGAGACATAGTCCCTCCAGGATCTTGGTCTTCCCTGGAGCCTTCTCCCTGTGGGACATGCCCAGAACACCTTCTGAGTGAGGCGCCTGAGCCACCTCAGCCTCTCCTCTCAATGTGGAGGAGCAGCAGCTCTACTCTGAGCTCCTCCGTGTAACTGAGCTCCTCACTCTAGCTCTAAAGGAGCCACTTGTCCTTTCGGTCACCATAGAACAGCTTTGCAAAAAATACAAGTTTAATGTTATGATATTTGGGGCCAGTAAATAGTCTTATTACACCCGTTCATAAACCAAAATGTGCTACTGGACTGAATCGATATCTTGGAAGCTGATATCCAATCCACCAAAATGTTCAACATCTGTGCTGATATCCGATGCCAGCATTGTATTGGTGCATGCCTACAAAGGAATAAACTCAATACTCAATAGCAATTCCAATACCATGAGTATTCTTTAGACCAGGAGTCTCCAGCCTTTTTCCTCTGGTGAGCTACCTTTATAAAACAAAAATGCAAGAGAGCTACTAGTTTCAGTGATCACAAGAAAATGAGTAAATAAGAGCTGCAGCCATAGATGAGGAAACCATTAGCCATTTATTAGTGCACAAAGTTAGGGATACTCATCCACAATGGTAACAGGCATTTAATGAATCAAATTTTGCTTATTCAGCACAATGCATGTAATTCAGAAATCCCTTGGTGAACTACTTGGAAGGGGGTGGAGAACTACCAGTAGTTCCTGAGCTAAAGATTGGAGACCGCTGCTTTAGACATTACGTGATTTTCAATATTAAATAATAGTACTTTCTTTTATATTGTGATGTGATCTTATATCTTTGTAATCCCTCAGTGGTCCAGGTAGGTTCCATAGTGGTCCATGGGCGTGTTATACTAGTCTATGCGCTCTTATACTTGTTCTAGTACAGCTCAAAATCATTCTAAAACTGTTCAAGAAGGTTCATTTCAGTCCTGAGAAGTTTTAATATCAGTACCTGCTCAAATGAGGATCTAGTTTGGACACTAGTTTCAGTGTAGATTAGTATCTTTCAGTCAAAACTTAGATTGGGCTCAGTTGCGTCCCTTGTTTGTGGTGAGTTTTTGTTTTGTTGAAAAGATCATCTGGAGAGGTGAGTCAAACTTCCATGTTGAATTGCTTACATAACAACAAGTGCAGAGGAGTCTACTCAACAGGGGAGACTAAGTTCAAATGTAGGAAGTGATCGGCCAATCAGCTTCAGCGTAGGAGGCCAGGGTATACTTTTAACACGCGCGTCATGTACTTGGCTCATGTGTACATTTGTGTATTTCTGTGTAGTAGTTTGCACACCTCACACTTATTTCCGACCGCGCTGTGCCTTGCCTGTTGCCATGGTGACGCACTGCCTGTGAAAGAATGCCCAAGAATGAATGCAAGCTCTGATGCAATTTGTGTGAGTAATTTTATCACCTTTTTTATCTCTTTATGGTCATTGTTGTCGCGAAACCAGCCGGGGTTCCTCGCCGCTACGCCCCAAATAATGATGGGTAAGATGCGTCACCATGGAGATCGTACGAAAACACCAAATGGACTGAAAACGTAAACAAAAATGTTGAAAGTGAAAGTTGTTTTTGCGCAGCTTATAGTAGGTCAGACTGTAGAAGAGGGTGATTGAGAGGATTTTAGAGAGTTTAAAGAACTTTTATGGAGACTATCACCTGCGTGTCCCTACAGAAAAATACGCCATTGCTTTTCCAGAAATGTTCCACAGTATAACATTAAAGGGCCCATACTACACTGTTTTCTGATTTATGTTATAATGTTTCCTCATCACAAACATACCCAGAGTTGTTTAACACACAAATCCCACATATTTATTTTTTCTCTCAAAAGGAAAACACTCTGCTCCACCTTGTGATGTCATGTGTTAATACAGGAAGTGCTTCACACGGTTTTTAAATCTCATTCATCTTCACTTGAATAATTTGGATGATTTCAGCCCTGGAATTTACTATTTCTACTGAACTAAAAGGAAAAAAAAAAAAAGTAGCTGTTAACTTAAGATGAAAATTGCCACTACATGACATCACAAGGTGGAGCCATTTTGAGTATGGGAAATGTCGACACGTGTGAATGAAACAAACCACAACTCCAGGTATGTTTCTGCTGAGGTAATAACATTAACAACATTAAAATCCAAGTTTATTCCTGGTCTAGTCCAGATTTAGTCCTGGCATAGTCCAAGTCTTGTCCTGGTCTAATTCAGGTTTAGTCCTGGTATAGCCCAAGTCTTGTCCTGGTCTTGTCCAAGTTTAGTCCTTGTCTAGTCCAAGTTCAGTCCTGGTCTAGTCCTGGTCTAGTCCAAGTTTATTCCTGGCCTAATCCAAGTTTAGTCCTGTTATAGTCCAAGTTTATTGGACCATAACAGGTTTAGTCCTGGTCTAGTCCAAATTTAGTCCTGGTCCAATCCTGAATCAGTGGTGGTTTAGTCTGCATTACAATATATTACTGTATATAAACATTATTACAATGAGCAAAAATATAAATTATAATAATAAACTCAAAATAAGCATCAAAAATAGCCTGGTGTCAAATAAGGCATAATTATATAAATGTGTGCAAGTAAAAAATAAAAAAAAAATAGAGAGAAATATAGTAACACAAATATATATCTCTTGACATGACACAAGTTTATCTTTTACGTAAGGGTGAGTTGTTGTACAGTTGTAGGGAGTATTATCTGTTACATAAGAGTATATTTCTGATGAGGTGACAACATTATAAGAGTCATTTTTGCACAATATAGGCCCCTTTAAACTTATCTATCACCATGGAGACAGGTCTGTACAGTTCAAATGTGTTTCTCAAAACATTTATTGGAAATATTTTAATTCTAAGAAAACTGTTGAAATGAAAGTGACTCTCTGACCTACTTTATAGCAGATTCTAAAACCACTTGAACCTCACTGTGTATGCAGTGTTCGTCAATAAACTCTCAAGTCACTCTACTGCAGAGTTTGTACATGTTTAAGCGCTGAGGCTGCACTTAGCTCAAGTAATGTATTAAGTAATGACACTAGGTCTAGTTACTGGTCAGGTCTGTGGAGAGGTGACCCCACTCACAAAAAGTTGTATGTACCAGCATGCTAGCTATTTGATTCTCTTGAAAAATTCTAACATTTTCGCACAGTTTCAACAAATTATTATTATTTTTTTCTAATCTGACCTGAGCTCTTCAAGAGACTGGTCTTAAGAATTAGCTGAGGCTGTAAACACTGTGATACCTGAACAGATTTTGAGTTTAATTGTGAGTTTAATTGTGAGTTTATTTATTTATTTATTGTTATATCTATCACTATTCAATTAGACAATAAATCAATATAGCAAAAAATGCAAAGGTGCATTGTAGTGTCAGAACTCGAGACCGGTCTTGGTCTCGAGACCAGCCTCGAGACAGCTTTTTATGGACTTAGTCTCTTCTCTGACTCAAGCACATTTGGACTCGGTCTTGTCTTGGTCTTGATGGTGCTTGGACTCGATCTTGTCTCTGACTTGAGGTCTGACACTTGAAGAGTGCGATCATATTTCATTACAGCTCGTAAATTTGCAGAAGCTACTAAATATCACAGCAAAACCTGTAAGATAATGTAACTGTAAATGTTAAGAACTTGAAAAAACAAACAAACACTTGATTAACTTTGAAGAAGTTTTCTGTAAAGTGCCAGTGGAAGTGGGTGACGGTCCAAAAAGGGGAGTGCAGAGTGTTTAAGTGCAGTACAGTTTGCTTGGCTTATTTTAATTTTAAATGAACAGATAGATCGAGACAGATTTATAAAAACATTGATATGTGCCAGAATATTTGTAAGAAGCAAATAAATGTAGGAAATGACAAGGATGGTCTTGATTTGGTCTCGATGGGCTGTGGTCTTGGTCTCGGTCTCGACCTTTAAAAGTCTTGGTCTTGTCTTAGTCTCGACCCTCAGAGGTCTTGGTCTTGCCCTGGTCTCGGGACCCTGTGGTCTCGAACTGGTCTTGCTCTCGATTAGTGCGGTCTTGACTGCATCACTAGTGCATTGTGTAACTTTTCTGGTGGAGGATCCATCACCTGCTTCTCTCCATAGATACTGTCTGGAATGTTCTATAGTATGGTATTAAACACTGCAGGACCAAGTTACAAGTCAGATCTGTGGAGAGGCGAGTCCACTCACAGTAAGAATGCAAGTATTTAGGGAAAAAAACTGTTATTGAGTAAATGCAAGATAAATACATTTAATGCCATACCGGGACATTTTAGACAAAACGATAACATCTCCATGGAGACAGAAAAGTTACACAGTGCATCTTTAAATGCCGTACTGTGGAATATTCCAGTCAGTGCAAGGGAGTACAGTACAAATAAGGTTGGAGACCCCTAACATTTTTTAGTTTTTTTAGTTTGTTTATTATTTATCTATTTATTTCATATTTGTTTGTTGGTTTGACACTTCACAAGTAAGAGTCGGTGAGTTCTGCTTCTTTCTTCACAACATGTTTACTTTTCCTGAACCATTTCCCCACTTTTTTTTTTTTTTTTTTTTTTGTCCCGTCTAAGTTCACTCTAGTCCGATGATCAAAGCATAAGTTTATCTCTAGAGCAACAGCATCAAGGCCACTCTCCCTCTCCCTTTTCTTTCATGTGTGGTTCAACTCAAACACTACATCAGCTCTTTTGAACCTGGTTTAGTCCTGATGTGCACACGGTTTGGCCCTGGGCAAGTCCTGGGCATGTCCTGGTCTAGCCCAAGTTCAGTCCTGGTATAGTCCAAGTTCAGTCCTGGTATAGTCCAAGTTCAGTCCTGGTATAGTCCAAGTTTAGTCCTGGTTTAGTCCTCGTCTAATCCATGTTTAGTCCTGGTATAGTCCAAGTTTAGTCCTGGTCTAGTTCAAGTTCAGTCCTGGTATACTCTGTTTAGTCCTGTGATAGTCCAAGTTTATTCCTGGTCTAGTTCAGGTTCAGTCCTGGCCTAGTCCAAGTTTAGTCCAGGTCTAGTCGAAGTTTAGTCCTGATCTAGTTCAAGTTTCTTCCAGGTTTAGTCCTTGTCTAGTCCAAGTTCAGTCCTGGTTTAGTCCAAGTTTAGTTCAAATTTAGTCCTGGCCTAGTCCAAGTTTAGTCCTGTTATAGTTCAAAGTTATTCCTGATCTAGTCCAGGTTTAGTCCTGGTATAGTCCTGGTTTAGTCCAAGTTTATTCCTGGTCTAGCCCAAGTATAGTCCAGGTCTAGTCCATGTTTAGTCCTGGTCTAGCCCAAGTTTAGCCCAAGTTTTGCCCTGGTCTAGCCCAAGTTCAGTCTTGGTTTAGCCCAAGTTTAGCCCAAGTTTTGCCCTGGTCTAGCCCAAGTTCAGTCCTGGTTCAGTCCAAGTTTAGTCCTGTTATTGTCCAAGTTTATTCCTGATATAGTCCAAGTTTAGCCCTGGACTAGTCCAAGTTCAGTCATGGTCTATCCCTGTTTCAGTCTTGAACTAGTCCAAGTTTAGTCCTGATTTATTTGGCATCACAACATATTATAATAACAAAGAGCAAAAATATAAACGATAATAAAATATGCAGCAAAAATATCCAGAAGCTGGTGTCAAATGTCAAATGTGTGAAAGTAAAAATAAAACAAATTTAGAGAAATATAATAGTAACACAAATATATCTCAGCTACATACAAGAGGTCGTGAGGGCGAAAAAAAGATCCAAAGATGAAATGGTGATTGACATGACAGAAGTTTATCTTTTACATAAGGGTGAGTTATTGTACAGTTGTAGGGAGTATTATCTGTCACATAAGGGTGAGTTATTGTACAGTTGTAGGGAGTATTATCTGTCACATAAGGGTGAGTTGTTGTACAGTTGTAGGGAGTATTATCTGTCACATAAGGGTGAGTTGTTGTACAGTTGTAGGGAGTATTATCTGTCACATAAGGGTGAGTTGTTGTACAGTTGTAGGGAGTATTATCTGTCACATAAGGGTGAGTTGTTGTACAGTTGTAGGGAGTATTATCTGTCATGTAAGGGTGAGTTGTTGTACAGTTGTAGGGATTATTATCTGTTACATAAGGGTGAGTTGCTGTACAGTTGTAGGGAATATTATCTGTTACATAAAGGTGAGTTGTTTGACAGTTGTAGGGAGTATTATCTGTTGCATAAAGGTGAGTTTATTGTACAGTTGTAGGGAGTATTATTTTTACATAAGGGTGAGTTGTTGTACAGTTGTAGGAGTATTATCTACATAAGGGTGAGTTGTTGTACAGTTGTAGGGAGTATTATCTGTCACATAAGGGTGAGTTGTTGTACAGTTGTAGGGAGTATTATCTGTCACATAAGGGTGAGTTGTTGTACAGTTGTAGGGAGTATTATCTGTCACATAAGGGTGAGTTGTACAGTTGTAGGGAGTATTATCTGTCATGTAAGGGTGAGTTGTTGTACAGTTGTAGGGATTATTATCTGTTACATAAGGGTGAGTTGTGAATATTATCTGTACATAAAGGTGAGTTGTTTGACAGTTGTAGGGAGTATTATCTGTTGCATAAAGGTGAGTTATTGTACAGTTGTAGGGAGTATTATCTGTTACATGAGGGTGAGTTGTTGTACAGTTGTAAGTTGTAGTTGTAGGGAGTATTATCTTTTACATAAGGGTGAGTTGTTGTACAGTTGTAGGGAGTATTATCTGTCACATAAGGGTGAGTTGTTGTACAGTTGTAGGGAGTATTATCTGTCACATAAGGGTGAGTTGTTGTACAGTTGTAGGGAGTATTATCTGTTACATAAAGGTGAGTTGTTTGACAGTTGTAGGGAGTATTATCTGTTGCATAAAGGTGAGTTGTTGTACAGTTGTAGGGAGTATTATCTGTTACATGAGGGTGAGTTGTTGTACAGTTGTAGGGAGTATTATCTGTTACATAAAGGTGAGTTGTTGTACAGTTGTAGGGAGTATTATCTGTTACATGAGGGTGAGTTGTTGTACAGTTGTAGGGAGTATTATCTGTTACATAAGGGTGAGTTGTTGTACAGTTGTAGGGAGTATTATCTGTTGCATAAAGGTGAGTTGTTGTACAGTTGTAGGGAGTATTATCTGTTCCATAATGGTGAGTTATTGTACAGTTGTAGGGAGTATTATCTGTTACATGAGGGTGAGTTGTTGTACAGTTGTAGGGAGTATTATCTGTTGCATAAAGGTGAGTTGTTGTACATGTGAGTATACTGTTGTAAGTGAGTTGTTTGTACAGTTGTAGGTTGATATTATCTGTTACATGGTGAGTTGTTGTACAGTTGTAGGAGTATTATCTGTTGAGGTGAGTTGTTGTACAGTTGTAGGGAGTATTATCTGTTACATAAAGGTGAGTTGTTGTACAGTTGTAGGGAGTATTATCTGTTACATAAAGGTGAGTTGTTTGACAGTTGTAGGGAGTATTATCTGTTACATGAGGGTGAGTTGTTGTACAGTTGTAGTTGTAGTTGTAGTATTATTCCATAATGGTGAGTTATTGTACAGTTGTAGGGAGTATTATCTGTCACATAAGGGTGAGTTGTTGTACAGTTGTAGGGAGTATTATCTGTACATAGTTGTACAGTTGTAGGGAGTATTATCTGTTCATAATGGTGAGTTATTGTACAGTTGTAGGGAGTATTATCTGTTACATGAGGGTGAGTTGTTGTACAGTTGTAGGGTATTATCTGTTACATAAAGGTGAGTTGTTGACAGTTGTAGGAGTATTATCTGTTACATGAGGGTGAGTTGTTGTACAGTTTGTATTATCTGTTACTAAGGTGAGTTGTTTGACAGTTGTGTATTATCTGTTCCATAATGGTGAGTTATTGTACAGTTGTAGGGAGTATTATCTGTTCACATAAGGGTGAGTTGTTGTACAGTTGTAGGGAGTATTATCTGTACATAAGGTAGTTAGTGTTGTACAGTTGTAGGGAGTATTATCTGTTACATAAGGTGAGTTGTTGTACAGTTGTAGGGAGTATTATCTGTACATAAGGGTGAGTTGTTGTACAGTTGTAGGAGTATTATCTGTACATGAGGGTGAGTTGTTGTACAGTTGTAGGGAGTATTATCTGTTACATTGAGGGTGAGTTGTTGTACAGTTGTAGGGAGTATTATCTGTTACATGAGGGTGAGTTGTTGTACAGTTGTAGGGAGTATTATCTGTTACATAAGGGTGAGTTATTGTACAGTTGTAGGGAGTATTATCTGTCACATAAGGGTGAGTTGTTGTACAGTTGTAGGGAGTATTATCTGTTACATAAGGGTGAGTTGTTGTACAATTGTAGGGAGTATTATCTGTTACATAAGGGTCAATTGTTGTACAGTTTGGAGTCTGTCCTGTATCTCTCCAGTCCTGGTTGAATCCCATTTTAGTCCTAATCTTGATGTGGTTTGTGTGTGTACAAATCGAGTGTAAACAAGTGGACTATCTATACATGCCAGAGTGGAGTCTTCCTGTAGCTAATTCCGTCTTAGGTCTCTGTAATTGCTTCGCTCCGCTCCACTGCAGAGATGGAAAGCTAAATGAACCCTAATTTATCATTGCACGCCATATGAACTGCAATTTGCATAATATATTTGGGTGGAATTGTGATGATCTTGCGCATTCAGAAAAAAAGGGAAAACCGGGTTAAAACACACACACACACAAAAAATCTGGTTATTTCCAACGACAAAGATAAGCTTCAAAGAACTGCCAAAGATTTCAAAGGAGAGGGGAACTGGGAGCTTGTTACCTTGATCTTTTTTCAGAATGCAAAAAGTCACAGCTTAAAAATCCAGGTTTTGCGATTATATCAAAATGTGAGCTATTAGAGCTATTTGCTATTTCAGCTGTAGACTGGAACTAACCACGCTAGACGCCGTGTTCCAAATAGGAAATCTCAAAGGAGGTATTTCCGATGTCCTGTCGATTTGAGCTACCTAGTGCTACTGCCCTTGCGCACAACCCCCAAGCACAGTTACAGTTTAAATGCCGTCGATTTAAGCTCCCAAGAAAAAAGTGGAGTAACAAGAAACATTTTTAAGGTGTGTTGGTTTTATTGTATGTTTTGACCAGTTAAGCAGCGATATGTGCGTGTTAGATTTGCGGCAGAAGACCTACGTTAGATGATTGAATAGTTTGGATTTTATCGTTATCGTTTTCATTTTCATTACATCACATTTTATTTTGTTTACATTTGTAGAAAATGTTGTAACTTTGTTTAGAAAGGTGCTGTATCAGTAAAATATCACTATATTATAATAATAATAGGAAATTCACATTGTAGCCTATGATATTTATTTAATATAAAGATTTTAGTGTTTCCAGTTATTTCTTTCTTTCTCTTATATAGTGGGAGCCTTATTTGATAGAAGATATAGGCCTGTCGAAATGAGCTACCTCTACCCAAATTCATATAAATGAATGAATAATGGTGATTCTACAGTGGGAGCATTATTCGATGGTTACATTGGCCTGGCGATATGTGCTACCTTTAATCTGAGCCCTATTTGACTGTCGAAATTAACTACCTGCACATATTCATATAAATGAGTTGTTTGTGCAAACAGCATCAAACCCGCTGTCTCGAATCCAAAGAAATAGGTTGTAAAACTTGGGAGGTTCGCTTTATTGGATCTATACAACATGAATAAACATAAAGCTTGTCGAAGGGGTAGTGTGAATCGATTACATGTCACTGTCGATTTAGGCTACGGGGAGCTCATTTCAACAGAACACCGGCTCCTCCAGATCCTGGCTCCAATGGATTTACACTGCAATGTTGTCCCTTTCTCTCTCTAACTGCGGCTGTTTGCTCTGTTTGCTCTGTTTTGGTCCTAAAATGTTTGTATTAACCCACTACATGATCCTGAAGGAATCTCAAGCTTCATGAAAACGGAGCACTTACAGTATATGGGCCCTCAGGTTAGCGACTAATCACAGAGCAGTGCTGAGGTTTGTGCAGAAACCAAAGCAGATTGAGTCTGGCTTTAATTCTAGTAAAATCCTAGTTTAGTTTTTTGTGTAGTCCTGGTTTAGTTCTTGCATAGTCCTGGTTTAGTTCTTGTGTAGTCCTGGTTTAGTTTTTGTGTAGTCCTAGTTTAGTTCTTGCAGTCTTGGTTTAGTTGTTGTATAGTCTTGGTTTAGTTGTTGTATAGTCCCGGTTTAGTTGTTGTGTAGTCCTGGTTTAGATCTTGTATAGTTCTGGTTTAGTTCTTGTGTAGTCCTGGTTTAATTCAAGCTCAGGTCCTAGTTTCCTGACATTTTTGATGTGTGAATGTTCTCTTAGTTTGCACCAACCCAAACAGTAAATGTCCTATTTTAATATGTGAAAATTAGAAAAAAAAAGACTCTTTAGAGAAGGAAAAGTACTCCGGGGTAGTTTTTTTTTTTACAAAAAGGTTTTTATTATTAAATAAATAAATACGGCACTTTGAACACAATAAATTATTCTGAACAGTGTTTTTACTAATGGCTTCAGACCAGAATCTGATCTGTTTGTTTTGAACGTCTTTCTCCTCTGGCTCCAATACGCTGTCCATTGTGTCCAATATTAAAACATATCACAGTTTTCAATTTCACTAGCATCATTTACATACACTGTACAAAATTTACAAATGTACAACAAGCCACTTTTAAACTCGTCTCCACTGCAATATAATCTATAAATCAGTCTTTTAATAGATTGCGTTCACTTTCTAGATTTTGACGATGTTATAATTTCGGATGGAGGGCAGGAGTTTTGTAAATCTACGGGAAATTTGCGGTTTTTGAAAGACAAACTTCTGATCCAGAGATATTACAGACATATTAACCATAAACCAGATCAACAAATCTGCAATGTGACAGTCAAACCCGCAAAATCCCACCACAGAACTCTGACACATCCTCCACCTCAATTTCAAAACTCTTGGGATTCTCGAAAGTTGCGAGTATCCGTGAACACAACCTATTTCATCCACATTTGCGCCAGTTCCAGCCCAGCGTTTATACATTTCTGTCTCTTTTACTTTTCAAAACGGTCCATTCACGATAACATACTCCAACTCCTCTTCATCGTCTCCTCCTCTTCAACAGTCGACATACAAAGCAGCCCTTTTTGCATGACCCGCCTCCACATTGCTACATCGCATTGTCCTTATACGTCCGCGGTCTAGCTGGCGTGGGTTTTGCTAATAGACTTGGCTAGCGTCAGTCCCACTCGTTTGCATTGTTCCCAGTGGCATTCTCCGTTCTGTGGTCGGTTCTTTAGCTACACCTCTGCAGCAGCATGTTGAGCGAGTAGACCATGCGCTCGCGTAGATCCGTAGGGCATCCGGACGAAAGGAGAGAGCTGAGTTTGAAGCTCTTGGAAACCCGATCCTCGTTGATGTACGTTCAGCATGTACTCGTCGCGCTGGCAGCAGAGGATGATCTTGGTGTGGTCGTGGTAGAAGTTGACCTGGAAGAGACAAAAAAGGAAAAAAAAACCCGTTAAATACATTTTTTTTTTAAATGTTGTGGATAGTTTTAACATTGTAAAAACGTAAATTAAACATATACATCTCTATTAATGTAAGAAGCAGCGACCAGGCTAAGTTACTAGTCAGATCTGTGGAGAGGCGAGCCCATTCACAAGGCAAATGTTTATCAAGTTTTTTTTTTGTTTTTTGTTTTTTACAATTTTGATAAAAGCAAGATAGATACGTTTAATGTCATACTGCGAAACATTCAAGGCAAAGTAGTAACTGTCGAGAAAAAGTTACACAGTGCACATTTAAATTAACGTGAATTAAAAATAATGAAAAGTCTTGACTAATTTAGGGTTTAGTTATATTTGGATGCAAAAAAATCTTGAAATTACCGAAGTAATATTGGACAAAATGCATAATTGAAACTACTTAAACCAAGTAATTTTCTATGGGTGGGACCAAGTTGTTGTTTTGCAAGTCTCAAGTAAGTCTCAAGTCTTTGACCTCAAGTCCGAGTCAAGTCCCAAGTCAAATACAGGCAAGTCCACAGGCGAGTCACTGGCCCAAAAGTCCAAGTCCAAGTCCAACTTTAAGTCATTTCAAGTCTTTAAACCAAAGTTCCAAACACAGGAAGAGGAGGATGTAAGGGTTGTAGAAATGTTAATTTTTCCTTTTTAAATGTCTTGACAAGATCTTAGTTTGAATCATTAAGTCAAAACAGAAAGAATTCAGATTTAAAAGTGATTCTCAAGTCTTCTCAAGTCCAAGTCAAGTCCCAAGTCTTAGTGCATTTTATCAAGTCAGGTCTCAAGTCCTAAAAATAGTGACTCAAGTCTGACCTGAGTCCAACTCTTGCAAGTCCACACCTCTGCTACAGTAGATGCAAGCAATCCATATAACAATAGTGTATGTCACTTTGAATTGAATCTTGAACAGTTGGATTGTCTTGGCATCATTGTCCTAGTCCAGTTATGCAACGAACAGCTTGGTATCGTGTTGTTGTTTTTTTCTTCTTTCCCTTCAATAAATAACTCGACCAGAAAAACTTCCACTGTCGAGGTGTCAGACAAATTGAACCTGCTCCATTCAAAGTGTCTAAATGTTCCCACAAAACAAACTCGTCCAACTCCTGTGAACCAAAGTGGAGTTCGATTGCATAAATAATTACATAAAAGTGGTCCATGGGCGTATACTAGTCTATGTGCTCTTATACTTGTTCTGACAGCTCAAGATCATTCAGGAAAGGTTCATTTTTGTCCTGTAAATATGACTTTTTTTAGTATAATTTGACATCTGAATTTCAAAACTTTTGACAACCCTAAATTATTGGTTTTCCGGATCCTTTTCAAACCCTTTGCAAAGAAATGACTAAGGTAAAAAAGTCAAATATTTAAGCCATGAGTCACCGTAGGGAGTATTCTTGAGTCTGCAATTGAAGCTCCATCAACATTAGCTTCATTGTAGAACATTTACAGGAAATCCTAATATCCGATTTAGTAGGTGGGCACACCTTTAATTACTTTATGAGTAGTTTCACATATTAGTTGACACAAGTCCATTGTGAGTTGGATAATAATCTTAAAATGCACTTTTACTCTCTGGCTTTTAGCACCGTGTGAGTTGTGTAGTCTTCTATATTTATTTGTATTATTTTTATTTTATTTATGTTTTATTTTTATTTATTTATAGTTTTTTTGTTTTGTTTTGTTGCTTTTTTTTTTTTTTTTTTACATAATTTTTAGCTTCAGCATTTTAACACTTTTTATTTATTGTTTTTATTCATGATTTACTATTGTATTAATTTGTCTGTGCAGCACTTTGGTGACTGTCATGTTTATAAAATGTGTTATACAAAATAAAGTAGATTGGATTAGATTGGCAATTCCCCATGCAAATATTAAGTAGAACTGGATAATTAATAAAACTCAGTTAATAATTTGAGAACTAAATATGACCTACTGTGACCGTCAAGTTTTTTTTCTTTATTTTTTTGTAAATGGTGGTGGGTTTGACACCTATTTTTCTCCATGGATATGCAATTTCTTTGCCTTGAATGTTCTGCAGTAAAGCGCTGAACTTGTCTATTCCGATGAAGATGCAACCATGCCAAGTTACAGGTCTGATTTGTGGAGAGGCAAGCCCGCTCATGGTACAAATTTGTGTTTTTCAAGGCATTCATGAGCAAATAAAGACAATTAAATGTAATAAATGAAAAGCAGATGCAGTTAATGCCACACTGGAGACCATTTCACACAATTATGCCTAAATTGAGACAAGAAGTTGACAGATTCTCCATCAGAAACGTTACAAGTTCACCTTTAAAATGTTTTGTTTAATCCCAAGTCACTGATCTATTCTAATCAATCAATCGTCACAGTGAAATGTTACGGGACCAGCTCCGCCTTCCCTGCGCCAGTGAGTCTACAGTTTGTTATTTACCTGGAAAGTGCCGTCGTTGAAGAGCATCATGAGGGCGCGGTCAGACTTGAGCCACTGCAGCAGGTAGAGCCGAGGCATGTGAGCGTCTGTCATGGTGCCCAGGTCCCCGCCCTGTGCAAGCAAACAGTAACAGCTTTAACATGTGGCAGGCTGGGACACGAAGGCACCACCATACAAATGTTCCAAGTGCACAGAACAGGTTTTCAGGATTTGGTTTGGTGGGGTAGCAGCTCTGGTCAATATTTATCATAGTTTTGTATTAGTTAAGTGGGAGTCGTAAAGAAAAGTTTAGAAAAAGGTGAGAAGTACAAAAGTAGCTCTCAGGAATCCCTCAATCTATGCACAAAACTCCAAGGTATGCAAAAGGAGCAACATTGTTGGTTCAGTTCAAATGTTAATTTAGCAAAATAAAGGTGTTGTAAATGATATATATTCATCAAATTATAACTAGTGTGTAAATTAGATGAGTTTTGGCTCTTTTTAACTGGATGGTTGCTAGGTAACAGTTGTCGAATTACCTCTATATATATATTTCTGCTGCACATGTCCATCCAAGAAGTAAAATTGTAAATCAAAATGTCAAACTAGGCAACATTTTTAGACAATTCTTGTAAAGGTAACTAGAAATGAGTAGTCTAACCTGTTATATGCACTTTGAAGAGGTTGAAAAGACTTAAACTAAACTTACATCCATGAGATTCTCCTCCATGTAGTGGGAGAAATACTTCAAGACGGTGACTTGTCCCACAAAGTGTTCTGGGACCTCACACGTTGGAAAGACAGAACGCTGGCCCAACTCTGCGTAGTAATGGATCGTTCTGAAAAAAAATAAAAAAATAAAAAATGTTAGTAATCATGCCATGCCAACATTTTTTGGCTTCACTATGGGAAAAATATATATTAAAAAAAAACATTTATTGTAGCATTAAATCAGATAGAAAGGCTGCATGACCTACTTCCTTCCTGCCAATCACAGCCTGATATATTTATCTCTCAAACAAATACACAGTACACACAACTACTAATCAATAAGTGTGGGTAAAAAAAAAAAAAAAACTATCTAGAGTCCTTTTTTCTCCATTATCCCAAAGATGTTAAGGCAATCCATCAGAAATGTGCTTAAAAATGCGTGATAGTTTTTTAATTTTCAATATTCTAATTTGCCTTTCATCAAAGCAATTGCAATCTGTGTTTTTGATGAACTTCTTGTCTCTGCGAATAATTTGTGTCCACTGCAAAAACTAAAATCTAGCGAGGTTAAAATGACTTGAAGTAAAAAAAAAATTATCATGATTTGAGTAACTTTCACTTGAACTTTTTGTGCTTAAAATCTGAAAATACATCTTGCTGCACTTAAGAAAAACAACTCTTTGCACTTCAGTGTTATTTTTAATTTTTCCTTCATTTTAATTTATCTAGACATCGTTTTTTGTTTTTGTTTTTTTTCCCTGGTGTCCCTTGTTGACTTTTTATATCCATACACTTTCCCAGTTCTCCCATGTTCAACTACGTAACCAAACATGCACCGACTAATCCAATAATAACTAATAATACCTGAGAAATTAAAAGGTAAAGTTTATTTAAAGGGTGCGTACTTTCTGTCTGGCAGCAGGCTCATATGGGTCCCATTGTTGAACAGGACTCCCACAGTGTGATCCGACAGTTGGTAGCCAAAGCCGTACTTGTTGGAGTAGTCCACCCATTTAGTCACCCACTGCAGGTTACAAGTGCTGGAGCCCTGGGGCATGTTGTCAGCTGTGAAGGAACACAAGAACAATGAGCACAGACTGACAGTTAACCAATAGAATTAGTCCTGTCACGATAATTACTCCATCAATTCTGTACTTGGACTTAAACCGCTCATATTGTTCTGTGTTTTGATCGATGTTATAACGTTGTTTCCTCGTCAAAAAACTGACCTGGAGTTGCGTTTTCTTTCATTCACACATGTTTAAAAACACACAAACGCCGCGTATTTAGGATGTGTTCTTCTCTCACGCTGTTCCAACTGGTGCTCCACTGTGTTTTTAAACTCCATACACCTTAACTAGAATCATTTGGATCATTTCAGTCCTGGAATTGGAAGTCACTACTGAAGAAAAACGAAAAGGTAGATGCGAACTTGAAAACTACCGCTTCATGACGTGAGTTTTGGAGATGGACAAAGTGTGTGAACTCCAGTTATGTTTTTTGAGAGGTAACAACATTAAAACATAGATTAAAGCGCACGAAAGTCAATGTTTTGCAGAATACAGGATCTTTAAGTGCTTCTTTCTGTTCTGACTTCATTGCAAATCATGTTTTTTTATGATAATAGACATTCAGAATTGTTTTTGTGATAATCCTGCCTATAGGACATGGTGTCTGTATCCAATCTGCATCCAATCTAATCCAATATTTGCATAATTCAATAATATAAAGTGCATTAGTCATCATTATTCGCAAGCAGGGACTCACCTTTTGGCATGTTCTCCAGACATCCTCGTAGTACGCTGGCCACGGTTTCTGCTACACTGCAAGTTGTGTTGTCTTCCAAGCCTTTAGGGGCAGAATAAATAAAGTACAGACTGAGCAGAAGTTCGTTACCAAAGAACATGAGAAATAGTTAAACAACATGAGGTTAGAGAAGCATTATTGATGTTTACAGCAAAAATGATTGGATCTTTGAATGAAAATCCCATTATGATGAGTCAACCCTTAGACAAAATTAGTTTTTTGTATCTTGTATCTATTTTTGTTTGTAATTTTTCTTTTAATTATGGACCAAATAATCTTCCGTGTCTGAGAATAAAGTTTGTAGAGGGTTGGACATAAATAGTACAAGATAATTGGTGTTTGAAGAGGACATTATGTTACTTAAAGCTTTACAATGCAACTTTTCTAGTGGAGGATCTGCCATGGAAGAGTATCCACTTTGCAGTATGGCATTAAACATATTTACAGTGCTTTTATTTAATTACGGGTACACCCAAGCAGCTGGCAGACCTTCTATCAGAAAAGTTACACAGTGCTGCTTTAGATAATTGCAGCCTGTACCAATTGCGACCTTTCAAACTGTAATTTAGCTTCGATTTTGATGATAAACCATCTGAAATCCGCCAATAACGTGATAAGATTTTGATAAGTTGAGAATAAAAATGCAATTACTCTGAAATGGGCTTAGCATGAGACACTACTCACATTCACTACTGCTGCTGCAGCTCCCCAGACTGCCTCTCACAATCAGGCGGATTGTGTCCTGCGACGTGGGGGACTGGCTCTCTGTTGCCACGGCGACCGGGCTCTCGGCAGACGGCGGAAGTAGAGCTCCATTCTGAGGAGAGGAGAGATGACGAAAAAAGGACTTTAAGAATCGGGGGGTTTTAGCTCATCCCTGCCTCGTGAGTCAACACACTCCCACTGATGTAAAGCAGGAGGAAATAAGCACTTCTGGATGTGTGTTTCAACTGTGAATGCTGGAAGTTTTTTATCAAGGTGACTCACTCGACTGTTCTCAGGGGAAAAAAAAGGGCTCAAAATATGTCATAAGTGCACCTCAGCTATTTCTGTCTGTGGCTCTATCCACGGTTTGATCATTTCGAGAGGTTTTCAGGTTGAAACTAGATATTATTTGCAGCACATTTCAAATAATTTGTAAGATTCAATATCAAAGCACAAGTATTTTCTGCAGCAAATACTTACTTAATGTACTTTCACATTCGATAGAACAACTTTTACTTATATCAGAGTAATATTTGATCACGTGTATAAGTAATAAAATGCAGTACTTTGACCAACTCTGACCATTTCTTAGTCTAAGTCAGTAAAAGGAAGTACAGAGTTTTAATATTCATTCACTTGATTAGAAATGTTTCATGATTTATATTTTAAAACCACTTGTAATTAAGTAAGCGGCTTGTAATTTCTCTACGTTTTATGGGGGAAAAGATTACACACATTTTTTTATAATTAATTGGAGCAGTAATTGTAATTATGATTAGAATTTGATTAGTTGCACAGGCCTGGGTTTAAGGGTGGTAATTATTTTCTCAAATCCAAAGTTTTTCTGTTTTTATTGGCTAAGACCAAACGGAACATTGCATATCTACAGTGAACTCAAATGCACTTTTAGTCTTATTATTGAAGTTTTATAATGGGACCACAAACCTCGGTGATCCTGCGATTCTGTTGCTGGCTGATAACAGTCCTCTCCAGATTGTGTTGCAGTTTATAGATTTCCTCTTCCTCTTTTGTCAGTTTGTCTACGGGAGAAAAACAATCACATCGTAAAGCGCCAGTCCCACAGCCACCATCGTTTCACTCAACATAATGGTCGTAATTGAGTTTTACAAATGCTCTGGGGAAGAAACTTTGTGATTTTAGGATTAAAACTTACTAAAAATCTACAAAAATCCTTTATTTATCTTCAATTTAATTCACAATAACAATAGCATGTAAGTTTACTTTTATGTGTGCAATTGAAAATAACATTTAAAAATTTAGTTTTCCGCTTTGGGATGTTAAAAGTGATAATCAAGTATGTAAATATATGCTTAAAGCTGCACTATGTGACATTTTACGTGGTCTGACACCTGCTTATCTCCATGGAGTTGTTATAGTTTTACCTGGAATCCCACTGTATGGCATTAAAGTTACCTAAAAACAAACCCTCTAATTGAATAAATGCAAGATAGACAGCTTTAATGCCATACTGTGAAACATTTCAGGTAAGCAACACCATCTCCATGGAGACAAGCAGCTGACAGACCCTCCAAAAAAAGTTACACACCTTAAGATTGCACTTTCATCATTGCTACTAAATATGAAACACTATATTGCAAATAAATCCTAAAACCAATTATCTCTGAAATCATATAGTCATATACAAAGCCATGGATACTTCTAAATACAAATAATATCCTTGTTTTTCTTGCGCAACTCATCGAGGTTTTGAGAAATGCATCAGGTTTTATCAATAGTCGTACTCACTCAGGGTTTCGTAGTATTTAACCTTGTCCCTCCTGCCCCCGAACAGAGCGGCTGCAGCTTTCTTGAAGAAGCTCTTGGCCGGACTAGACACATGGAAGTCTGGAGGAGAGTGACAGCAGCTCGGGGACAGACGGTCTGGACTGAAGCCCTGTAACGAACACACCAAAGTGGGTCAGTGTGCAACCGATGGCAACAAGGTCAACAAAAAACTCTCCAACTGTGGGCTTTGTCAGGAGAGTACATGGTGAAATAGATAATAAGGACAGCACATCATTTTGCAATACAAACTCTCTCTGCAAACACCACGAGCACTGAAATTACACTAAGTAAACTACGTAGACCATGATCCTTTGCTCTTTTGTGCAGTCATTAATCTAATCTTTGAAATTATGTACACCATGACATCACTCAGAGCTTAATTGTGATGAGGTAATGCTCGTAGTCCTCGCCACAGTCGCCCTTTTTCGCACGAGATGTTACGCTTTGCCTGGCATGTTCTATCGAGCTTACTCACAAGTCAGATCTATGGAGAGGCTACCCCGTTTACAGTAAAAAAGCATGTTTTCTAAGGCGTTGCTCCAGTAGTTAAACACATGCAATTGAATAAGTAATAATTGACGAAGTAATAATCTAACTGTGGACACAAGCAGATAAAGAACCACCTGCCAGAAAAGTTACATAGTACACCTTTACCAATAGTAATTTGCCCAACCCATCTCTGTATAATAATAAGATAATAAATAAGATCATATAGATAGTAATAAGTTTGGATATAGTCACATCCTGTTGCGCTATTATGTAATAACTTGGCAAAGCTTTCAAGGATTCACTATTGGAACAAAAAAAATGGCAGCGTTGTCGTACCTGTGTGAAGAAGTCGTGCCTTAGGATATGGTCGAGGTTGGGTCTGTCGTCTGGGATCTTGGCCAGGAGGCTGCTGATCAACTGTTTGGCTTGAGGCGACAGAGACGAGGGGAGGGAGTAGCGCGCCTCTCGGATACAGCGATACGTCTCTTTAAGGTTTGTGGTTTCAAAAGGCGGTCGCCCCAGCAGCATCGTGTACCTGTGGGCAGGAAGTTGAGAACTGTGTAAGAAAACAAGCAGAGAACTTTGCAGAATGGAAGGTATTCGTGGGTTTCAACTGTTATGTGTTATGCCATTTTGAGGACGTTTTTTTTTGCAAAAGCCCCAATTTTTCAAAACTCTGAAACCCATGGACAAGAGCTTTTACATCACAGAGTTTTTTGGTGGGGCGGTGGGAAATACACAAGAGAAAGTCGAAATCTAAAATAAAATAAGAATAAATTAACTTTAAATCTCCAAAATGCAAGCTGATCTTCCAATATTGGGTCATTTTTCTGTATTTTTGTGGTTAATTATATAGTCCTTTCACATTTGTGCAATTCTTGCGCTTGACATTTAGACATATTTGTATCATATACCATTTTTTTAAATAATCTCACTTCAAATTTCATAACCTTTGCCATTTTCGCTGTGTTAATAATCACTGACCAAAAGAACATCTAGAGACATTAACTTCAGTCAGTATCTCTTGCCCCTATTTGCTGCAGCTCTTTAATCCCAACACAAAACAGTTTTGATTACTCACATTACGCAGCCCAGAGCCCATATGTCCGATTCACAGCCATGGCCTTGTTTGTTGAGCACTTCAGGGGACAGATAGTTTGGAGTTCCACAGATCGTCTTTCTTCTGTTCCCCGCCGGCTCCAGTTTGGCAGCAAGACCAAAGTCCCCAACCTTCAGCTCCATGGACTCGCTCACAAAGAAATTACCTAAAGGCGAGAATTGGAGAAGATTAACATTTGATGCACAAGATCAATGAAGAGGCATGAGTCAACACAGGACAGAAGATCAAACACGCCGAGCTTAGTCGGCTACTTTGGAGGCTCAACCAATCACAACTCGGGCTTTTCATGGAAGCGCACTCTCTCTCCTCTGTCAATCTCTCTGTCAACTGTGTGAATCAACTCCCTTTCGCCCAAAGTTAGACACACTGCATGACTTTTTTGATGCTTTACTGTCATGAAACAAGCATGTTAACCTAAATGTTCAATGTGTAACTTTTCTGGGAGGGTCCATCACTTGCTTGTGTCCATTGAGAAGTTACTGCTTTGCCTGGAATGTTCCATAGTAGGACATTAAACATATTTATCTTTCAAGTTATGGTCTTTTAATGCACAAAAGTATGTATACTATATGCCTTGAGGTGCCTCTTTTTTGCTTTTATGAAGAAAAGTAATGTTTAATACCAAATTATGGAGCATTATATACAAAGCTGTAACATCTCAAAGCAAATGGGAGATGCTCCACCAGAAAAGTTACATAGTCCACCTTTAACTGAGTTCATCGTTTCAAAATGATCCACTGATTTTGATCGATCCTTCACTGCTGTTATCTAGAGCAACCTGTGAGGACCCATCTTCACCGAGGTTTGCTCAGAATGACCTTATCTGGAGAAATGCCAATTATTATGCATATTTTGGGTTGATCATACACACCAAGAATGCCTGAATCTAACCCACAACCTTCTAGATGTGAGGCCACTTAGCCACTGTGCCACCATTTCCACCGCAGCGGCAGAACAGTCAACTACCTCAAACCTCTCCTCCTCCTCACCACTATGTCTAAACTTAGACAAACTTTACTGATCCACAAGGGAAATTATTTGGACACAGTAGCTCACACGTCACAAGATAATATAATAACAAAGACAAAAAAGATAAATGGTAATAACATCTCAACATGCCAGAAGTTAATTCACTGTATCGAGTTGCAGTCTCTTACCAAGTTTGAGGTCTCTGTGGAGGATCTCCTGTTCGTGAAGATACTTGAGCCCGGATACGATTTGCCTGAGGTAGTAACGCACTTCTGGCTCTGTGAGGACTTTGCGTGCCTTCAGGATGTGGGCTAACGACTAAAACACAAAACGAAAGACAATGAATAGACTATTTATGCACGTTCTTGTAATAATGCATTTGTAAGAAAGCTCAAAGGTCCTATATTACACAAAATTGACTCTTGTGACCTTCAAGTCACGTTAGGATGCTGTTACTTCACCAAAAACATACCTGGAGTTGTGTTTTGTCTAGATCTCTAAAGCTCAAAATGCTCTGTTCCACCTTGTGATGTCATGCAGTGGTAGTTTTTAAGTCAACAGCTGCCCCTTTTACCTTTTCTTAGGTAAAAATTGGCAATTTCAGAGGTGAAATTAATAATGAAGGTGTACATAGCCTAAAGATGCAGAAATTGTGTGAATGCAACAAAACACATCTCCAGGTATGTTTTGGATGATGTCATGCTCCTAGACTTTATGAGAAAATAGCATAAAATACATGTTTAAGTGCAATGCATGAAAACGTAAGCAGGTAGAAACGTGCAAATTAACATACCTTTCTACTGCAATACTCCAATAGAATGTAGATGTTTTCTTTATCTTCAAAATGGTGGTAAAAGTGCACAATGTGTCTGTGGTTTAACGCCTTGTGCAGCTCGATTTCTCTGTCAATCTTTCGAAAAACAACACAATAATCGCGTTAGAATAAAAAGTACAAATGTCAGTTGTTCAGGAAGTGGTTTCCGTGCGTCAGAGTTTTTACCTTCTCCCTTTGGTGTGGTTTGGAGACGCGAGAATGAGGGATGATTTTGGCTGCGTAAACTTTGCTAGTGGACAAGTCTGTCAGCTCGTAGCATTTTGCAAAACCCCCCTGAAAATAAAACAGCGTTAACACTGCGGGCAAAACTACGACAAAACAGTAAATTAAAGATTTTTTTTCGTTTTAATGATCAAGCATAATTTTGGATTTTACTTTGATCTACTAAAAGCACATCCAATGTCATTTTCCTGAACATTTATAGAGTCAAATCTAAAAATAAAACTTAAATGTCTTAGTCTAAAATCTGAACTCATGCACAAACCAGAAGAAAGAAACATTGGATTAAAAAGACCAATGCAACATGATCGATTAGCGGTGCATTCGATTCAAAATCAATCAATTTCACTGCAGCTCTAGAACTTAACACTGCAGACGCTCTTTCCCTCAGCGATTACATCCAAGTTAGAGGCAAAAAGTAAGTACCTTTCCCAAAACTTTGCCGCGGCAGTAGCATTTCCCCGTGGCCGGATCGGTGATAATCCGGGCCATTTCCGACGGTCCATTGCGCTCGTCCGTGCGTTTACGCCGCGGCTCGCATGCCCGCTGCGTGGACTCGCACATGCTGGCGCTGTGGTTGTGTATGTTGGTGTGTACTTCCATAGACATCACGGTTTACATCCAATACTTTAGAATGAAGCCTAGAGGTCCACGGCGCGCGCTTTTATACCCGGCCAAGAGTCCCTCCCCGCGCGCGCCGCCCTCCCGGTGACGTCACAGTGTTAAACCAGGGCAAACCAGCCTCGTACCGCAGATTTTTAGATTTGAGATTTATTTACTAAAGACTGGCTTGGCAGAAGTCAGCATGACATGGTAATCCTGAATGGTGCCAATCATAACATCAGAAAAAGATAAAAAACGTTCTTGTAAAAGCTTTAAATAGGAATACACGATTAAATACACTTTATATTTGTGTAAAAGCATTGCAAATTACATGCTTAATAACAGTAATGTAGATTTAACTATGAAAAATAGGGTCTAATAACAACTAAACAACAACTAAATCACCAGTTTATCCAAATAAGAAAAATAATCCACACACAAACCAAACTTCTCCAAAACTTCCCACTAATCTAAATACTTTTTAATAGTTTTAGATTTCCACATTTTAAAACACGCATAGCTGGTGGATGTCTTATTCTTTTGCACTGAATGTTCCACAGTATGGCATTAAATAAGTATATTTTGTATTTATTCAATTACAGGTGCTTTTATTTCTCAAAACTACCGCAAAAAAATAAAAAATAAATAAATAATCAGTTCTGTGAGTGGGTCCAGTTCTCCACAGATCTGACCTGCAACTGGGTTTGGTGATGTGGTCTCCTTGTCTCCATGGAGATAGTTGCATTAAATGTCACACTGCAGAACATTTCACGAATAAAACCACCATGGAGTCAAGCAGGTGGCAGACCCTCTATACGAGAAAAGTTACACAGTGCACCTTTAAGTGGACCTGGAAGTACTGAATGAATATGACATGTGTATAAATCTAAAATGTGGGCCTTTTTTGTTACTGTTAATGTAGTTTTCCTTTTTTTTCTGTGTAATAGCAGCATTTTACAAGTGTTGCATAGTCTAGTCTGTGTTACCAGATTCTACCGTGATGTCCCGTTACGTAACATTAAAAAAAGCTTTGTATTGATCACCCTTTTGAGCGTGGAGAGGAGAGGGGGGTCACGGAGGGCAAACCAGACAGATTAAATTGAAAACCCGCTGGATATTGGATTCAATTATGCCCCTGAAATGAATGAATCTACAATACAATCTGTGCGTCACGGTGTTTGAAAGCCTTATTAATGATCTATTTCGAAATTTAAACTGCCTTTGCTTTACAAATAGAAAGTTTTATATCTCTAAGTGTTCTTTTTCTTTGAGACAGAGCAGGATAATGGATTGAAAGGGGCTTCACTTTCATTGACTGCAGCTCTGAGGCGGACTGTCTGGAGCACTGGCGCCCTCCGCTGGACACGATGGCAACAGCAAGCCCTGTTTTGAATGGCAAATCACATCCACCATTAAATTTGTGCACTATATTGATGCAAATAAAAGAGACAAGTGCACACAAATGGACTATCAAATCACTGTGCGGTATATGCGGATCACAGGGCAAAAATAATAACAAAACAGTACACGCTAATCCTTTTGGCCTTATGCTACTCTCCCTGCTACTGTCCTCTTGTGTAATGTTATTTTAATGCAATATTTAAATAGTATTAAATGTACTATTGCGTTTACCTTCCTTTAAAGCATCACTGAAGCCTTCGGGAACATATTTCATTCTGTCATGTTGTTTTTTTCGCATGTTGGAATAATAAATAAGGCAAGTGGTACCTTCAAAAGTCAAATCAAATGGATGTTTTTCTCATTCCTGCTGGATCTCTACCACTTTTACTTTGTTACCTTCCAACACTGCTAGATTTCTGTGCTTAAGTATACATTTTAGGCATCTGTGCTTTAATTAAGTAAAGTGGATACGTTTTATTTTAACGTCACTACATTTGAGAGCATGTATTTGTACTTTCTACTACGTTTTTCAACAGGACTGAAAAGGAAAAGTACTTTGTCATTATAGTTTGAGATCTGCTGATACACCTGAGGGTTTGTTTTCAATGTTCATAGTCTGAGAAAACAAAAATATACACATAAAAATGGAAAAAAACTAAGTGATTCAAATGTTTCTACTGAGCAAAATACAGCACAAATCTTTATCAAAATCACTACAAGCTTCATTGGATCTCCAAATCAAATGTAAATCTAAATCTAAAATGTGAAAGTACTTTGTTATTATAGTTTGACAGCTACTGAAAAGCCTGAGGGTTTATTTTTTTAACACATTCATAGTCTGAGCAAACAAAAATATACAAAGAAAAATGGAAAAAAACAAACTGATACAATTGTTTCTACTGAACAAAAGCACAAATCTATCAAAATCACTACACATCTGAAGCTTCATTAGAACTCAAAATCTGTGTGAAATACTTACATTTTGTACTCTTTAAGTACATTTTTAAACAGGTAGGCTACTAGGTAATAATAGATTATAGATTTTTTCATGTGGACCACTGGACTTACTTATACTGGACTATTTATTTGCTCCAGTATCTGTACTTTTACTTAAGTAACAAAATTTAGTCCTTCTTCCACCAATGATTTCTACAGAGACCAGGTTTCATAAGCCATTGCACACTTATACACTTATTATAATTCTTTTGTAATAAAGTTGCCATGATTAGTCTATAAACAGTTCCCCTTTGCACAGTTGGTTTTATATGTTCATGATAAAGAAGCAAAAATGTTCAGCTTGTTTTACGTTCTATGGGGAAATAAAATGAGTCTGGGTGTGTTTCGTACATCAACATCAACAGTGGGATCAGATCGGCCTCTCTGGGTCTGTGCCACGCCAATAATAACAGAGTAGTAGAAACAAAACACTGTCACATCTCCTGAGGGTTAAAGGCGGTTTTGAATGGAAAATCACATCCACCATTTTATTTGCGTATATATTAAAAATACCCAAAGTGTTTTACTAAAATATCAAACTCGATTTCAATGCAAAGGATTAGACTCAATACTGATTCCAATATCACTGTGTTAATAAAAACATTCTTTAATAAGACAATAGAATGTCATTTTAAACATTAAATCATAGTACTTTCTATTATATTACTATGTGGTTTTATATCTGTGTACTCCCTCATCCTAAAGCTTTAACATGTAATATTTTATTAATGATAGCCCCTTTGCCATCTCTTTTTCAAGGGAGATATATTCATTCAGCTACTGAGGAAAAGTCCATCTCTATCCAGTGAATTTAGTATCAAAACTTGCTCAAAAGAGTGTTTAGTTTTGATACTAGTAGATGCTTTTAGTATCAATTAGTATCTGATTTTCAATACTTCTGACAACCCGTCTGAATTCTGTTATCGAGATACTGTAAAAAAAAATATTACAATATTACTTTTTTGGTTATATCGCCCTAAGTAAGTAAATCTTTATTTATGTAGCACTTTCACAGACATTTTCTGTCCCCAAAGACGCTTTACACAGCATTATTCAGCATTATTCATTCAGCATTCATTCATACAGCATTATTCATTCACTCTATACCTGGTGATGGTAAGCTACTATTGTAGCCACAGCTGCCTATGGGGCGCACTGACAGAGGCGCGACCGCCATGCCACTCGGTGCCATCGGTCCCTCTGACCACCACCATCACTCACACACCACTTTCATACTAGGCAATGTGGGTGAAGTGTCTTGCCTAAGGACACAATGATTGAATTGATTGTATTTAACTAACCATGACTATCAACTGTTTTATGGAGACCTTTGGCATGTTTTGGGTTGATGGGGGAAACCGGAGCACCCGGAGGAAACCCATCCAGACACGGGGAGAAACATGCAAACTCCACACAGAAAGTCCCAGGCGACCTGGGGATCGAACCCAGAACCTTCTTGCTGTGAGGCATGAGGCCCTAGTGCCTCTGCTCAACTTCATTATTCTCCAGCAACTAGGTCAGGAATCGGAATACACTAGACGGTTTGCAAAAAAAAAAACAGAAGTGCAAGTTCAGGCACCAGTCAATCAGCGTAGAGTCATACATTCTGTGTTGGCAGCAATTCCCAAGATCTAGTCTTTAACGCTGGAACATAGAGAATATTTGGTGAATTTTATAAAGGGGAAAGACGTTATTGCCCTTCTTCCTATGGGATTTGGGAAACGCTTAATATACCAGTTAGCCCTGCTAGTGGTGCATTACATATGTCACAACCAAATAGCAGCAATTGGCTTAAATAAAAAAGTACCCGTCTACTGTCGAGTGAACTAATTCTAATGCTGCGAGGCCAGACGGTTCCTACGAAGTGAAACCAACTGATGAATCAGGCTAATATCGCCCACCCTTGCACTTTAGATTCTTGTGAAGGCCCTACATTACACAAAACTGACTCTTGTGAGCTTAAAGCCCTGTTATATATTATGTTATAGCGTTGTTCTCTCATCAAAACAGACCTGGAGTTGTGTTTTGCTTCACTCACATGTTTAAGTGATCCTTTATTATTAGTCTGTCTACATCTAAAAGTTCAAAATGCTCTGTTCCACACAGCTACTAAGAGTTTGTTTTCATACCTGACAGTTTCAACCATTTCTGAAATACGGAAACATGCCCATGCAACTATAAACCGGGATGAGGGGGCTTTTTTACTCTCACACACCTGGGATACAGTCCTGAGGAAGTCGGACTGTAGATGGCGCTGTCTTCCGGCCTCCTCCAGTAGGAAAACAGCGTCAAAACCTGTATAAATCACAGACACGTCACAGCAACATCACGTGACCATTCTGAGGAAAACCACTAGTGAGCAGTCGAAACAATCAGGTATGAAAACAAACTCTTGGTCTGAAAAAAGAACCTAATAACATAAATTATCGGAAAACCAAATGAACCTCATTTAGCTTTAGTTAGGCAGAGATTGGCAGTTCCAGAGCTACAATTATCCAAATGATACTAGTGAAGGTGCATGAAGTTTAAAAACACAGTGTTTTCAGTTTGAGGAAAAAAAAACAACTCTAAATAATGCAGGGTTTGTGTGTTAAACCTCCTCCCACGTGAATGAGATGATACACAACTCCAGGTCTGTTTGCGATGAGGAAACATTATATCAGAAACTAGCGTAATATGGGCCATAGCTGACTATTAACAACACCTGAGCACTTATGATGTCCCTGGTCCTGACTAATACATTTTATAATACTGTACGTGAGTAACTCTGAGTGAAAACCCTGTATCCGGTCTGAGATCAAATGCCCATTATTGGTCCCTCTGTTGGTAGCTCTCCACTGTTAGAATGAGTAACATCAGAGGCTGCACCGCGAACACAGTTTGAAAAGCAATTTCCCACAAATCCATTCGAGATGTGAGATAAGGGCGTAAATTAAAAGCATTGCGTGATGGTGATTGCAAAACTAATGGCGTTTTTGTAATCGTAATTGCGTGAATGTGATAAGAATAATTACCAAAGCAGCCAACAAAGCAAGGGCATGTGCTTCTGGTGGAGGGTTTGCCACCTGCTTGTCTCCATAGAAATGTCATTGTTTAGGCCTAGGAATGTTTTACAGTATGGCATTAACTAATTCATTCAAACTGATCTATCTCATGGAAAGAAATAGGATTACAACAACAGGTAAGATCCGTGAAGAGGCGACAATGGGCAAAAATCATCATTCACAAGATTACATGTTTTTCATCCTATTTTAGTAAAAGTACATTGCATTTTTTTTTTTTTTTCTGGTAGAGGAACCATCAAAAGCTTTTCTCCATGGAGGGTCTTCTTTGTGGCCGACCCCAAACTCTGAAACACTCTGCCCCCCCCCACGTCCAAACAGCTCTCACAGTGGAGTGTTTTTAAGTCTCGTCTTAAGACCCACTTTTATTCTCTGGCTTTTAACACCGCGTGAGTTGTGTGGTCCTTTGTGTCTTTTATTTATTTATTCTATTTATTTATAGTTTTTTTTTTTTTTTATTGTCCATTTTATTTTTTAGTACTGCTTTTATGTATTGATTTTCATTATTTTTGTTCATTGATTATTATTATTATTTTATTTATTGATTATTTTAGTTTCCTCATGGTCTCATGGTTGGAACATAATTTTGCAGATTTTTTTTTTTTTTAGTACTGCTTTTATGTATTGATTTTTTATTATTCTTGTTCATTGATTATTATTATTTTATTTATTGATTATTTTAGTTTCCTCGTGGTCTCATGGATTTTGCTGATTTTTTATTTTTTTATTTTTTTTTAGTACTGCTTTTATGTATTGATTTTTATTATTTTTGTTCATTGATTATTATTATTATTTTATTTATTGATTATTTTAGTTTCCTCATGGTCTCATGGTTGGAACATAATTTTGCAGATTTTTTTTTTTTTTTAGTACTGCTTTTATGTATTGATTTTTTATTATTCTTGTTCATTGATTATTATTATTTTATTTATTGATTATTTTAGTTTCCTCGTGGTCTCATGGATTTTGCTGATTTTTTTTTTTTTTTTTTTTTTTTTTTTTTTTTTTTTTTTTTTTTTAGTACTGCTTTTATGTATTGATTTTTATTATTTTTGTTCATTGATTATTATTATTATTTTATTTATTGATTATTTTAGTTTCCTCATGGTCTTATGGTTGGAACATAATTTTGCTGATTTTTTTTTTTTTTAGTACTGCTTTTATGTATTGATTTTTTATTATTCTTGTTCATTGATTATTATTATTTTATTTATTGATTATTTTAGTTTCCTCGTGGTCTCATGGTTGGAACATAATTCTGCAGATTTTTTTATTTAAAAATTTTTATTTTTTTTTAGTACTGCTTTTATGTATTGATTTTCTTACTTTTGTTCACTGATTTTAAAATGGTTTACATTGCTATGTGAATCGCTTTGGAAACTGTCTTGTTTATAAAATGTGCTATACAAATAAAGTTGGATTGGATTGGACTGGATGTTATTTATTGCTTTGTCTGGACAGCTCCACGTGATTATTTATTTTATTTATTTATTTTATTTTATTCATTGTTTTATAATTTTCAGTTTTATGCAATTTAATACTTGTTATTTATTGTTTTTAAATATGATTTACTGTCTTTTATTGAATTAATTTGTCTGTGCAGCACATTGGAAACTGTCATGTTTATAAAATGTGCTATAGAAATAAAGTGGATTGGACTGGATCGGAATGTTTCACAGTATGGCTTTAACCTTTCTATATTCATGGAGCCCAAACCAAACAAGTTACAGGTCAGATCTGTGGAGAGGCAACCCCACTCACAGTCAGAATTCCTGTTTTTCTAGGTATTTTTAAGCCATAAAACCATCTGTAACTGAAGAAATGTAAGGTAGATCTGTTTAATGTCATACTGTGGAACATTCCCGACACATCCATAGAAACAAGCATGTCACAGACCTCCAAACAAAAAGTTATACTGCAATATTAAGCAAGACTTCCCCACATATACTGAGGAATATTCCAAGTAAAGCAATAACATCTCCATCTCCAAAAATTACATAGTTTATCTTCAAATACGTATCGAAATGACTGCAATAATTCAGTCAGGAAGCATCATTTCTTTAGATGTTTTCTTTAGTCAAACAAAGACACTGAAATCAACCCATGTAACAATGATAAGACAGTTAAAAATAGATCGCACGATTCAACAAAACACAAGATCAAGCCAAGATACTGCTAAATTAGCCCACACTGAATCACCACGTCCCAAATAAAAGGCTATTTCTGTTTGTAGTCTGTTTCTGTACGAGTATTAGCAGCATCAAAGCGTGAAGGGTCCTTAAAAATCTTCCGTCATTCGTGCTGTTGATTTTTTTTCGTATTTTTTGTGGGGATATGAATAAAGATAAGTCAGAACAGGCAGCACACGGGAGTCAAGTTGTCCTGACTTTTACTACGTCTCCCACTCGCCTCCCACTCACCCTCATACGATCCAAGACTTCGCAACACAAAGCAAGTGCAGGGTCCATTTCCGAGACAAAATTCCACATAGAGCACTGAGAGTTTAGAGTCACATTTAGTGTTCCAGTGCAGGACGAAGTAACCATGGCGACACGTTGCTTGCAAGAGGACAGGCAGCCACCTAAAATGTATTACGTGAAATTTACTCTTGTGAGCTTTAAGCCACGGTATACTGCTGTTACCTCCTTAAAACAGACCTGGAGTTGTGTTTTGTTTCGTTCACACGTTTGAGTAATCCTTTATTATTAGTCTGTCTACATCTCCAAAGCTCAAAATGCTCTGTTCCAACTTATGATGTCGTGAGGTGGTAGTTTTCAAGTTAAGAGCTCCTTTTTACCTTTAGTTCAGAAGAGATTGAGAATTCCTGGGCTGAAATGATCCAAATGATTGTAATGAAGTTTATAGAGCACAAAGTGATGAATGTTTTCAGTTTGAGAGAAGAACTCAGCCTAAATATGCAGGGTTTGTGTGTTAAACATGTGTGAATGAAACAAAACACAACTCAAGGTCTGGAGGAAAGAGTATAACATAGATCAGAAAATAGAGTAATATGGGCCCGTTAAAATATTTAGTCTGTTAAAAAAAAAAGCAATGGAATAAGGACATGCAATTTCAACCTGTAATTAATATTTATACCTGATTCTCCAACTATTTACAAAAAATATGTAATTAAAATCCTCAAAACCTGGCACAGAAACTACCACCTAGTGCCTCTGCTCAATTTCATTTCTCTCCAGTGATTAGGTCAGGAAACAGAATACACTGGATGGTTTGTAAGAACCCTGGAAGTTGTAGACCGCGCATCGGCCAGTCAGTGAAAAACTGTGAAGCCATGACGTCAAACTCAAACACCTGTCTGGGTCCCTTTTGTGGAACAGCACAACAGTAAACAAAGCGGTCGAGATGGATGTAGACGAAGACAGACGTTCTCTGTTGGCGACGATTCCTAAGATCGAGGATTTAAAGCTGGAACAAAGAGAATGTTTGGTGAATTTTATTAAGGGGAAAGACATTACTGCTCTTCTTCCTACGGGATTTGATGCATTACATACGCCACAACTAATAGCAGGAATTGGTTAAATAAAAAAGTACCCGCGTACCGTTGAGCGAACGAATCCTAATGCTGCGAGGTCAGACGGTTTCCACGAAGTGAAACCCTCTGATGAATTAGGCCACACAGAAACATGTCAACTTGATAATACATAAACCTATGAATTTCAGTTGTGACCCTTTGTTTTTGATGCCAAGGAAGCCCTAACTAGGAATTATTATACGCCATTTGCGGACTGCAGGAAGAATAGTCATCTCTATGGTAATAACTAACTGCGATCCATAATAAAGAACATGTGTGGAACCTTTATTATTATCAGGCAGTGGCGGCGAGTACATGTACACCCAAAAAAGATCAAATTCTGATGTTGGTCCCTCTGATTATTTGTATCAGATTTTGCTATTTACCTGTCATTTATGTAATCTTGCATATCCAGAAATTAGATTATAATCAGATTTTGGTGTGCATATGAACAAGGCCACTGTTATTCGGTTTAGATTTTTATTTTCCAACATAAAAAGAAAAACAATCTATTATACAACTATACAAATACAAATTGGCTCAATTAAGTTCATGAAAGTAATGCAATTTGGCAGCAACTCATTAAAACTATTAGAACAAAACCCGGTGTCTTTATGCTACAGACATTGCGGTGCTTCCAGTTAGCTCTAACCTCCATCCGTTGTCATGGAGATTGATGATAGTGCAAGAAGAAGAAGAACTGATCCGAGATGTCCGCTTTACTCCGTAGCTATTGTCTTTTTTAAACTTTCTCTCACGGCGCTGATGTCGTAGGCGAATGTTTGGTCCAGATTGGAGCCGATGGAAGAGTGAGGAGTCCAGCGAGGAACCGGGAATCTGCAGGAGACCACGAACGCACCATCGGGAAGCTCCTTCAGCAGTTTGTCACTCAGCGCCTCCATCTGTCAATCAAATAACAGGATTCCGCACTAGCACTATCCAGGCGGGGTAATTTTGACAATGCATTTCATCTAGAATTAGTTTTAGTGTAATAGGACTTTGTGAAATTTTCTTAGTCTCGAGCTGGAGCTTGTGGTGGTTAAGACGAGACTTAAAACCAGCGGGGACAGGGTCTTCTCTGTGGTCTGCCCCAAACTCTAGAACATTCTGCCCCCCCACATTTGAACAATCCCCACAGTGGAGTGTTTTAAGTCGCGTCTTAAGACCCATTTTTATTCTGTGGCTTTTCAGAATGTTTTTTTTTTTTTTTTTTTTTGTAATATATTTATTTATCTATTTATTTATTTTTTATTGTATTCATTTTTATTTATTTATTATTTTATTTATGTATTTATTTATTTTTTATTGTTTTTTTTCTATTATATTTTCTTAGTACTGCCTTTATTTATTTATTTCATTTTTTTTCATTTATTATTATTATTATTATTTAATTTTTTAATTTTTATTTTTTTTAATCTTTTGATTCTATTAGTTCCTTTTGTTTTGATATAATTCTGTTGACTTTTTAAAGTGAAATGTTTTACACTGTTATGTGAAGCACTTTGGAAACGGTCTTGTTTATAAAATGTGCTATACAAATAAATTTGGAGCTATTAAGTCACTTTCTTGAAATCCCATAATAGTTTAAGGATACAGGGAACATTCATTTTCTAATGTTTGTGTGCTAATGCAATTTCTGCGAGCGATTATAATATGAAGCTCGTGATTTTTCCTCTGACACTGGGAGACGCTACATTTTCTATTCAAATGATTTTGTAAGACAACAGAGGATTATTATGATCAAATATAAACTTAAAACTTTGCTCATTTTCCACCTTTTAAATACTTTGTTTTACTAATCTCATTCGATCTCTGCGGTCCTTTGCTGTTGAAATTTAGTTAAAAAAAATGTCCTCATATCTTATCCTGTTTAGTTGTCTTAATATTCTATAATGTAATTTGAAGTCTTGCATTTATGGAATTTAGAATGAATTAATTTTGATTGTTTTAAATGTTTAATGATGAATTGGATTGCGGTTATTTTAAGGACATACAATTTCTGATAAAATGTTTTTATTAGAGTTGGTTTAATGTAAATTGTTTCTTTAATGTAGTTTGTACCCCCCCAAGGACTGCAGATGGAAAGTAACTTTTAGCCAAATCTGGCACAGAGCATCTTTTCTCTCTAAGATTAATGTTTTCTGTGCACTGTCCTTGTTTTAAATAAATAAAATAAATAAATCAATCAATAAAATAATCTTTGCTTAAATAAATATTGCTTTGTACTTCTGTTTGCATTAACTTACACTATTTCAATCAATAGGACCGTATAATCAATCAAGATGACTGAAGTAACTGGCGATACTTTCCAGTAACATTATGCAGGGGAAGGTTCTACGTGTATGTCTATGGCAGAATGTTGAGCAGTCATATTAGTAAACAGAGCCAAAAAAGTTTGAAGAGTCAGAAAATGCTACAAAAAATACAAAATTGATTTAAATGAGACTAAACTTTCAGGAACTTGTGAGCAATACGAGCCTCCATGGTGCTGTTCAGGTGTTTGATTTTTAACAAAAAAGGTGAGTGTGACTAACACGAGCTCGCTTGTGACTGTCATTTTATGTAAGAAGGAACACAAAATCGGTTCACCTGTTGTAGCTCCAACTAAGTCAGTTCTTTATATTCAGATAATGCTCAAATTGAAGTCTAACTTGAGGTGTGTGTGGTATAAAATGTTCAACTTCAGCCTAAATGGTTTAAGTCTACTCTGCGTTGTCTGTTGTCATTTATTCTAGTTTCTTTAGTTTAAGGAGTTATTAAGTTAACTAAGAAAACTTTTATATATCCACAAAAGTATCACATTGTCGCTTATCTTTGTCCGTGCCAGTTCACACTTAAAATAATCACTTCTTTGTGAGGAAGAAACGTTCTCACCGCTCCAGGAGCAAGAAAGGCTGTCACGTTGTTGTATGAGGACAGATCAGTCTGGAAACAAAAGATAAAACTTAATATTTTATCTAAAAGAAGAGAAACTCATTCTTAATACACTTGGTTGGGGGTCCGTCACCTGCTTATTTCTAGGGATACGTAATTTCTCTGCCTGGAATGTTCCACAGTATGACATTAAACCTTACATTTATTAAATTACAGGTGGTTTTATAACTCAAAAATACCTAAAAGAAAGATAGAAAGGACAGAAAGGTTTAATACTGTGAAACATTCCAGACAAAGCAATAACATCTCCATGGAGACAAGCATTTGACAGACCCTCCACCGGAAAAGTTACACAATGCACCTTTAACATACACTCCAAAAGCTGATCAATATGGGATTTCTGGACCTTTAAGATTCCCTAAATGAAACGTAAACTGCAAAATCCGATCAGAGTCTTTTTAAATTTCATTTCAATAAGACCACAATCAAGATAAAATTTTCAAACACAAAATAATAATACTTTCTTCATATTAGCATGAAGTCTTGTGTTTGTTCTGATAAGGCTCAAAACTGTTCAGGAAAGCTCAAATTTTGTCCTCTTAATGTGTTTTTTTGCAGTATTTTTTGCAGATACTTGCTCAAATGAGTGTCTAGTTTCGCTATTAGTTTTAGTATTGATTAGTATTCGATATTTTATATTTTTGACAACCGTATTTCCAGAACAACTGACTAACATGGAGGTCTCACAGGATTTAATAATACAGGTTTTTATAAGAGTTACTGGGACAAACCTTCCAGAAGTCAGTCTTAACAAAGTTGGCCTGGCTGGAGGGCAGGCCTGTCCACTGGGCCTTGGCTCGGGCGTAGGCCACGAGGATGGAGTTGATCTCAAAGCCGGTGCACTGGAACCCAGCAGAGGAGGCTGCAAACACCTACAGTACAACACAGATGGTTAGGGTTAGAGGGCAGATATTACTAGGATGTGATGCTACAGTGGAAAAGTATTGTGATTGCAATTAGACGTGCCATAGATGTTTTTTTTGTTTTGTTTAGTTTTTTTTTTTTATTTACTGAGGCTTGGACTGCAAATGTTTTATTGTATCTAAACTTAAGGGCTAACAGGCTTTTCTTTTGTAAAATTGTCCAGATTGTTCCTTGCAGTAGATACTTCAGTAATTGCAACCTACGTAATTTTGTCTAATTTACTGAACTAACTTATAAGGGCATTTCTACAATAATGTGAGCCTATACTCATAATATTGCTATAAAAATGTTACTGCTCAAATAAACATATAATCAGAAAATGTCTCTGAAGTCAGACTTGACATACAGTATTAATATTAACAATGATTTTTAGGCATGTAACAATAACCGAAATACAGTGATATTGTATCGTCAAAAGTCTCACAATAATATCATGGGCTGTCAATATATCGAATTACATGTTTCTTTGCTTAAATGGATGGTTTTATAGTAGCAACAGCTTATAAACCTCGGGAACTACATATCCCATGATTCATTTCAGTGCAGACAACATGAAGAAATATGTTTTTTACTTGAATTTTTGGGATTATGACAGAAATAATTCACCAAAATCTTGTCAACGTATTTTAAAAGAAGAAACATGTCCTATCTACAATTATATTAACCTCTTCATAATTAAATATTGCAATAAATATCGTACCGTGAGAAGATGCATATCGTGATAATATTGTACTGAGAGATTTGGATATCGTTACATCTCTAATGATTTTACATGATATTGTACAGCCTTTGTTATGGAGAGCATGAAGACAAATGTCCTCTGTCTGAAGTCAGATGGAAGACCTTGGCATTTGAGTGACCTATATAATCCTTGAGATAAGGTTAATCTATTATCTGACATTACAACAATAAAGCTTTTACATTATAGTAAGAGACAGATCTCGTTATGAATAGAAAGTACAGAAATACAAAGGTCTGTCCACTCACCAGTCTGCCGTCCCCTGAGCCCAGGTCTGCCAGACGACCTGAACGTCCGTGCAGGTGCCTCATCACGTTCACTGTCTGCTGTTTACTCGAGGGCAAATATGGAACCTACAAAGTCCATGTGATTCTTATTATTACACTCAATTTAGTAGTTTCTTCAGCTACTTTTCTGGTGGAGGGTGTACCACTTGCTTGTCTCTATGAAGATATTAATGTTTTGCATGAAATGTTCCGCAGTGTGGCATTTAATGCATCGATCTCTATGGTGAGGAGCAGGGAGAGTCACTAGGCTAAATTACAGGTGGTTTAAATTACAAACTGTCGAGAAGCGATTCAGCTAAAACACAGAAATAATATGTTTTCAAGATATTGTTTCACAATAAAAACACCTACTGTATTTTTCGTACTGTAAGTGGCTCTGGAGTCACACCAGCCAAAAAATGCATAATGAAGAAAAAAAAAAAAAACATGTAAGTCACACCGGACTATGAGTCGCACTTTTTGGGGGAAATTTATTTTATAAAATGAGAGACCGACATTTCATCTTGAAAGGCAAGTTATAGTAATAACAACAGAACAGAGAACAACAGACTGTTAACGTCACACATGAACAGTTCTTCAGATAAACTATAGCATAAACAACAGAACAAGTTTACCAAACTCTCCATCTCACTCCAAATCACTAAATCCATTGAATTCTTCATCCTCCCTATCACTTCTGAGCAACTCCACAACCTCCGGAGGTAAACAGAGCGCTGCTTCCTCTTCTGTGTCGCCGTCGTCAGACTTGGCATCAGTTCCAGTTACAATTATTCCGGCCTTTCTGAATCCCAACAGGATGGTTTCGGTTGTTTTTATGTTTGTTTAAATTTTAAATTGTCAGTGATACAGAAGTAATGGTGCGATCGACTGACATGATACCAGACGGGACAGTGGCTCTGTCTCTTCTGCAGCTGACATGCGCAGTAGAGTGAAGTGACAGTGGCACAGGAGCACACAAGCCTAGAGCCTCTCGCAGACGTCAGTGTGAAAATTTTAACATATAAGTTGCACCGGAGTATAAGCCGCAGGGCCACCCACACTATGAAAAAAAGTGCAATTTATAGTATAGAAAAGTACGGTGCTTGGATCTATACTTGAATGTACTGTAAAGATTAGATTAATGCCTTACTGTGGACCATTACAGGCATCAATAACATCACCATGGAGACAAGCAGGCATCTAATATATTCAAGATTTTTGTGTCTGAATTAAATATATTACATAACATATTTGATAGTTGTAGGAAACAGGAACCATTCATTTTCTATTGGCTTGATTTGTGTAACTAAAATGTGTTCTGTGCTAATACGATTTCTGCATGCAATTATAAAATGAAGCTTGCAATTTTTTCCACTGTCATTTTCTATTCAAGTCATTTTTATAAGAAATGAGGTGATTATTATGATCAAATGTAGACTTACCACTTTGCTCCTTTTCCTTTTCCACATTTGTTGCGCCAAAATAAGCAAATCATTACCGTGCAAGTTATGATAATTGTGCAGATCGTACACATCAGGCATGCAAAATGTAAACTTGGGAAGCGCTGTACATTTATAGATCACATTCCAGGGATGGCACAAATTAAAACTGATACAGAGAATATGTAGAAATATACTTGTAGAATTACTTGTACTAAAACTGCAACAATGTAGGAAAAAAAATAACTAAAATGAAGAATATTTTCAGAGTCATGCATTATATAATCCCACACCAATAGTTGTCAGTTTTTAATTGCCAAGTTCTTAAGACAGAATGACTCCCAATTCTAAACAAAAATAGTGTCTTGTTGTTGACAAGTATAAACCCCCTACTAGGGATGCAACAATAACCAAAATACCGTGATATTGTATTGTCAAACATATCGAAGTACAAGTTCCTTTGCTTAAATGCATTGTTTTATAATAGAAAAAGCTCATACACATTGGGAACTACATTTCCCATGATTCATTTCAGTGCAGACAACATCAAGAAATATGTTTTTTTACTGGAATTTTTGGGATTATGACAGTAATAATTCACACTAATATCTTGTATTTTAAAAGAAAAAAAAAAAAAGTGTTCTATCTATAATTATATCAGCCTCTCCAAAATATTGCAATAAATATCATACCGTGAGATGCATATCGTGAAAATATCGTACCAAGAGATTTACATATTGTTACATCCCTACCTCTGTATTTAATTTGAACTGTTTATATTCTCTCATTTGCCACAACTCAGACTGTAAACGAAGCCTCTCTCTGACCTTTAGTTTCCATGGCACCCTTCGGAAGCCGGGCACAGCGAACAGGCTCCAGAGGCCGTACATGCCGGTGAGCAGAGCCCCGGAGCAGGCTGTGACCACAGGGTGCTCCCTCTGCAGAGACAGGGGGGAGTCCTGGAGAATCACCTCAATGCAGTCCTCCATCACAAACCTGCTATGTAGAATAATACGAGAATAATACATGCATCATAAATTTCCAGTCATTGCGCAATGCATACTGGGAAGGATTTTCCAAAAAAGTGAGCATCAAACCACCATGTTTGATTTCCCAGTGGGATGCGTCTATTGACAAAGTCGATCTTTTCTAGTCTTTTGAACCATATCGCTTTTGTTTCTGGTTCTGATATCGTCATATTTTAGTTATCGGATTCGGACATCGTAATTGTGTGGTTGTTGGATGTCCTAACAGTGGAAAACGGCTCGAGAAAGAAAGAAGTTTGTGAACTCCATTAATGAAAAAGGGAATCAGATCTGTCACTGCAAACCTCCGTTCAAACTGTTTTCCTTCCCAACGGAACTGAAAAATAGTGAAAAGTGAAGGCGATGGTTAGTATTGATACACAGGAAGGACGAAAAAGGTAATTTTTGGCTGCCATCCCGAGTTTGCAGTGAACATTTTGTATGTGGTCTGAAATTCATGATGCATGTATACAAAACAAAGTTATTTCTGAATATTTATACATAAAATACATGTACACAGGTATGAAACCAATGCATTAAAGGTGCATTGTGTAACTTTTGTGGTGGAGACATCTTCAAGGAGATGTTACTGCTTTGTCTGGAATGTTTCACAGTATGGTATTAAACATTTCTATCTTCATGGAGACCAAACCAAACCAATTACAGGTCACATCTGTGGAGAGATGAACCCATTCCCAGTAACGCCTGTTTTTCTAGGTATTTTTGAGCTATCAAACCACCCGTAGAGCTGTTTAATGCCATGCTGTGGGACATTTCAAGCAGAGTAATGACATATTGACAGAAACAAGCATGTGACAGACCCCCAGCCAAGAAGTGTACAGATTTTTGACTAACTAATTGAGACAATGGAAAGTTGTTCATAATTAGGAAGACTGATAGTAATAAAACACCCTCTGGAAATGGTCTAGTTGTATTTTTATAAAGAATCAAAGTACTTTCTGTTCTACACACCATGCTGTTTCATGGTGGCTTCACAGCTTTGAGAAGGAAATATGAGATTAATCTAATTTAAAAGGGCCCACATTATTATCTATCTGATCTATGTTATAATGTTTTTCCTCATCACAAACAGACCTGGAGTTGTGTTTTGTTTTTTTTTTTTTTTTTTGTTTCATTCACACCTTTAACACACAAACCCTACAAATTTAGGCCAAGTTCTTCTGTCTAGACTAAAAACAATCTGTTCCATCTTGTCATGTCATGTTGTAATACAAGAAGTGCTCCACTGTGTTTTTAAACTCCACACACTTTCACTAGAATCACTTGGATGATACCAGCCCTGGAATTTCCAATCACTACTGAACAAAAGTGTTGTTGATGAGGTACCAACATGACTAAAAGCTCACGATAGTCAATTTTGCATAATATACTAGCTTTACAGAAAAATGTGTATATGTATTTGTTATGCCTAGAATATTTCACAGTGAGAAATGTATATATCTTCTTTCTGTGATCTCCTTGGAAACAGTAATAATAGTAATTCAATGTGCAATGTAGAAAAATTTTAATCATAGTGGAACCAGGCAAAGCAATAACATATCCAGTGCGTCATGGTGTGAACTGAGTAGAAATGATTTATATTCTACGCCGGAAATCGACATGTTTGATTAATTTACATAATTTCCAACAGATAAACTGATTCCCAACATGCGTCAGACTGGGCAATTTTTTATTTTATTTTATTTTTTTTCCATGGGGCCACATGAGAAACAGAAAATATTGTGGAGGACTGGGCTCAATTCTGTGTAATATTAATTGTATTTCTTTATAAAAATCATTAAATATCATTGTTCTGACAAGTGTAAGAGTTTATGTTATGACTAAGCAATGAAAAAGTGAGGTTGCCTTACAAAAAATTTAAAAAAAAAACAAATCTAAAATAAAAGTAATGCAGATTTAGTCCATGCATGAGGTAAAATTATAAAATATGTTTATTTTGTAATTCCAAATGGAGCCAGAGTCAACCAAATGGCCGGATAATGCGCCAGGCAGAGCTCAGACTGGAGTTATTTTTCCAACCAGCAGATGGCGCCGGAGTGACCTTAGTAACATTCTAGAAAAGCATGTTTACCACCACAATCTCGCCTGGTTCTAACAGTTTTTGAGGGTTTGTGAATTACTTTTTTTGTCCACTCAAAGCCATCACAGCCTGTACAATTATGAACGTGCGTTTTTTAGGGCACGAAATACAAAATAAACAACCACTTTTCTGGAAAACCCCAAGTTTGTCAAGGCATTTTTGTTGCAGAGATCAACATCAGACCAACATGACAACGCTACGATCCAAATTATAACATTAAAAACCATGCAACGTGATGTTTTAGTAAAGTTTGACGGATTTTTGTAAGTAATATTTGCACATGCGTTGCAGAGAAAGTGTTTGGAGTCTGGAGCTCACCTGGCACGCCCCCTGTTCTGGACGTTACGCACGCTGCACGGCACGTACTCCAGCCCAGCGCACGGATACGGTTTCATCGCCCGCCCTGTGACTTTAATACCGCCCTATCAAATGAATACGCTCTGCTGCTATTGGGAAACGCGCCTGTCAGATAAAGCACACACCCAATCTATAACCAGTTGCTCTTGCGCAATCATTGTTGTGTTTGGTAGTCACTTTTTGATACTACTTTGGATTAAAGGTGGATCAAAGTGGCCAAAGTGAAAACAAGAAGGCAGGCTACTCAAGTCAAAATGAAAGTGGTCGTCCAAGTTATAAGATATGAATATTTGGAAAGTATTTGGTCATAATTCCTAGTAGTAATTTTCAGTTTGAGAGTAGAACTCAATCTGAATAAACGTGTGAATGAAACAAAACACAACTCCAGGTCTGTTTATGATGAGGAAACAATATCATAACGTAGCTCAGAAAATATATGACCAGTTTTTCTTTACTGTTTATTGTGTCATTGCACTCTGAAATGAAAAAACATAGAACAAATAAGCTATTTGAGTTGAAAAAGAAATTATGGAATCAATTTATTGACCAAAACATGTTCTAAACTTTTGATTCATCGAAGTGTTCACCTTTGGCAGATATTACAGCTGAACACTCGTGGCTCGTTCTTTTTACAATAGAAATCAAATATTTTTCGGAAAGTTCTTCCCAAGTCTGTTGCAGGAGTTCCCATAAATGTGTGACACTTGTAGGTTGTTTGTCTTTCACTCTTCTGTCCAGTTCATCCCAAACCAACTCGATGGGGTTTAAGTCTGGAGACTGTGCTGGACACTCCATGTTTTCAAGTTTACCATCTTGTTCTTTTTTTGTGAGTTTTTAGCAGAGCTTGGACTTGTGTTTTGTCATTACAGTTTATTTATTTTTTTAACCTCTGGCTGTTCTGTTCTTACCTTTGTACCATTTCAAGCTCTTCATTGGACTTCCACGACTTGAAACGCAATAAATAACTGGAAAAATTAGGGTTTTCTAAAACTTTTGATAGTGTATTTTTAACTGTTTTAATGCGATATCTTGTTTTATTTTGTTTTTTTGTTGATTTAAGACATACATGCATTAGGCCTTTGTTATTACTTAAATGTGCACTGTGTAACTTTTTGGTGGAAGGGTCTGCCACCTGCTTGTCTCCATGGAGATGTTATTGCCTTGTCTGGAATATTTCTCAGTGTGGCATTAAGCTCTATCTAATCTATAGCTTAGTCCAGTGGGGTTCATTTGGTCTTCCGATAATTTATGTTATTAGGTTCTTTTTTCATACTGAAGAAGAGTTTGTTTTCATACGTGACAGTTTCGATTGCTCTTCCTCAGAGTGGTCACTTGATGTTACTGTGACGTGTCCGGTCAGCTGATTTAAATAGGTTTTGGCGCTGTCTTCCTATTGCTAGTGAGCAGTCGAAACTGTCAGGTATGAAAACCAACTTTTGGTCTGAAAAAAAAAACAACAACTTAATAACATAAATTATCTATAGTTTCATTGAGACAAGCAGGTGACTTTGTCAGGTGATACAAGTCGAATCTGTGCTGAGAATCGTGTTTTTCATCAGAAATCATGCAGAATCCAGGCCAGATTGACATGTTTATGTTTAGTGTGGGACATTCAAAGCAGGTAGCATCTCCATATAGAAAAGTTACATAGTGCACCTTTAAACTAACTTTAAAGGGCCCTCATTACGTTATTTTTATGTTATAATGTTGTTTCCTCATCAAAAATATCCACAGAATTGCATTTTGTTTCATTCATGTTTAACACACAAACCTGCATATTTAGCCTGTGGTCGTCTCTCAAACGGAAAACACTCTGTTCCACTTTGTGATGTCATGTGGTAATACAGGAAGTGCTCCACTGTGTTTTTAAACTCCACACACCTTCATTAGAATCATTTGGATTGGATTTCAGGCCTGGAATTGCCCATCTCTATTGGACAAAAAGTTAAAAGTAGCTGTTAACTTGAAAACTACCACTACATGACATTACAAGGTGGACCAGAGCCTTGGAAGATGTAGACAGACTAATAATAAAGGATTACGCAAGCTCCAGGTATTCTTTTAGTGAGGTAACAGCATTATAACATATCTTAAAACTCACAAGAGGCAATTTTGTGTAATATAGGACCTTAAAAACATTTTGCAGGTCCTGAGGTACTTGGCCTGTATAAAAAGAATAGAATAACATCACCATTTGATTTTCTCTTATGCGTTTTGTAAACTCTATGGGAGAGTTTATGTTCAGTATAACCTATAATATCCAGTCCTGCATTCGTGTGACGCAAATGTAGCTCCTGTAATCCAGTTGCATTCGTTTCCCCTCCTGCTCATCCGCCCTGGCCTCACCGTGCACCCGCTCCATTTGAAAGGCCTCTAATGATAATATTCATCAGCACTCAAGCGGCTCTTATTCACTCCCTCCCTCCCTCTCTCTCCCTCTCTTTCTCTGTGTGTATGTGTTTCTCTCTCCCTACCTCTCTCTCCATCTCCCTCTCTCCCCCTCTCTCTCCTCTCTCTGTCTGTCTACCTCTCTCTCTCCATCTCTCTCTCCCTCCCCCCTCTCTTTCTCTCTCCATCTCTCGCTCTAACTCTCCCTCCATCTCTCTCTCCCTCCTCTCCATCTCTCTCTCTCTCTCCATCTCTCTCTCCCTCTCTCCATCTCTCGCTCTAACTCTCCCTCCATCTCTCTCTCTCTCCCTCCATCTCTCTCTCCCTCTCTCCATCTCTCACTGTAACTCTCCCTCCATCTCTCTCTCCCTCCTCTCCATCTCTCTCTCTCTCTATCTCTCCATCTCTCGCTCTAACTCTCCCTCCATCTCTCTCTCCCCCTCTCCATTTCTCTCTCTCCATCTCCCTCTCTCGCTCTCTTTGTCTGTCTCTCTACCTCTCTCTCTCCATCTCTCTCTCTCCTTCCTCCTCTCTCTCCCTTTCTTCACCTCTCTCTCCCTCCTCTCCCTCTCTCTTCATCTCTCTCTCTCTCTCTCTTTCCATCTCTCTATCTCTTTCTAGCTGTATCGCTTTCTCTTTCTCTCTCTCTCCCTGTCTTTCTCTCCATCTCTCTCTCTCTCTCCTCCTCCTCCTCTCTCCATTTCTCGCTCTCTGTCTCTCCATCTCTCTTTCTCCACCTCTTTCTTTTCCTTCCTCTCTCTCTCTCTCTCTTTCACTGGTTGTTGCAGATGCACGAGGAGAGGAGGGGGGAGGAGGGGACGCACGGCAACCAGCAGTGACGCAAACACGACTCAGGCCATTCAGGTTCTTGAAAGAAATGAAATAGGCCTCCCAGCTGTTTTATGTTTGTTATATCATCGATTTTAAAGTAGCTGCAGCCGGACCGCGCTCTCATGGAGCTGTACGGCAAGGTAAGACCAGACACAAGATACACTGTTTACGTTTAATAAGACTGAAAACACACTTAAAAACTACTAATGTGGGTAAAGAATAAAATAATGTAGCCTATATATCTCTACAAATGTTTTACAGCTGGTTAAACTATATTGTTATTCGTGTTTGTTTAAAATAACTCAATTTGACAGAACCACATTTACGCACAGCACGTGAAAGATGAGATGACATTAAAACATAAATTAAACGCAATAGATGTTGGTAATTAATGACACTGAGTAGGGAATAAGGCTACTAATAACTCCTACAGTATTTTTATTAAGCTATAGGCTAGTTTATGACACGTGCATGGTCAAAATAACTTAATTTGATAATCAAACCACATTTACGCACGTTTAAGATTAGCTGTCGTTTAGATACAAACAAATTCAATGCTTTAGATGTTGCTAATTAATGACATTGTGTAGGGAATAAGGCTGCTAATAACTCGTACAATATTTTTATTAAGGTATAGTTTATGACACGTGCATCAAAATAACTCCATTTGATAACAAAACAAGCAAGTTTAATGCTGTAGATGTTGGTAATTAATGATATTATATAGGGGATAAGGCTACTAATAACGATTCGTATAGTATTTTTTATTATGCTATAGTTTATGGCACGTGTTTGGTACAAAATAACAAAATAATTTGATAATAAGACCAAATTTACGCATGCGAAAGATTAGTTCAGCTGTCATTAAAGATCAAGCACAAACTGAATGCTACGGATTTGGTAATTAATGTCATTATGCTAGCTACTAATAGGGTTATGCTAATGTTTATTTGTACAATATAAGCTATTATTTTATGATTCATAGTTGGTCAAAATAACTTAATTTGATTTTAGTCCTTGATTTACATTTACGCACGTCAAAATCATAAAATAAACAACGCTGCCAGACGGATATCGCACAACAAGGAAATCGACCGTATCCCCCGTTGCATTCTGGGAAACGTAGTGCAATTATGGCCCGGCCAACCGTCTGACCCATTCCTCGTTATCCTCCGTAAAACTACACGGGCTTTCTTTCTTTCCTAATGAAAAGAGCGTTCACGGTGACGCTCCATTTACGCACACACGCACGAGACCGGCTCGCTCCTGCGCGTGCCTCGTCAGCTCGGGGCGCGTGCAGGCGGCAGCAGCTGAGGCACAGTGGACAGCTCCGGTGCTGAAGCAGTCTGCAGCGCACGGGAGGAGACCAGCGCAGAGCGGAGGGGAAAAAAAACGCCTGCGATCACAAAAGCCATTTCAAAGCGTCATTTTGCAGATAGTTCAGGGCTTGCACTGATCCGAGGCGTGCGAAACAGGTTAGTTACTTTACTGTATTCGTTTCTGAAAGGAAATATTAACGCTATTTTGCTCGTTGGAAGGTGAAATGACCTCCTGGATTGAGGAATAGCCAGTTTACACGTCAGCGTCGCTCGGAATTGGCGACATTTTTTTTAACGAATCAGTTCTTTAGCTCAACATCTCAACATTGCACGGTCTTGTCCTTGCCCCATTTGTGATTTTATTTAAGGGGCGGGGGGAGAAGAAGGAATGGGAGGAAGGGAGGGAGGGCAGGTGCAGGCCCGATATAGGTCCGATATTTTTTTGTTTTTTTTTTCCTTTGCTTGGGCTGAAATCAGTTCTTTATCGCGTTTGGCACGGGAGGAGCGCGCAAGCTTTGTCATAACATTTCACCTTGGAGAAAAGATGACTGCTCTTGTCATGCTACCAGTACTCAGCCCTCCAGCGAAGGGGCTTTACTGCATAGGCAACCCAAAAGGCGTTTCACATATGGGTGAATGAAAATGATGTGACCTCCTTACGTCTACTCTGGTTGAGCGTCTGAAATGGTGTGAAACTCGTAAGAAACACATGACATAACATCTGATAGAGCAACCTTAAACATGTCCGCCGGATATGCAAGTCCTTGTATGCCTGGTTTGTATTCCAAATATTGATTTTCTGTGTACATTTCATAAGCAGTTATTTGATACCTTTACGGTCTATTGCTTCGTGGGTTAAAGTGAATTTCTATTACGGAAATGGAACACAACAGGAGCCAAAATGCATCCTTGAAAACCGCTTTTAGGATGCGTTCATACTTTTCCCGACTTGATTTTGGTTTCTTCCCATTTTAATCCTGGTCTAGGCTTGGTTTAGATCAATTTTAGTTCCAGTTTAGTCCCAGTTTTGGTGTGGTGTGCAAATGTGACTGCAGTTGATTAAGCTTTGGCTTTGTAACCATTGGCTCACATTGTGTCCATGAGCAAGACACTTAATTCCCCATTCCACTCAGTTATATTGCTGGGACAGGAATTGGATCTGTGAAAAAAAACTGTCACACTCTTATTTTTTTGGTATGAAATCAACCCATAATGACAAAGAAGGCAGCCAATATGATTCTACTATTGACAGAAATACAATTAATATTCAGATAAATAGCATAAAGTAGTAGTAGTAGTGGTGGTGGTAGTACTAGTCATCTTGTAATCAATGTTACTTTAAAAATGGAAAAATCACATTATCTATTTAACCTGCATATTGTTGAGTATGTCCAAATGAGCATAAATACAACCAAAATAGATGCCATTTATGTGTAAAATGCTACAGCAGATCAAAACTTAAGATTAAAAAAAAAAAAAAATTACATCTGTGGTTTTAGTATCACGTTTTTTCAAATTTTAATAGTTTTTATCATGTTTTTCTTATTAAGACTAATATATAGAAGTGCTCCAATCGAGCAAGGTAAAAAAAAAAAATAACATGATTGATGTTGGTGATTCGTGGTTCCTGATTGATTTTGATTCTTTGTTTAGAATAATTCATTAAAATCAAAATTCCTGTTTGGCACAAGTAGAAAATGCATCCAGTTTAGTTCATCTAGACCCTTATACAGAAAACTCATCATGTCTTCTCACTGTAGAACTATCGGCAAACCATTTAGGGCACACGTCTCGAAAATGTTTGTGATTACTCCCTTATCCTTTCTAAAAATATATGTTTAAAGGCCCCATATTAGACTATTTTCTGATCTCTGTTGTAATGTATTTCCCTCATCACAAACAGACCCGGAGTTGTGTTTTGTTTAATTCCCACATGCTACACACACAAACCCTGCATATTCAGGCTGATTTCTTGTCTCAAACACAAAACACTCAGTACAGGAAGTGCTCCAAAGGGTTTTTAAACTCCATACAGCTTCACTAGAATCGTTTGAATAGTTTCAGCCCTGGAACTGTCAATCTCTACTGAATAAAAGCTAAAACGAGTTGTTAACTTGAAAACTATGACTACATGACATCACAAGGTGGAACAGAGCATTTTGAGCTTCAGAGATGTAGACAGACTAATAATAAAGTGTTACTCAAACATGTGTAAATGAAATAAAACACAACTGTTTTTTGAGGAGGTAACAACATTATAACATGTCTTAAAAATCCATGTATCAATCGTTCATTAGTTTTTTCAATATAAAACCAAAAATAAGAAAATGAAAAAACAACTATTTTCTTTATTGTTTTCTTTATTATTACCCAAATGAAAAAATGGATAATGATTCTTTTTTTTTTTTTTTTTTTTTATGAATAATGGAAAAAAATGGATAATGGCCATTTCCATGACTTAAACTGCGATGACGAACTTTTATGGTTCGGACTGAACCAGGACTGAACCAAGTCTAAACCAAGTCTAAACCAGGTCTAAACCAGGACAAAACAGGTGTCAGTTCTGGTCTGCTCCCAGTCTCAGTCCTGGTCTCCTTTCTGGTCTGGTCCTGGTTCCAGTCTCAGTCCCGGTCTGGTCCTGGTCTGGTCCCGATCTCAGTCCTGTTCACCCGACGGGCTCACCTCCTGGGCCTATCCTGACACTCAGTACTGGTTTAGTCTTGGTTTAGTCCTGGTTCAGTCCGTATGCCGCGCAAAAGTCCGGCATCACAGCTTAAATCACGGAAATGAGAAACGGCCCTTATCCGTGTTTTTTTTTGTTTTGTTTGTTGTTTGTTGTTTTTTTTCCATTTTAGTTTTGGAGACAAATAATGAAGAAATTAGTGTTTTTTCATTTTCTTATTTTTGGTTTTATTTTGAAAAACAAATGAACGAATGATACATGGATTCTTAAAGCTCATAAGAGTCAGTTCAGTTTTGCGTAGGATGGGACCTTTAAAATAGCAATTACACATTTTCCTAATCAAAACCAGCGCCATTACCTGCACCTCATTGATACCACGTTAACACATCACTGCACGCTGTTCTGAGCTAAGAGTCATGCTGGTTTCCCTGACGCAGCCTTCTGTCACCTCTGATCAGCGGAGTAAACTACCAGCTCCTCTCTGCTCCTGCTCTTTGCCCTATTGTACTATATATTCTACACCATATATACGATATACAGGGACTCGTCAATACAACTGTTCTTCAGATGAAACTCAAGCTGTTGTGTAACATAATCACCACAGCAACATTCTGGGTGACTTCAAGGTGAGCCTCTCAAAGTCTTTCCGTTGATTGGCCTGTTTTTACAGCGTTTCTACAATTAGATCAGACTGAGGATAGACGGGTTTTTGTTTAACTCCGGGAGAAATTCACTGTTTAATAAGAAATCAGCAAAACAGAAAATCTACTAATGTAACTTTTCCTGTGGAGGATCAATCACCGTCATGTTCCAATAACTCTACTTTACATTTATTCAGTTACAGGTGGTTTTATCTCTCAAAAATACCTAGAAAAACAAGCATTCTGTTTGTGAGCGGGGTTGCCTCTCCACAGGTCTGACCTGTAACTTGGTCTGGTTTGGTCTCTGTGAAGATTTAAAGTTTTAATGCCATACTGTGAAACATTTCAGACAAAACAATAACATGCAGATCAGCTGGAAAGTCCCCTTGGCTGGAAGGTCCCCAAGCTGGAACATCTCTTTGAATTGTACACTTTATGAAGTTAGTTAATCTACATATACATAAAAAAAAAAAAAAAAATCATTATATGTTGTTGTTGTTGTATTAATTATATTATAATTATGAATTGCCAATACTCTCCTCAGTCCATCTGCAGTATTTGGGATGTGGCTCTTAAGATGATAAAATTTTCTAAAAGGTTCTATGTGTTCATGTTTATGGCAGCAAGTAAGAAAATAATTACTATTTCTTCCAAAATCAACAGTTACAGATGCTATAGGACATGATGAACAAGAGAAAAAGATTTAAAATACGATTTAGTAGTAAACGTCTGCAAGGAAATGAGGATTATATTGATATTACTTACTGAAATATGTGCTCCACTTCAGGACGATGGGTAAAATGACATAAACAAGGACCGATATTTGGTCTCACTACATTCACATCACAGTTCCCGCCGATGAGAATGGGACACTCGAGCTGGGACTTTCAAGCCAGGGGGATGATCGAGCTGGTATTCAGATGTTTTTCCATGAAGAAAACCATTTGACAGACCCTCCACCAGATAAGTTACACAATGCACTTTTTCAATTGCAGATGTTTTCATGGCTAGAATAAACCTTGAAAAGCGTGCAGTCATACATCCAAGTGGGCTCATTTCTTCACAGATCTGACTTGTAACTTGGCCTGGTGGCATCACATGCTTGTTCTCATGTTAATAGATAAGTTTAATGCAAGACTGTGGAACATTTTAGGCATAGCAACAACATTTCAACAGAGACAAGCAGGTAGAGGTAGCCAGAATGGCACCACCTATTGCCTCCGCTCAATTTCATTTCTCTCCATTGACTAGGTCAGGAATCAGAATACACTAGACGGTGGAGACAAATTAAATTGAGCAGAGGCACTAGGTGGTGCCAGCCTGGCTACGATGTTTCACAGTATGGCAATAAATCGTTCTATCATCACGGAGACCAAACCAGACCAAGTTACATATATGTCAGATCTGCAGAGGGTCGGCTCCGCACACAGTCAGTATGCATATATATATATTTTTTTAGGTATTTCTGAGCTGTCAAAAAAGCTGTAATTGAATAAATGTAACATAGAGCTGTTTAATGTCATACTGTGGAACATTCCAGGCAGAGCAATGGCATATCCTTAGAAACAAGAACGTGACAAACTCCCAACCAAAAAGTTAAACAGTTTTGGATCGTTAAACTGTTCTGCTCTCCAGTTTTTCAGCTTTGACTTTACCATGACATGAATCTAACTTGCCTTCTTTCTTCTCCACAGATGGCTGCCACTCAGGACATGAAAGGGAAGGGCGAGGGAGGAGACCAGAACTTTGACTACATGTTTAAACTCCTGATCATTGGGAACAGCAGCGTGGGCAAAACCTCCTTCCTTTTTCGGTACGCGGACGACGCCTTCACCTCCGCCTTCGTCAGCACCGTGGGGATCGACTTTAAAGTGAAAACTGTCTACAAGAACGACAAAAGGATCAAGCTACAGATCTGGGTATGAAACAGAATACACACAACGCAATGTCCAGGAATAGATGGTATAGATGGAAGTTATTGCTGGTGGAATTGGAGAAGGCTGTGTGCGTGTGTTTGTGAAGTCTATAAGAGTTGGAGTTAGGGAATAGTGCAAAATATTAAAGTGATATCATGATTTTTTGGGAGAACTTCACTGTGATTGGTTAGATGACCCAGAGTACTCTATTTTCTGATCTATGTTGTAATGTTTTGTCATCACAAGCATTAGGAAGTGCTCCACTGTGTTTTTAAACTCCGTACACCTTCACTAGAATCATTTGGATGATTTCAGTCCTGGAAGTGCCGGTCTCTACCAAACTAAAGGTAAAGGTAGCTGCTAACTTGAAAACCACTGCTTCATGACCAGTGTTGAGAGTAACGAATTATTGTAATGCATTACAGAGAAAAAATTGTAATATTTTACTCAGTACAAATGTCAGTAACGCGTGTTGGAATGCATTTTTTACCTTGATTGAAGTGGTGGGTTTTTCATTTTTCTTCATACAAAAATCGTTAAAATCACCATGATATCAGCAGAGGTGAAACGCCATCGCTACGGTTCCTAGTGCCAGGACGGGCCTGGAGGTGCGCCCGTGTAGACCGTCGGGTAACTGCGAGAAAAGGACTGGTGCACAGCTCCACACTCCACGGGGCTAATCGCAGCTGACGCCCGATCACGCTTTGCGGACACCCTGCTCCACTGGTCCAAGATTCCAAGTCCTAGTCCAAGATTAGTCCTGGTTTAGACCTGATTTTGACCTGGTTTAGTCCTGGGTTACTCCTGGTTTAGACTTGGTTTAGACCTGGTTCATTCCTGGTTCAGCTCTGGTTTAGTCCTAGTTTAGTCCAGATGTAGTCCTGGTTCAGTCCTCGGTTCAGCCCTAGTTTAGACCTGGTTTAGTCCTGGTTCAGTTCTGGTTCAGTTCAGATTCCGTCCTGGTTCAGTCCTTGGTTCAGTCCTTGGTTCAGTCCTGGTTTAGTCCTGGTTCAGTCCTCGGTTCAGTCCTGGTTTAGTCCTGGTTCAGTCATTGGTTCAGTCCTTCATTCAGTCCTCGGTTCAGTCCTGGTTTAGACCTGGTTTAGTCCTGGTTCAGTTCTGGTTCAATTCAGGTTCAGTCCTGGTTTAGTCCTGGTTTAGACCTGGTTTAGTCCTCGGTTCAGTCTTAGTTTAGTCCTAGTTCAGTCCTTGGTTGAGTCCTTGGTTCAGTCCTGGTTTAGTCCTGGTTCAGTTCATATACGGCGCGAAAGTCTGGCATTTTCGCTTGCTGATTGTTATTTGACAGCATCAGTTGTTTTGGTGAGAGTAAAAAGTGCTGCAATAGTCGTGTAATGCCTTACATTTTAAATGCAGTAATATTGTAATGTAATGAATTACTTTGAAATGACAGTAACAAGTCATAAATAACACATTACAGTTTTGGAGCATTTTGAGATGGAGACAGACTAACTCCAGGTGTGTTTTTTTAGGAGGTAACAATGTTCTTACATGACTAAAACCTCTCAAGAGTCAGTTTTGTGTAATATAGGACCTTTAAATCCATCGGTCAGTCACTCAGAATCAAATCGAAGTCACAATTTGAGTTGGGACAAGTTAAATCGCAAAGGCTGTCATTATTTAGATAATATATTCCTCTGCAAAGAACGAAAGATCCTGTCCTTTTTATAGAAGGATCTTGTAGCTGTAGTTTAAATCTCTACACCATGTTCTGTGTGGAAAAGTGTGTTTGAGAACAGAGCTGCTTTAGACATAGAAGCATGAATCACAATGTACCATCTCGTCACATAAGAACAACCAGAGCTGTTTAAATACACTATTGTAAACTTAAATGTTTACAGTGGAACTTTCCTGACATTTCTGTTTTATTTATGTAGGATAAGTTTGTTCGTTCATTTTGCAGCACTACAAAAAACATAAACTACAACCTCATGGATCATGACCGAAAGGGTTTAGGCTGAAGTAAAAGTGCAAATCAATGACAGAATTCCAAGAAAGAAAAACAGCTTATGAACAGCAAGTTTGCGTTTACAATTTCACTTACAACTTAGTGTAGAAATGTGACAAAATAAAAATAAAAACAACTCTAACTCTAACAAAATTGAATGCATGGTTCATTCATTCCAGAGCTCTATAGCTTTTAAAACATAACGCTTTATAACCTTTTGAAAGACCTCTACAGTGTAAAATCGTCATTCAGGTTATTCCATATACTAACCCCTCTATAAGAAACACAATCTTCATTTCATTTTTTTAAAGATGACTGTTCTTCTAAGGTTACACTGAGCCTCTCTGCTAAAATAACTCCTGTAAACAAGGACAGAGCAGATGATTATAGGACCTTGTACATCACTGCAGTTGTACTTTGGTCAACAAGATAAAAAAAACAAAAAAAAAAAACTTAAATAAACAAAAAGAGGATTTGTTGGTGCATAGTAATTCACTTGATTCATAATCGTGATAACCTTCTTTTGGAGTAGAAAAATGTTATTAATATTTGATTTATACGTTTTCCCCCATATTTCCACACAGAAATATTCCCACATCCTTCTTGCATTGATTCAAGTACAGGAGCTTTATTTGCTGAACGATATCTTGAAAAACATGCATACTGACTAGAGGTGGGACCAAGTCGTTGTTTTACAAGTCTCAAGTAAGTCTCAAGTCTTTGACCTCAAGTTCAAGTCAAGTCCAAAGTAAAAAACGGGCAAGTCCAAGTTGAGTCTTAAGTCACTGGTCCATAAGTCCAAGTCAAGTCCAAGTCATCTGCTTTGAGTTTCAAGTCATTTCAAGTCCTTTAAACTAAAATACTAATTATATCTTAGATTTTTGCAGTTTATATGACTTTTAAACTAAATTGTACTCAAAAATCTTGTAGAAGAAGACAAAAAGAGTTGCAGAAATGCTGATTTTTCCTTTTTAAATGTCTTGACAAAAGTGCAAATTATTACGGTCAGAATAGAAAGAGTGCAGATTTAAGAGTGCTTAATAACAGTTAATTTGTCAACAAGTCTAAGCATCAAGTCTTCTGAAGTCACAGGCTGTGTCGAGTCCCAAGTTTTTATCTATTTTATCAAGTCAAGTCCTAAAAATAGTGACTCAAGTCTGATTTGAGTCCAAGTCACAACTTGCAAGTGCTCAATTCTGATTCTCACAATGAGTGGGCTTGCCTCTCCACAGATCTGACCTGTAACATGGCTTGGTGACGTCTGCATAGAGATACATACACATCAAAGCAGGTAGTGACCCGAAAAGTTACATAATGTACCTTTAAGGCACTATACATTATGGAATATGAAAGCTTTTGAGTATAAAGGACTACATTGACCATGATACTTTGCTTCATTTATATTCCTACGAGTTGCAAAATGCGATTTTGCAACTCAAATACTTCCTTTATCTGAGACATCCTATGCATTTTTAAATCTGCATTGGTATTTTTAGAACTCATGCTTTTAGTCATTCATCCCAAGGTCTGTTAGAAGCCTCCAGAATCTGTAAAAGGGGGAAGAGTTTTTGCGTTATGCCCCGCCCCTTTACCTTCTCCTGCCTGAATGACACGTGTCCGTATAAGGTCGTCTCTGGCTGTTTTCTGACCCTGGATCTATCTCTTCTCTCTGTGCGGATCAATACAGCTGAAGGTCTGTGACAGGAGGAGAATGATGCAGTACAGAGGACAAGGCAAGGGCTTTACCACAAAAACACCACATATCTAACAAAATACTATGATGTTAAGTGGTACAGTATGTGTAAAATGGTAAAGAAAACATGCTTTTCTCTGGTACAGTTCTAATCTAAACACCTAGGATCATTATTTAGTATTCTGAACATCTTAAAATTAGAATATAAAACCACTTAATTAGAGAAACAGGTGTACTGACTTCTGGTTGAAAACTGTGCTAAAGATTTACAGTACAGTCACACACACAAAAAACAAACAAACAAACAAAAAAAAGACCCTGGAGATGGTTAGTTTAAGCAGCAGTTTAATTCCATACACTGGAACATTCCAGGCCAAATCCTAACGTCTTCTAGCCTGTTTCATCAGCCGGTTTCACTTCATGGAAACTGTCTGACCTCACAGTATTAAGGGCCGTTCACACCAAAGCGTCAAAGCATCCAGTTTCTATGTAAAGTCTATGTGGATGTGCGACTAGAGCGTCCTGTGTTTTTGCGGCGCGTCTTCGGCGTCAGCGCGGCGCGAATCTGGCGTCAACGCGGCACGTCTTGAGCGTTTTCGCGTCGACGCTCTAGACGCGCGTCCAAGGCATCAGCGTCAAGAAGTTGAAAATGCTGAACTTTTCGCGTCAGACGCACCAACCAATCAGGGACGAGTATCCAGTGACGCAGCGACGTTATTATCAGGAAGCAAGACCCGAGAACCAGAGCGAGAACCACAAACATGAGCGGAGCATGAATATATACACCACAATCACCGAGCCGATCGCGAGGAATACACCAGGACCGGACCAGGACTAAACCAGGACTAGACCAGGACTAAACAAGGACTAGACCAGGACTAACAAGGACTAGACCAGGACTAAACAAGAACTAGATCGAGACTAGACCGGGACTAAACCAGGACTAGACCGCGACTAAACCAGGACTAGACCGGGAATAGACCGGGACTAAATCAGGACTAGACCGGGACTAGACCGGGACCAGACCGGGACTAAACCAGGACTGATCCAGTGTCATTAGCGCAGTATAAATATATATACGTCCCAGTCGTCGACCCGATCTCCTCCGCTGATGTTTTATGTCATGAAAACACTCTCTCAGTCTGGTCTGACAATGCTTCGGGAAAAGAGCGGGATCGGGCTCTTGTTTCCAGGGCAACGGACGCGCGTCAAGTATTTTTCTCCCGTTCGTCCACGGCGTCAAAGACGCGCATCGGGGGCGTCTAAACTCAAATGCAAAGGCGTCCAAATAGAGGCGTCAAGGCATTTTTTGATGCTTTGTTGTGAACGGCCCTTTAGGATTCGTTTGCTCGACGGTAGCAGGCAATTTTTTTATTTAACCAATAATACGCAAAATCCTGTACAAAGAAGGGCAATAACGCCTTTCCCTTTGATAAAATTCACCAAACATTCTCTTTGTTCCAGCTTTAAATCCTCAATCTCGGGAATCGTTGCCAACACAGAATGTCTGTCTTTGTCTGCATCCATCTCAGCCGCTGTGTTTACTGTTGTGCTGTACCACAAAAGGCACCCAGACAGGAGCTTGTGTTTGACGTCATGGCTTCAAAGCTCTTCGCTGATTGGCCAGTGCGTGGTTTACAACTTCTGGGGTTCTTGCAAACCATCTAGTGTATTCCAATTTCTGACCTAGTTGCTGGAGAGAAATGAAATCGAGTGGAGGCACTAGGTGGCGCCAGCCTGGCTAAATGTCTTCATGGAAACAAGTACTATGTAACTCTGTACAAGTTACATAGAGGACCTACAGTTTGTTCAAGCAGTCATTGATACTGAGATACATATTATTCTTCCCAACATTATTATATATGGTTCTTCCTGCTTTCTTAGATGACCAAAAATACATAAAAAGTGTTAGCAGAAGACATATGAGCAAACATTCAACAGATAATTATCTCTATTTATTCATGTAGAACAGACATGGGCATTGTAAAGCTCCCGGGCCACATACGACCTTTTGGTTGACTCTGAATGGCCCATGTAAGATAATTTGGAATTACAAATTAAACATATTTTGTAATTTTCCCTCATGCATGGACTAAAGCTGCATTGTTTTTATTTTTGAGGTGTTTTTTTAAATGACTTTTTTTTTTTTTTGTAAGGCAACCTCACTTTTTCATTGCTTAGTCATAACATAAACTCTTTCCAGTCTTACCAGCTCATCAAAACAATGATATTTACTGCTTTTTAAAAAGAAATACAATTAATATTACACAGAACTGAGTTAAGCATTTTGGCCCGACCCTCCACAATATTTTCTGTTTCTCCTGTGGCCCCATTGAAAAAATAATGATTGCCCACCCCTGATGTAGAACGTAGTCAGAGTTAAATGAACTCTCTTGAGCTCTGGTGTGTGTGGGTGCATGTGTGTGTGTTTGCGTTTGTCAGTTCTAATGTGAGCTTAGAGGCATGTGTGTGTGTCTCTGTGTGTGTGTGTGTGTGTGTGTGTGTATCAGTTGTGAGCTCAGAGGCAGATGGAGGTGTGGACTTTAGTGTCAGGAGCAGAGAACGTGTGAATGCGGAGCACAGCAGGACTACAGCTCAAACAACACTTCACTGTGAGAGTGTGTGGACCCATCAACGGACTGCTTAAGGACTGCACTACACTCCTCTATCTGCGTGGAAGAGATAACAGGGCATCTGGTCTAGTTACTCCAAATTAAATTACATCACATGAGTCAATAGATTACATTTAGAATCTACAATTTGATGTTGTCAAAATCAGCAGCAGCCAGTATTTATTTTTGTCCTCTTTTTGGTTAGGATTAAACTAATATAGCAAAAGTGTAAAGTTACACCTTTTTTTTTTTTTTTTTTAGGTCTTGGTTTATCACAGTTTAGTCCCAGTTCTGATGTGGTAGGTGGGTATTTAACACACTGAGGGGCATAAATTCTGCACACCTACCGTACCTCCCTTATGGGGACAAAGATCAGGCCCCCTTGACATCAGTTTTTCAGTATTAGATCAAAAATTTAAGTTAAAGTTTACATTTTAAAAAGGGTTTAGGTTAAGGCTAGGCATGTGGAGAATTTATTATGGTCAGGTTTAGTGTCCGGGAAATAAATAAATCAAGAACTATACATATAGGCTTTATTCACGGTTACCTGAAGACGTTTGGAAACATGTGGATGACGACTTCCAGTGAAGTTCTCGTGATAAAACCGTGGATTCAGCAGCAGCGTCTTCACAACCTGTGACTCAAATCACATCAATGAAAAATGAAAGAATACAATTACATCTAGATGAACAAAACCAGGCCATTTTTTCAAATGTTCCAGATTTTGTTATACTATTGCCAAAAGAGCCCAAAGGAGATCTGTTGTTACCACTTTTGATGCTATAAATGCAGTTAATATGATTAACTGAGATTCAGGAGCAGGACCACGCCTCAGCCGCCCTCTCCTTCTCACCAGCGAACCACAACTCACCTCGACCATGCCTCTAATTTCCCAGAAGCCTATATGTAGCAGCCTTTCCCATCATCCCAGTTTGTCTCGGCTAACTCGACCCCACCCTCCCATCCCCTATTCTGTCTTTCAGTCATAAGACCCCTACAAGGGGGGTCCCCTTCCAGCTGGGCCAATTGAAGATTGAGATGGAGCCCCCACCTAGAATATAAACCCAGCCATCTCTGCCCCGCTTCGTACATTATCAATAAAATTCTTCGCACTATGTCGTTGTTGGTGTGGTCCTAGCTAGTGAATGTTAAAATATTGTTTTGGTTTCAGATTGGCAGTGTGCTATATGGTTAAGCAAACAGACTTGCAATTTGATATATTGTGATGGTCCTCGATATTATTGTGAGAACTTTGATGTCAATACGATATCACGATATTTCGGTTATTATTACATCCCTAAATATATATATATATATATATATATATATATATATATATATATATATATATATATATATATATTATATTATATATATATATATATATTATATATATATATTGTAAAATATACCAAAACATATACCAAAAACTTCTTGGCGAAATACTGATACAGCAGCCCACGATATCAACACTGTATCATTATATTAAACTATATGATATACTGATATTTCGATATTTTGGCACACCCCTATTTATCACATACATTTTGTAAACAGAACATATAATATATTAATATATATATATTTATTTATAAATGGAGCCACTATCAATTAAAATACAGATAATACATGTTACAGTTAGCTACCTCTCCTGTTACTACAAACACCAAGAAAACAAAATGATTACATTCAACTTTCTTACATGATTTTAGGATTTTACATGGAAACTAAACACCATCATCTGAACAGGGTTTTGGGCAAATTTATTGTATATTTTTTAGTTCATTGTATTTCTCTTGAAGCTCAAGTTTTAATTTCCTTTTACACATGAACAAAGATGAGAAATTTGTACTGTTTCTACCCAGCTTATCCCAAATCGGTGGTCTTTACGTGCCGCAATAAAACTAGAACACTTCAGTTTTGGATCTGAGGAGACAGAGGTTAAAATATGTGAGCACACGGGGAGCTGTATACAGGAGACTCTTTGGCTTTGTCAGTTATAATGAGACCTCAGACAGAGAGGCCGCTCACTGTAAACGCCCATTTAAGGTAATGGCTATCTGCAGTTGTCGCTCTATTCATTTGCTAAAAGGTAAAGTGCTGGTGCTGTCCTGTCGTATGGATCCTCTCTCTTTTGTCCCCGGATACAAGAAAGGATGTGGCTGTGTAGAGTCGGGGTAAGCTCTAATGAATATTTGTACTTATGCTTCCTTTTCCTTTTATGGCATTTTTTATTTGTTTGCAACTGAAGTTTATTGGAACTATGGAGCACCAAAACAGACATAATTAGAAACAGATAAATACAAGAATCAATGCTATAAAGTATTAAATGAAATGGTGGATAAAGGTATAAATAAATAAAATGCTGTTACACTAATGCATTAATGCTTACATTCTAGGGATTAAAAACATAATAATAATAATAAAATAAAATAGGCTTGTTTTCCAAAAAAATTAAATACATTTATTTTTTTTTACAATTATTTATTTACACTTTTACACAAATTTTATTATATTTATTCATTTGTACATGTATTCATTTACTTATTTCTACATTTTTATTTTTTACTTTTATCTAGAATGTATGCATTAATGCGTCCATCCATCCATTTTCTTCTGCTTATCCGGGGTCGGGTTGTGGGGGCAGCAGTCTAAGCAGGGACTCCCAGACTTCGTTCACCCCGGACACTTCCTTCAGGTCTTCCAGGGGGACCCCGAGGCGTTCTCAGGCCGAGAGACATAGTCTAACATGCCGGTCTAACATGCCCGGAACACCTCCCGAACGAGGCGTCCAGGAGGCATCTAGAGCAGATGTCCAAGCCGCCTCAGCTGGCTCCTCTCAACGTGGAGGAGCAGCGGCTCTACTCCGAGCTCCTCCTGTGTTATGGAGCTCCTCACCCTGCAGAGGAAAGTCATTTCGGCCACTTGTATCCGTGATCTTGTCCTTTTGGTCATTACCCAAAGCTCATGACCATAGGTGAGGGTAGGAATATAGATTGACTACTAAATTGAGAGCTTTACCTTTTCACCACAACGGCTCAATACAGCGACCGCATCACTGCCGACGCTGCACCGTTGTGCATGTCAATCTCATGCTCCATCCTCCCCTCACTCGTGAACAAGACTCCGAGATACCTGAATCCCTCCACTTGAGGCAGGGACTCTCCACCCACCTGGAGAGGGCATTAATGTGTAAGAGAATTTATTTATTTACACATATGTATACATATTTTTCACCATTTAATTGAATTCTTTCCAACACTTATTCTTGTATTTATTCATTTCTAATCATGTAATTTTTGGTGCTCCATACGGCCTGTGAATAATGGCTTATTCACTGTTCAAATTTAAAAATGCAAACGCCATGATAATGGCTATAAATAATAAAATCGTGCTACGAATCTGCTGTCCTAATGCAATGCGGTGGTGAGCTCTTGCAGAATTGTGAGTTTGAGAATCTCATCATTATTTTACGTCCAGTTAGGATACTGATATCAACGTGTTCCTGACAGAAAATCATCATTCACACGCTACTGCACTGTTCGCAAACCTCCCTGTGGACTGATTAATGCTGTAACTGACAATATATTGATCGCAATTAGGTCAGCAATTTGTTAAATCAATGTACACCGCCCATTTAAGCTCAAAAATATAGGAAAACAGGCATTCTGTCTATGAGCGGGGTCGCCTCTCCACAGATCTGACATGTAGCTTGGTCTGGTTTGGTCTCCATGAAGATAGAAAGGTTTAATGCCATACTGTGAATCATTCCGGACAAAGCAATAACATCTCCATGGAGAAAAGCATTGGACCCTCCTCTAGAGAAGTTACACAATGCACATTTAAATTTAACTTCATTAATCAGCACTGTAGAACTTTAGTTGCTTGTTATTGTTTTGCCTTATCTATCTTGTGTTTATTCATTTACAAGAGTTTAAGGCTAAAAAAATACCTTGAAAACCATTTCTACTTGTGGGTCACTTCTCCACAAATCTAGCTTAACTTTAAGCGGTGGGCCTAAGGTTTGAGTCCTTCCTAAGGTTTGATAAGAACACTGAGCAAATTATCAAACGAGGACAGCAGCCGGTTCACTTGATGCAGAAGCTCCACTCTTTTAATGTGTCGCCTAACATTTTAAATAATTTTTATCATTCCTTTATTGAAAGTTTGCTGACCTTTTCTTTTATTTGTTGGTTTTATGGGTTATCTGTGAAGGACAAGAACAGTCTGAGCCAGATAGTAAAGGTGTGCGGCAAAATCAGTGGTGTTCAGATGCAGGGTTTGGCCTCTGTGTGGAGATATCGGCTGCTCCAAAAGACTAAGGCCATACTGAGCCAGACTAACCATGTACTGCACTCACAGTTTGTGCAAATGCCCTCTGGGAAGCGCTATGTCACCCCACAGCAAAAGACTAACCACTACGCCAAATCTTTTATTCCTTCTGCCATAAAGCTTTTAAATGGAAAGTAAATTTGCTATTGTGTCGCCTGATGCACTGAGGTTTGAATGTATGGCGTCTGTTTTTCTTTCTATTTTATTATTTATAGATGTGCAAACAGAATTGCCCTTTGGGATTAATAAAGTTGTTGATTGATTGATTGATTGGTGTGTCTAGTTTGTCTACATAGAGACACATAGGTTTATCGCCATATTGTGGAACATTCTAGGTGAGGGGTCTCCAATCTACCAGTAGCTCTCCCCCCTTTCCAAGTAACTCAACAAGGGATTTTGAAGTTATGCCATTGTGCTGAATAACAACAGTTTGGTTAATTTTATGCCTATTTCCTTTGTACACGTATCATTTTGAAGTCCAACTTTGTGCACTAATAAATGGACAATGGACAGTGGTTTATGTTTTATGGGCATCTAACTGTATCCCAAGGTTTGCCCTCTTTCTTATAATCGTCTTTATTTCTGGTGACCCCTAAAATGAGTAGCTCTGTGGCATTTTCGTTTTGTAAAGATAGCTCACGGAGGAAAAAGGTTGGAGACCCCTGTTCTAAGTGTTGCATGGACAGAATGGTCACAGCAGAGAGGATTCTTTTTGCAGGTTAAAAGGTTCTATATTTTGCGAAATTGACTCTTGTGAGCCTCAAGTCATGTTATAATGCTGCTACTTCATCAAAAACAGACCTGAAGTTGTGTTTTGTTTCATTCACACTTGTTTGAATAACCCTTTATTATTAGTCTGTCTACATCTCCAAAACTCACATGATGTCATGTAGTGGTAGTTTTCAAGTTAACAGCTCCTTTTACCTTTATTTCAGTAATGATTGGCAGTTTCAGGGCTGAAATTATGCAAATGCAGAGTCGGACTGGGAACAAAATTCGGCCCTGGCAGTTTTTCTCTGGACCGGTTCACCCCGCTCATTTCGAAATTGAGCCCAAATGTGGTCTGAGGTGGACCAGCTCGGTAGTACAGGCCAGTCTGAGCCTGCATATTTATATAGTATTTAGTCAAATGAGACTGTGAGACTAAATGAGACTGCACTGCCACGGAAATATATTCACATAGAAGCCCAGTGTTTTGAAAGCCTTTTGACCAACAGAAGATGTCTCTTGTATATTTAAAACTGTTATGTGTAAATAATACATTTGAAGTGCATCACTACTTAGTAATTAAGTAAATAAAATATAGAAACTGCAAATTGAGACATTTGTAAATAGATGATGAACAAACAGGCAGCCTCATTCCTGTGCTCATCAAATGCAACATCAATTCAAGCTTTATAAGATCCTGGCTTTATGCTTTTTATTATTTTTTAAGTTGCATAATATTTCTATTTTACATTGAATATTATCTGCCATTATAAGAAAGTTTGTGATTTTGTGATTTGTTTTTGCACTATCCATATGCAGGCACACACATATTCTAATGATCAAAAGGCCTTTGAAGTAATATTTTTGTAGACCTTCACTTAATGGAATAAAGTTATAATAACCAATGCATCTACAAAATACTTTATTTTCACAGAGCAGCACAAGAGGACACATCTTCACGACAAAAAATGAACTGTTACAGAAGTGGTTATGTTGGGGAGCTTTCCTGCTGCTAATAAACAAACAGTAATACAATTAAAATCAATTCAGATTGTCCAAAGTACCTCTTTGTTGAACAGGGCCTTACATTTGCCTTCTGGCTTCAAACAGGCCTGTAAACTTTAAACTCTGCTGGAAACTCATCCTCGGAGTAAAGTCTATCAGAGAAATATCCTCCATATGGCACATGGCATGGGTCTAGAATGAATATTATAATTGTAAGAGAGTGCAGCAGTCTACATGATGTTGCCACAGTATCCAGTGTACGTACCTGTACCCTTAATGTAATTGGTTCCGTACACTCTCCTGGTGAAGTCCGAAAGGTTGAACTGAATCTTGTTCCAACCATTTTCAAGCTGCATCGACATCATGCAAGAAAAAGGGTTCACTCTTGTCGTGGTCTGATAGTTACTCACCCTGAACCTCCGCCGAACCTTTTTGTTATCTAACACCTGACAAATAAGATTCTTCTTCAAAAAGCAGCAAGATGTTTGAGTGTCTATGAACTGTTGAAGACTGGACTTCAAAGATGTAATATTTCTTTAGATTTTTGGCAGGACTGTATATTGCAGACCTACATGCAGATCGTGACAAGGCGACCCAAAAAAAATCTCTTGCGACCCACCTGAGTGTCGTAACCCAGTCTTTGAGAAACAATGGTTTACCATGCAGAAAAGTTATACAGTGCACTATGATGTAAAAACAATATTTAATATTTTTTTCTTACCTTAAATGCAGCAAGATGCATTTTCATATTTTAAGTACAAAAGTCTTGGTAGATAATTTTACTTGTAAAGTCAAATTTACTCAAATCTTGATCAAATGTTCTTAATTAACTTGGCTAGATTTTAGTTTTTGCAGTGTTTTAACCTTCTTTAGTTTTAAGACACTTTATTCTAATATTCTGGAGACTTCACTTCTTGAATTGATTTCTTAAGCTCACAGACCTCGCCAAATGCTCTCAGAACAGTCTGGTACTCAGCACTTTTCTTCTTCGTCTTTGTTTTAATTGAGCTAGTTGGAAGCAGCTCGAGAATTTAAAGGTCACTGTCAAGATTAGAGACAAAACATGACAGCAAAATGCCTCTCAAACCTCGCACATAATAATTAACCGAACAAAAGCTGTCAACACGAAATGGGATAAAGGGCTTTGCATAATAGCTGTGATGTTATTGTGTGCTAATGTCGGTCGTGTGGTGGGGTTTTGGCACGCGTGGAGCTTGGTTCTGTGGTCTGAAGGTCATCTGTTTCCCCTGGCAGATGAAACCAGTGTTATAACGAATAATATGCGCAGAGGACACACAGGGAGAGATGCATTGTGGGTCATGACAAACCGGTCCGATTCCTCGTTTTCGTCATCGCCAAGTGGAGCAGCCAGAGCCTCCCCAGACGTACCAAACACACGGCCGTGGGCGGGACAAAATATACAAGGATTTATTCAGACATTATGCAACTCTTGGATTGTGAGAAACTGTTAAAATGTGTTGGGGTTTTGCATAATAAGTCTGACTCTACTCGAAATCTGTTATCAGTATCTGAACAGAAATGATTACATAATTTGGATTTTCACAATAACAATAATAATCATACAGGTTTTTTATGACCCATCAGAAATGTAAGGTAATAAATATAAAAAATGAATAATGTTTCAGCTTTTTGAATGTTTTTTTCAACTACAAAATGCAAATACCTAACCTAACCAACTGTGTATGTGGACTGCAAAAATTTAAATCTAACCATGTTAAGAAGACTTGAATTAAGAAAGTTTTATCACGATTTGAGTAAATTTCACTTGACAAGTAAAATTATCTGACAATGGAAGACTTTTTGAACTTAAAAATGAAAATGCATCTTAAGTTAAAGATGTTTGTTTTATCTTCTTATGTACTTTAACTTCTTGGGTTCCTTTTTAAAGACTAGACAGTGAAGTGTATTTACCTTGTTGACATGTTTTGGCTGTTAGCTGCAAACCATCTTCAGAACTGTCACTGGTGTTGGTGGTGACGTGTTGTGTATCAGCCGTGTAGACAAAGCAGAACAGGAAAACCTAAAATATCAGAGCACTGTAAAAGAAATAACTACATTATGGATTGGGATGGGGCTCGGAAAACAACAAATTCAAACTCTGGTTCAAGGAGGACAGTGAAACCTGGAAAAGAGGCACGGGCAGCGTTAACCGTGATGATGGAGCGTTCCTCCTTTCACACACCTGGGACGCCCTCCTCCAGAGAACTTAGGGCGACAGGAGGCGTGGTCAGTCTGAGCGATCTGCAGGTCCATCAGGCTGAGTACACCAACACCGGGGACAGTTCTGAAGATGGCTTGCAGCAACAGCCGAAACATGTCAACGAGGTCAATACACTTTACTCTGTTGTCTTTAAAAAGAACTCAAGAAGAAAATGCATCTTGCTACACTTAAGATGAGAAAAACAACAACTCTTTGCACTTCAAATAAGAAACAAAATCTAATATTGCTTGAATTAAAAAAAAAAAAAACCCTTATAGGCACTTATAGGCTCTGTTCACGCTTACGTCACAAACCAGGGAGACGTTTGGAAAAATGAGATTACAACTTCCGGTTGGCTCTGTTCTAGGAAAAATGAGAAAATGGCCCAGTTTTCTTCATTTACAAGTCACTAGACCAATAGAACCTATTGCATTGGTAGGTATTTTACTTGACAAGTTGAATCTACTCAGATGTTCTTAATTAAGTCATTTAAACTTCGCTAGATCTTGATCCTGATTTTTACTGTCAGAACTAGTTCATTCTTAAACAGTTTATAGTTGTCCAAAATTATTCCTTGCTTACCTTATGCGTTCAGAGCATCCTAAATACTCACCACATTGAGTTTATAAGTGCTTATGCCCACTATCGTAGACCAGCAGAGGTGAAGTGAGACCAAAAAATGGCCCTGGACTTTTCCCCCACAAATTGGCCCACGGAAAATTTGAGGCCCCAATCAGTCCCACTGTCGGACAGCCATTCTGGACTTTTCCAAAACACACAGATTGCCAGTCCGCCCCCGTAGCCCAGTGTGACCCAATGTGCACTGGCAAGAAAAGTACTGCTAAATTTGTTTGGGAAAAAAATGGGTCATCAAAGGCACAAATCACCGATTAATCAACTATTACTTCAGGCAATCTCCCTATTGATACTTTGCGATGCCATCACGCTGGGGGTGTTCTACATGTGTCTCTCTTGGTGGGATGTTCAGCAGTTGCCATGGAGACACAACACACACATTAGTAAACGCAGTCAGAAAAGCTTTAAGACGCTCTGAAAATAATACAAAAAGGATTTATACAACAGATTTTTAGGAGCCTGTGATTAAAACAAGCGTTCATGTTTCTGTTTAAGTGTTTGATTTTCTACAGGTGCCAGTGACCTGTTGTAGTGAACTTTTTCTGGGCAGATTGTGTTAAAATAAAGCTCAGATTCAAGTCTAACAAAGCTTCAGACAGAGCAGCGCCTCTAGTTAGGGCTCACCCACCAAATAATGTTGATAACGTCAGCTGCAAAGTATCAGTATATATGCTTGTGTATACTCTGTTTTCAAATATGGCACGGGTTTTTGAATGCACATCAGCTTGTGTTTATTCTGGCTGAGTGATTAATGTAATGAGGTGAGGAGACGATCGAAGCCATCAGATAAAACAGACACAAAATTTGGCGTTATGTCAATGCAGAGGCAGTGAGACAGAGAGTCCAATGATTATACTCACACAATGGATTCTCCACTCGGACATGCGTTATCATTACGGGATGTCTAATCGTTATTACAGAAATGTGCTAATGTTTGTGACAATAGTGAGATGAATCAACGTTTGTGCGAGGTTTAAAAGTCCTATGTTACACAAAATGGATTCTGGAAAGCTTTAAGCCATGTTATAATGAAACAAAACACAACTCCAGGTATGTTTTGATACATAAACAACATTATATCGGAGCAGAAAATAGCGTAGTATTGGCTTTTATCATTCACACATGTAGAAAAAAATCCACCAGCTATTAAGAGCAAGAACTGGAGTTTTATTTTTGTAAATACTTTCTACAGATTTTATTGCTGAAAATAATGTTGTGTGGATTGGAACATGGAAGCCTGGAAAAGGATTTGAATTACCAGATTTGCTTTATAGAGCAAAGTGCAGGGCTCACGTTGGGAGTCCACCATCTGGTTATCTCCATGGGGATGTAATTGCTTTGCCTGAAATGTTACCCAATATGGCGTTAAACTTCTATCTCCATGGAGACAAGCAGACAGCACCAAGATGGTCAGATCTGTGGAGACTTGGCAAGCTTGCGCATACTAAGAAGGCATGAATATTTTAAGAAGTTAAGAATAAAAACTGTATTTGAATATATGCAAGATAGATATAGGTTTAATACCAATCAGTCGATCAATATCACTTTATTTGTTCATGCGCCTGATTCATCAGCCAGTTTCACTTGGTGGAAACTATCTGACCTTGTAGCATTAGGATTTGTTCGCTTGATGGTAGGCGGGTACTTTTTTTTATTTAACCAATCGCTGCTACTTGGTCGTGACATATGTAATGCACCAAATCCCATAGGAAGAAGGGCAATAACGTCTTTCGCCTTGGTAAAATTCACCAAACATTCTCCTCGTTCCAGCTTTAAATCCTTGATCTCGAGAATTGTTGCCAACACAGAATGTATGGCTTTGTCTACATCTAGTGTATTCCAATTCCTGAACTAGTTGCTGGAAAGAAATGAAATTGAGCGGAGGCACTAAGAAATTCAGGACATTGAGCAGTAAAATACAATAATAATAGAAAACCTCACTTTAGCAGGTCATCAGATCCAGTGTCAGTTTAGGGAAAACAGCAGCCCTCAGGACAAAAGTGTCCCTCTTCTCTGTTCTTTAGTCCAAGTATCACAGCAGCCTAGACACTTTTAAGCCTCACTCTCTCACTTCACACTGTTGTTTCAGTTGGTGATGAGAGTGTTTCCTCTGGAAGATCTGGTCTTCTGCCATATCTGGTGTAAAAAATCAGGCATTTCAGAGTTAGATGTTTAGCATAGGTGGCTCCATGTCACCATGCATACAGGAAAAAAGAAAATGCTGAAATCACACAGTCCTTAACTTCTGTCTTTTGAACTGCACAAGCTGCACTTCTTAGTTCATCTAAATCCTAAAAAATAAGTACAAAATTTAAAATAAAAAATATAAAAGTTTAAAAATTGGTCACTTTGCCAACCAGTCAGCCACAAGAGCAGTCAACCACAACAATGGCAACCACCACAAATACTGTGGAATATTCCTCAGCATTCAATTCATTTTATCACTGAATTTCTGTTCTATAAATTGAGCATTTGATATTATTTGTAAAGACGTGTGAATCAAAGTGCATTCATGTGTTTTGTGTGCAGGACACAGCGGGGCAGGAGCGTTACCGCACCATCACCACGGCGTATTACCGCGGCGCCATGGGCTTCATCCTCATGTACGACATCACCAACGAGGAGTCCTTTGGAGCCGTGCAGGACTGGTACAGTACTTTAACTTTCTCTATTATACTCAACGGGTGGGGCACACTGACAAGAAGTCTGTATATTTTAGATTATATTCCCAGTAACAATAATCAGATTCAATCCATTAAAAAAATTTCTAATTGTGTCTGTAAATTAGTTGAGATTAGTATAGAAATGCTCACATTTCACTACAGCTACTGGTCATTCAGAGCACAAGTGGATGGAAATAGATTGTAAAACTCTACACTCTAATGTTGTTCCCTCATCATATATTCCTGGAAATCATTTTTGATTCACTCATGTTTCAGTGATCCAAATCAGACTTGTCCTGGTTTGGTTCTGGTTTGAGCCCAGTTTAGTCCTGATGTAGACTTGGTTTGGTCCTGTTCTAGTCTTGGTTTAGTTCCAGGTTTAGTCCATGTTTAGAGGGACTGTACTGATATAATGTTTCCTCATCTCATAATACCTGGAGTTGTGTTTTGTTTCATTAACACATGTTTGACAGACAAATCCAATATATTTAGTGTCTTACAGTTCTCCTCTCAAACTAAAAACACTCTGAAACACCTTGTGATGTCATGTGGTGATACAGGAAAAGCTACAGCTACATGATATCCCAAAGTGGAACAGAGCATTTGGAGCTTTGTGACTTATATGGAATAAATTTTGAGTCAAATAGTTCAAAGAATGCTTTTGAAAACATCAAGCAAACCAGTATAAATCAAAATACCAAATAAAAAAGATCAAACAAAAAAGTGAAATAAAATAAACACATTTGTAATCAGATTATTTGTGTAATCTAAAATATCTGTCTTTGCCTCTTTGGAAACATTTTATTTTGTTCCGTGTCTTTCTCAGTTTTCTTTTGTCCCATTTTCTTTGGTTATGATTTCAGCTTTCTCATTTGCTCTCTCTGACTTTGTGGTTGCAGTTTTGGCACAGACGTGGCAGGAGGGTGGGACTTCCATGGGTGCATTCCCATTAGTTAATTTATGTCTGACAGACAATACTGCAAGCAAAAAGTCAGGGAGTGCCTCAAGCAAAACTGAAGCAGACGTGGAACAAAAATAAAAGAGGCAAAGATGGATATTTCAGATGTTTACAGAAATAATTTGATTGCAATCTTATGTATTTTATTATTACAATTTCATTTATTGATTTATTTATTTGGTATTTTGATATATAATTTTTTGCTTGATGTTTTACAAGTGTTCTTTGAACTATATGACTCAAAATTGATTCCACAGATTAACAATAATAATAATAATAAATGGTTAGTCAAATGAATGAAACAAAACACTCCACTCCAGGTATGTTTTTGAGGAGGTAACACGATTCTAACATGTTTTAAAGTTCACAAGAGTCAAATGTGGGTAATATAGGACCTTTAAAGTGAACATACTCCATCATTTCAGTGCTCAAATTTCCTTCACTGATCATGCTGAGTGTGGCATATATAGTTTTGAGCTTAGTTTAAATTCCTTCAGTTTGCAGATCTTGTTGACATGTTTCTTGCACGCAAAACCAAAGACAGTGTTGTGTAGTGTTGTGGGCTAGAGTGTAAGAGCAGTAGTTTATTGGCACAAGATAAAGTAAAGTAAATGTCCTGGTGCACAGAGACGCAGCAGCTCTCAATGTCAATATGTCATGTGCCTGTCTAATGAAATCTGAACAGACTGCATCAGATTATAACACAGACATTAACTGACTGCACGCCCCACAAAACACAATCAATGTCTGGCCTGTGGCAGCGAATAAACCAAGCGCATCCACCAGGACCTAGCAGCACCCACCAGGCCCAACAAGGACCTACCAGCACCCATCAGGCCCAACAAGGACCTACCAGCACCCATCAGGCCCAACAAGGACCTACCAGCACCCACCAGACCCAACCAAGACCTACCATAAAACTACAGCACCCACCAGCACCTACCAGAAGCCTGCAGCACCCACCAGAGCCCACCAGCACCCAACAGCAAACTCCAGCAACCACCAGCACCCAACAGCACCCACCAGGATCAACCAGGACCAACCAGGACCTACTAAAAACCAGCAGCACCCAACAGCAAACACCGACAACCATTAGCACCTACTAGAAACCAGCAGTAACCAACAGCACCCACCAAGCCCAACCAGGACCAACTAGAAACCACCAGCACCCACCAGAACCCACCAGCACCCAACAGCAAACACCACCAACCACCAGCACCTACCAGAAACCTGCAGCACCCAACAGCACCCACCAGGCAAAACCAGGACCTAACAGAATCCTACAGCACCCACCAGAACCCACCAGCACCAAACAGCAAACACCAGCAAACACCACCAACCACCAGCACCTACCAGAAACCTGCAACATCCAACAGCACCCACCTGGTCCAACCAGGACCTACCAAAAACCTACAGCACCCACCAGCATCTACTAGAAACCAGCACCCACCAGAGCCCACCAGCACCAAACAGCAAACACCAGCACCCACCAGAAATCTGTAGCACCCACCAGCAAACACCAGCAACCACTAACACCTACCAGGACCTACCACAAACCAGCAGCACCCACCAACAAACACCGGCAACCACTAGCACCTTCTAGGACCTACCAGAAACCTGCAGCACCCAACAGCACCCAACAGCACCCAACAGCAATACCAGCAACTGCCACCACCCACCAGAAACCTGCAGCACCAACCAGGACTCACCGGAGCCCACCAGCATCCACCAGAAACCAGCAGCACCGACCAGCACCTACCAGAAACCTGCAGAACCCAACAGCACCCACCAGGCCCAACCAGGACCTACCAGAAACCTACAGCACCCACCAGCACCCACCAGCACCCACCAGCAGAACCCACCAACACCAGCAACCACCAGCACCAACGAAATTTAAACAGACTGCATTAGATAACAGAAACAACTCACTTCATGCCCCACAAAACACAATGAATGTCAGGCCTGTGGCAGCGAATAAACCAAGCGCACCCACCAGTAAACATCAGCACCCAACAGCAATTTTTATTCTGAAAAACTTCACTGAAAAACACACATTCTACTCTCGACAGAACCTGTAAACTTGGCCGTTTCACCTGCTAATCTGGATACAAAACAACATCCTCATTATTACATAGATGCTACTGGATTCTCATTTGCAAAACGTCTTAAAATTCTTCTCCTCCTTAACGTTAAGTATCATTGTTTAAAAATGCGCCCTCATCAAAAAAGTGTATTCACATGTAAATTTATGACAATTTCCGCAAAATCGCAAATGCTCCAGACTCCAGAGAGATGTTGGTTGGAGGAGAGCTGTGGGCTGGAGCAGGTCCGTGCTGCAGTGCCTCATCAGCAGCTTAAGCATCTCCTGAATGGGCCTAATCCTCGAAGTGATTCATGTTCAAACCTATGTCCTCGTTTTAGCTCCAAACTGCACTTTTATTATCACTCTCTGGGATGGGCTGGGTCCATCTGCTCCCATTATCTCTGGGGAAATAAAGACACATTTTTCATTCAGGGCTGCTTGATCATCATAAAAGTCATTAACACAACTGTAGGTCATATTTAAATGATGATTAGTAAACAAATGATGTATTGTCCAAAGATGATTTTATAATAAGAGCGAGATAAAACTCTGTATATAGTTTGTACTGAGCTCCCATTGCAGATTTTTCTCACTGAGTAATGATGTGGTGTTTAGGCCTTGATTATTCTTCTGGTCACAGGAGTAAACTTGGTTTGGCCTTAGTCTTGGTTCAGTCCTGGTTCAGTCCTGGATTAGTGCGTGTTTAGTCCTAGTTTAGTCCTGGTTTAGTCTTGGTTTCGTCCTGGTTTAGTTGTTGTTTAATCCTAGTTTAGACCTGGTTTAGTCTTGAATTAGTTTGTGTTTAGTCCTAATTTAGGCCTGGTTTAGTCTTGGTTTAGTCCTAGTTTAGTCCTGGTTTAGTCCTGGTTTAATCCTGGTTTAGTTGTTGTTTAATCCTAGTTTAGGCCTGGTTTAGTCCTGGTTTAGACCAGGATTAGTCCAGGTTTAGTCCTGGTTTAGTAAATTGTTTAATCCTAGTTTAGGTCTAGTTTAGTCCTGGTTTAGTCCTGGTTTAGTCGTTATTTAATCCTAGTTTAAACCTGGTTTAGTCTTGGTTTTGTCCTAGTTTAGGCCTGGTTTAGTTATGATTTTATCCTGGTTTAGACCTGGTTTAATCCTGGTTTAATCCTTTTTCAGTCGTTGTTAGTTTAGTCCTGGTTTAGTCCTGGTTTAATCTTGGTTTAGTCGTTGTTTTATTCTAGTTTAGGCCTGGTTTAAATCTGATTTAGTAATTGTTTAATCCTAGTTTAGGCCCGATTTATTCCTGGTTTAATTCTGGTTTAGTCATTGTTTAATCCTAGTTTAGGCCTGGTTTAGTCCTGGTTTAGTCATTGTTTAATCCTAGTTTAGGCCTGGTTTAGTCCTGGTTTAGTCATTGTTTAATCCTAGTTTAGGCCTGATTAAATCCTGGTTTAATCCTGGTTCAGTCGTTGTTAGTTTAGTCCTGGTTTAATCCTGGTTTAATTCTGGTTTAGTCATTGTTTAATCCTAGTTTAGGCCTGGTTTAATCATGGATTTTTTCTGGTTTAGTCCTAGTTTAGTCCAGGTTTAGTTCATCCCCCACACCCTAGAGTAAACATGTTAAAGTCTCACACAGAAGCAGGTTTCTGGGTTATATTCTCTCTTTCTCTCTTTTTCTCTTTCTCCCTTTCTCTCTTTCTGTCTCTCTTTCTCTGTCTCTCTCCCTCTCTCTCTCTTGGTTTGTTTGTGCTGATAAATGTGTCTCTTTTTGTGTGCAGCCGCCGTGTGCTCAGAGTGTCATTCTCACCTTCACTCCGGTCTCACCTCACCTCACTGACACCAGGAGAACAGAGAGAGAGGGAGGAAGAGGAGGGAGAGGGGGAGAGGGGTGACAGAAAGAGAGAGGGGCATGGAGGGAAGCGAGAGAGAGAGAGAGTAATGAGAGGAGTGGAGAGGATGTGACGGGGAGGGAGAGGAGAAGGAGAGAAAAGTACATGAAAAATGAACATGTGCTAATATTAGCAGCCTAATGCTTGACACACAGAGAGCCTGCAGAGGAGTTTGGATTACACTCATACACTCATACAGAGGTGTAATGCTGCTCTAGTCCCATCTCCTGTGGTGAGGATAAATGCTTCAGTCCTGCAGATCTATAATTGGTATTCATAGCAAAAATATTTAGTTTATTTGTTAATAGTTTTATTTCAACATTTTCATAGTTCATGTATTTTTCTAAAACACATTTTGTTTAAAGGGGCAGTTTGGAGTTTTGGATATAGGGCCTCATTTCCTAGTGAGTGTTGGAGACGTGCGGAGACACTTTTTTAAATATTTCATCCGGTCCTTGTATTTGCAGAGGTCACTGGTGCTAGGCTAGTGCATGTCAATGGCCATAGTTATCCTGTCTTACCCACTCCACAAAACACCCGAAGCAAAACTATTATTACGCCAGACTGTCCATGTAAATGTCTGCGTCGATAGAATAATTTTAGAAATAAAACCAACCTTGCATTTGAAGGATTTATGTCTGAGCAGCAGCAGCAAGTTGTACTTCCTGATAGAAAGTTTGGCAGTGGCGGACTGATATCACCTTGCACCTGTCTTACTGGCAAAGTAAAATTCTGCTGCTGCTGAGAAAATAGTCCCTCAACAAGTGACGATTCATGCGAAGGTTAGTTTTATTTCAAACATTATTCTATCAACAGAGACATTTACATCGATAGTCTGGCCTAATAATAGATTTTCTTCAGGTGTTTTGTGGAGTGGGTAAGACTGTTTTTAGTGGCAGGATAACTATGGCCATTGACATGCACTAGCCTAGCACCAGCGACCTCTGCAAATACAAGGACTGGATGGAATATTTTAAAAAGTGTCTCCACACGTTTCCAACACTCTGGCTCACTAGGGAAGGAGGTCCAATGTCCAAAATTCCCAACTGTCCCTTTAAGTATTAATGCATTACATGTATTAGTGTAATGTAATGTTCACTTGTTGGTGAGAGTCGCTCAGTGTCGGTGTTGATCTGTGCAGTGACAAACACACAGCAGTCCATCATGGCCTCCTCTAGAGCTCACTCAAAGCATCATCAGACCACCTGCAGTGTGCACACAGCCGCTCTGTAGTTAGTGCAGAGGTGGGCCGTGTACAACAGTGTGTACTGTAGTATGACTAAACACTAAAACACGACATGTGTCCGCACATGAACCAAAGATACAAATAACACTATAAAATCACAACAGGCTTAATGGAAGTGTCGCCTCCAGACACACAGATGTGATGTGACCGTCCTCCTCTGTCCTCACTGAGTCCATTCTCCTGACTCCTATTATACACACACAGCCTATTATACACACAGACTGTTATACACACACAGCCTGTTACACACACAGCCTGTTACACACACAGCCTATTATACACACAGAGACTGTTATACACACACAGTCTATTATACACACACAGTCTATTATACACACACAGCCTATTATACACACACAGCCTATTATACACACAGCCTATTACACACACAGCCTATTATACACACACAGCCTATTATAACACACAGCCTGTTACACACAGTCTATTATACACACACAGCCTGTTACACACACAGCCTATTATACACACACAGCCTATTATACACACACAGCCTATTATACACACCTGTTACACACACAGCCTATTTATCACACACAGCCTATTATACACACAGCCTGTTACTGTTATACACACACAGCCTGTTACACACACAGCCTATTATACACACAGCCTGTTACACACACAGTCTGTTACACACACAGACTGTTATACACACACAGCCTATTATACACACACAGCCTATTATACACACAGCCTGTTACACACACAGTCTATTATTCACACACAGCCTGTTACACACACAGCCTATTATACACACACAGCCTATTATACACACAGCCTGTTACACACACAGTCTATTATACACACACAGCCTGTTACACACACAGCCTATTATAACACACAGCCTGTTACACACACACCCTGTTACACACACAGCCTATTATACACACACAGCCTATTATACACACACAGTCTATTATACACACACAGCCTGTTACACACACAGCCTATTATACACACACACTGTTACACACACAGCCTGTTACACACACAGCCTATTATACACACACAGCCTGTTACACACACAGCCTATTATACACACACAGCCTATTATACACACACAGCCTATTATACACACACAGCCTGTTACACACACAGCCTATTATACACACACAGCCTATTATACACACACAGCCTATTATACACACACAGCCTGTTACACACACACAGCCTATTATACACACACAGCCTGTTACACACACAGCCTATTATACACACACAGCCTATTATACACACAGCCTGTTACACACACAGCCTGTTACACACACAGCCTATTATACACACACAGCCTATTATACACACACAGTCTATTATACACACACAGCCTGTTACACACACAGCCTATTATACACACAGCCTGTTACACACACAGCCTGTTACACACACACAGCCTGTTATACACACACAGCCTGTTACACACACAGCCTGTTACACACACAGCCTGTTACACACACAGCCTGTTACACACACAGCCTGTTACACACACAGCCTGTTACACACACAGCCGTTAACACACACAGCCTGTTACACACACAGCCTGTTATACACACAGCCTGTTACACACACAGCCTGTTACACACACAGCCTGTTACACACAGCCTATTATACACACACAGCCTGTTACACACACAGCCTGTTACACACACAGCCTGTTACACACACAGCCTATTATACACACACAGCCTGTTACACACACAGCCTGTTATACACAGCCTGTTACACACACACTGTTACACACAGCCTGTTACACACACACAGCCTGTTAGCCTGTTACACACACAGCCTGTTACACACACAGCCTGTTACACACACAGCCTGTTACACACACAGCCTGTTGTAGAGAGCTCACTCACTCAGAGCCAGAGGAGCCGCCTGGACTGAGACAGAGGGGACATAAAGACCATAACCCTGAGTCTAAACAGAGCTATTAAAGTCCTCGTGTCTTTTTAGAGCCAGACTTGTTCTTTTTAAAGGCACTCGGACACTTTGATGGAGCACTTCTGTCCACAGCTGTGCGCTCTTAAAAAAGAACTCACTTGTCTGGATCTGCTATTTTTCTGATTTACTGTGAATGCAGGGACTAAACCAGGGCTAAACCAGGACTAAAATAGGACTAAACCAGGACTAAAATAGGACTAAACCAGGACTAAAATAGGACTAAAACAGGACTAAAACAGGATTAAAACAGGACTAAAACAGGATTAAAACAGGACTAGGACTAGATCAGGACTAAACAAAGAATAAAACAGGAAAAAAGAGGGCTAATCCAGGACTAAAACATAACTAAAACAGGACTAGGATTAAACCGGGACTAAAACAGGTTTAAACAGGACTAGAACTAGACCAGGACTAAAACAGGTTTAAAACAGGACCAAAACAGGACTAGGACTAAACCAGGACTAAAACAGGTTTAAAACAGGACCAAAACAGGACTAGGACTAAACCAGGACTAAAACAGGTTTAAAACAGGACCAAAACAGGACTAGGACTAAACCAGGACTAAAACAGGTTTAAAATAGGACTAGGATTAAACCAGGACTAAAACAGGTTTAAAACAGGATTAAAACAAGACTTGGACTAAACCAGGACTTAAACAGGATTAAAACAGGACTAGAACTAGATCACGACTAAAGCAGGATTAAAACAGGACTAAAACAGGACTTGGACTAAACCAGGACTAAAACAGGACTAGTATTAGACCAGGACTAAAACAGGACTAAGCCAGGACTAGTACTAAAACAGGAATAAAGAGGGCTAAGGCAGAACTAAACCAGGACTAAACCAGACTAAACAGGTCCCAGTCAGATGTCAATCAAGACTAAATCATATTTTTAAAAGGTCTAAATCAGGACTAAATTTGATCTGAAAGTGCCTAAACTGGACTAAACCAGGACTGGGCAAAATAAAAACAGGACCAAAACTAAAGGTCTTAACTAAAAACTAAAGGCAAGGTCTTAAAAATGAGGTCAGGTCTAAGGTAAAACTAATCCAAGTCTATAGCAAGATGCATTTCAAATAAAATTGGAACTAGACCAAGACTGAACCAGATGTAAACCAGGACTAAACCAGGTCTCAGTGGTCTATTAATGTCTGTGTACACTCCTGCGGTGCATATGATCCTACGCACATGTCCACCAGGCCTCAGACGGCACAGACCCCACCCCTCCACTCCTCTTTCTCTCTCTCCCTCTCTCCATTTTGCCTTTCCCTCAGGCGTTAAATCCACTCTCCCTCGCTCCCTCCTTCTTTGTGACAAGGTTGCAGAAAAAAAAGACGGTTTCTATGGCAACCTCTCCTTCTTCCCGCTCCGCATTAGACGATGACGTTTCCATTTCCTGCCCGTGACATGGACAAATGGAACAGTATTACGCTTATTACAGTTAGCAGACCATTCATCTAATTGTTTTATATTTAGGATTGCAAATGGCATTCTGTATCTTATCCAGTGTATAAATCATATTAGAGAGCTGTGTTTTTAGATACAAGAACCGGAACTTGTAGCTGTAGTTACGCTGCAGTTTTATTTCAGATGAGCTAAATGAGACCAGACAGGCTCTATACGTAAGCAATGATATTCTGTTGAAAGGCCTTGCTGTAGCCATATATATTATACAATTTTATAGCCTTTTAAAGCTACTGTTTACCATGTTATGTTGGTTTATCAGAGTCTGATTCATCAGACGGTTGGTGACCTCGCAGCATTAGGATTCGTTCGTTCGATGACTTTTTTATTTAACCAATCACTGCTATTTGGTCGTGACGTATGTAATGTGAAGGGCAATAACGTCTTTCTCCTTGATAAAATTCACCAAACATTCTCTTTGTTCCCTTTAAATCCTCGATCTCGGGAATCGTTGCCAACACAGAATGTATGTCTTCATCTACATCAATCTCAACCGCTTTGTTTACTGTTGTGCTGCACCACAAAATGGACCCAGACAGGGGCTTGAGTTTGACGTCATGGCTTCACAGCTCTTCGTGGTCCACAACTTCCGAGGTTCTTGCAAACCATCAAGTGTATTCTGATTTCTGACTTAGTTACTGGAGAGAAATGAAATTGAGCGGAGGCACTAGGTGGCGCCAGCCTGGCTAGGTTTATCTTTCTCAAAAAAAAAAAAAAAAAAACACAGGAGAGTTTTCATTTGCACACATATGAGTAATAAGTGGGTAACAGTGACAAAATTGTTGGTGTGTTCTTAGGCAAGACACTTTTCTAAGACTTGCAAGACTATTCCATATTACTTACTATGAAAGTGATGTGTGTTGGTGGTGGTGTGAGAGGCTGATGGTGCAGATTGGCAGCCACACTTCCATCAATGAATTAACGTAATTGAGACTTTGAGCTAATAAAACTAATACTATAATGGCCAGACCTCCTTGTCAGATCTGCAGAAGCTAAGCAGGGCCGGGCCTGGTCTGGACTTGGAGGGGAGACCGCTGGGAATATCTGGTGCCACAGTGGAGCAGCAGTGGCAAAAACTGTTGTTGTGTCTGTAAGCAAGACACTTCGCCCACATTGTCTAGTATGAATGTGGTGTGAGAGTGTAGGTGGTGTATGGAGAGGACGATTGTGTAGATTTTCAACCGTGGGGCTTCTGGTTCTTTCTGGCTCCAATTGACTTACATTAGAATCTTGACGCCCTCTCTATAACTGCTGCAGTGAGCCTCGTCATTTTGATCTTAAAATGTTCATATTAACCCGCTTTACATGATCCAGATTTTTTCCCACTATTTTATCTGCCAAAAAAATCCTATTCATAACACAGAGCCGGGCTCCAGATTCACTCCTGTAACCATGAGCATCGCAAGCCTCATTTGAGCGGCAGGTAACATCACACTCACTTAGCCCACTTTTTTTTTTACAGTCTGTCATAGTAATTCACCTTCACCAACTGTGGAGTGACTGAATGATGCACGGAAGAGTAAAGCAACATTGAGTTTCAGGAAGAGCACTACATACGACTAATACTGTTAAAACTAATACTACTAATTATTAATATGAAAGGATATCTATAACTGGGCTCGGTCAAGCAGAAGTAAACAGCAAGGCCAAAAATTCAAGTTAATGCGTTTGATATAAAAATGTATTCAACAGATACATATGTACTCTAGTTTATGAAACTGTTGACCTTTTTTCTGTACCATTTTTGGTTCTAAAGTTACATACGTTTTAAACAGACCATGTATGAAACATGGAACAAAAATTATTTCCCAAATTTCAAAGACCTGCAAATCATGTAAATAAATGGATGTATTTCATCATATCTTGTGTTATTCGATCTTTGAACTGTTGATGAAGGTACATGATAAAAAAAAAAAAAAAGTATTTAAAATGATAATATAATATTTTATAGAAATAGTTTCCTTTCATTTTGAAGTAATATTAAAGTATTCGGAAGAAAAAAGCGACAAATTATACAAAATCATGCACCTTCTACTTGTTTGCACAATTTTCCCTCCGTTACTTTTCCCTCCGTTACCATGACCTTTCTTAATAAAAAATCTCATTACTCAAAAAGTAAGAGGTTTTTCAACTTAATCTTGTACCATATGGTAGAAAACTATATGAAGCAAATATTCAAACCAGTTTGTTAAGGATATGTAAGTGAGAACCGCTAGTTATCACTGTTTATATTTATTGCCCAAAAAGTGCTGCATATTTCAATCCCTCCGTTATAGACATGAGTTTTTAAATTTTTGGTCAACAACTTGAAAGAATATCACAGGTTTAACTTTACCCTGTTGGAGTGTTAACTCTTTCCTACATTCTGATACTTTATTTATTTCAATAGTCCCTCTAGTTTCTGAATAAGAGCTATTTGAATGTAAAAAATCTGCCCCTGTTTCCCTCCGTTACTGCTTGACCGGACCCAATTTTATAAGTATAATGATCAGTTCTCAGCTCTGCATTTTGTTACATTATGTATTTGTGGCTCTCACACCAAGTAATACCTAAGAAAATATTAGAATTTCGAGTACCACTAGATATGAATCAAATATATAAATATAACAGGACTATACCAGGTCTAATAAGGCTAAACCAGGTCTAAACATGGGTTACATCATTTCCACTGTAGTTCTAAACAAGAACTGATCCAGGAGATGATATGAAAAGTGGATAAAATGAAATGGACAAAGTGAAGCGCTGTCCAAGCACCGCCTGAAGCAGCTCACGCACCACAGTTTGAGAAACACTGATCTAAAACACACCAGGAGACCAGAGCGGAGCCGGACCGGTCATAACCTCCTCTCTCCCTCTTCCCCTGCCCTACTTTCACTTCAGCACCACCATCACTGCTTCATTTCCTCTCCGTCTCACATATGAACAAATGACTCAAGCGTTGTATTTTCTCCTCATTATGTCACCATGCAATTGGCTTCGGCGCTTTTTGAATTTCTAGGTCAATTTTGTTTTTGAATGACGATTTGGAGAAAGTAGCCAAGGATCTGATCCACTTTTGTGCAACCGGCAATGAGTCAATGTCTTCTAAGGATGCTGTGTTATGTAATGGGACATGTTCAAATTTTCTGTTGTTGTGCGTTGTTTGTTTGTGCGATAGGTCGACCCAGATAAAGACGTATTCTTGGGATAACGCGCAGGTGGTGCTGGCTGGAAACAAATGTGATATGGAGGAGGAGCGGGTGGTGTCTGTGGACAGTGGACGTCTGCTCGCTGAACAGCTCGGTAAGTCCTGAGAGAAACAGGAAGAGAAAGTATGATATGAGAATTTGAACATGTTAGACAGATAGTGTAAAAAATAAAAAAATACTAGACACGGAAAGACATAATTAGATTCAACTGTGTTAAAAATGTTAGGTGCACTTCCAGGTTATAAAAGCGTAATCCATCATCAATACTCTCTGGGGAGTGATGTTAACTGTGGACACTAGGGGGGTCACGGTAAACAAAAATCATGGTTCGGTATGTACCTCGGTTTTGAGGTCACAGTATGGGAGCAAAATGCAAAACCATTTGTGTGTTTATTAAACCAACAATTTGTTTTAACATTATGCAAACGGGAAAATAAAATAAATACAAAGTGCTGATTGGTAATAGTAATAAGTTAAATAAAATATTCTCAAATAAGCAACAAATGTGTGATGTTGTATGTGCGATATTACAAAAAATAAATTCCTTGTAAACAGTAAGCAAAATTTTTCAAAACTTAAAGCGCAGCAATAAAAGTTCCAGCATGAAGTTTTACTCAGTCTTCATATTTTTGGCCAGAGAAAACAACTTGTCCACTTTGTTTGCAATAGCTGAGATTCCGTGTTTTAAATGACTAAAAGGCGAAAGTGAGGACCAGGGTGCGACAGGTTTCGGAGGGAGGTAGTCAAGGTGTTGGGCAATTGTTGTCAAGGCGGCCACCCTAACGATAAAGCACTGCAGGAAACACTGCCACCCCAATTACTGTCGAGTTTCCTTGTGAATATTAAAGAGCCGAGCCTTGCATGTAGCGGCACATGTAGTGGTGGAATGTAAACACACACTAACTGCATGAACTCACTCGTGCACAGCCCCGAACGCCTGGCACGAATACCTATATGTTTTTTTTTTTTGTTTTTTTTTCCAGTTTTTTCCCCACACATAATATCAATATAAATGTAAAACGTACATAAAGGAAAAAATAAAATAAAATAAGATAAAATAAATGACTTATAATAATGCAATAGAATATGTATATGTAGGGTTACACCGAGAGTAAACACTGCTCTGTCTGAAGCTCTGTTACACACTTTTATAAAATTTTAACACAATCTCACCAGAAACAACTGACTTAGTTGGAACTACAACAGGTGAGCTGATTTGTGCTCTTTCTAATAAAATTAAACAAAATTACAGTCACAAGCTCGCTAGCAGTGACCAACAGTTTTTCAGTCAGTCACTTTCACTTTTTGTTGAAAATCAAACTCCTAAACACGATCATGAACCTTCGTGTGGATCTCAGGCTCCAGAAAATATGTTGTTTAAATCCATTTTCCATCCAATTTGTTTTTCTTGAATTTTCACAGAATCTTAAAACTTTTTGTATGTGTTTGCCAATGTGTGCATTGTGTCACCATGGTAACTAACATCCTGCCAACAGAAATACACGTAGAACACCCCCAGCGCGATGTCACTGCAAAGTATCAGTATTACTCATAGGTCACAGCTTCCATTTTGAGGACATTTTCCAATTCAAAAGATATAATATTTAGTTTTAAATTACTAATTACTAACAACCATTTTGAAACCCATGGTACCTGACATTATTTTCATCAGTGAGTACATTTTGTTATGTTTGTCTGCATCTGATTTCTAACTCAAACTCATTAGCCAGAATAAAGAGACTGATATATTGTTAAAATATGCTGTGAAAAAGCAGATCTAAATGTGTGTACATGGCCAGATGTCAATGCTGAGAAACTGAGTGAGTTTGACAAGTGCTAATGAGGAAATATTAAAAGGTATGATACATATAAACTGTTATTATCAGTCATATTCATCTGATAAGAATTTATCTGCTGCATCTGCTAGGATACAGACAGGCCTATAAGAAGTAACAGTGGCTGCCTATTTCTTCCATACGCTGCTCAACATGTAATTTACACCTCCAGACTTGTCTTGTAACTTGTCTCCAGATGGAAAAGGTGATAAAAATAATGTATGATCTGAAAAGAAATAAAAACAGCAATAAAAACAGCAATTTAAAACAACATACTTAATATATTTGAGGTTGTGGCGCTGTCAGTGTTGTGGGTTCAACTCCCAATTTCGATACTTACTGAATGTCTCTCTGCTCTCTCTCCCCATTTTACACTTTATCTGTACAGTGTGTTACATCAGAGTCCTGCACGGGTACATTTTTGGAAACCTGCACCCGCGTAGTACAGCTCCACACCCGCCCATTAACCCATGATTATATCAAAGTTAAATCCACACCCGCCCGGACAAGTTAACATTGCACCCGTTACCCGCCCATGCTCGAGATAAATTGGGATCAGCCCATTAGTCCGACCACCCAGTAGTCCAAGACTAAACCAGGACTAAACCAGGAATTTAACCTATGCTGTGTCATTAGCGGATTATAAATATATAAACCCCACAAATCATAGAGCTGATTGCCAAAACTACACCAGGACTGGACCAGGACTACAACAGGACTGATCCAGGTCTAAGCCAAGACTAAACCAGTGTCATTAGCATAAATATATGCACACCGCAACAGCTGAGCCGATCGCCAGGACTACACCAGGTCTAAACCAGGACTAAACCAGGTCTAAACTAGGACTCAACCAGGTCTAAACCAGGACTCAACCAGGTCTAAACTAGGACTCAACCAGGTCTAAACCAGGACTAAACCAGGTCTAAACCAGGACTAAACCAGGTCTAAACTAGGACTCAACCAGGTCTAAACCAGGACTACACCAGGTCTAAACCAGGACTAAACCAGGTCTAAACCAGGACTAAACCAGGTCTAAACTAGGACTCAACCAGGTCTAAACCAGGACTCAACCAGGTCTAAACCAGGACTAAACCAGGTCTAAACCAGGACTAAACCAGGTCTAAACCAGGACTAAACCAGGTCTAAACCAGGACTAAATCAGGAGCGCAGCCGCGAGCCCATCACCTCCGTTGATGTTTGTATGAAATAAATATACAAAAGTCACTCTCTCAGCCTGATCCATTGTGCTGGGAAAAGATTGGAAAATGGCACTTGTTTCCAGGGCAATGGACATCAAGTATTTTTCTCCTGTTTGTCACACCCGCCCGCATACCCGCCCGTAAAACCCGCCCGTTTCAGCAACTACCCATTGCAGGATTCTGTATTACCTACACATACATTTTGTTCCAGTTCATCTTGTCCCTCTGTAAAAAAATACATAAATAAATATATGAATGAATAAATAAATAACTTTCCAACATTTGTTTTAGCCCCTGAATGTCTCTACACGCTCTCCCCCCACATTATCTATGCAGCAGATAGTAGTTGACCAATAGCTTGAAATTTGGGGTTTTCTCATCTTGTTGTCCAAAAACAGAAAACATAATACAATATATAAATACATACATTATCACTTGATCTTTTACATTTCCTTTGCATTTTCCAGGTTTTGAATTCTTCGAGACAAGCGCCAAAGACAACATCAACGTGAAGCAGACGTTCGAGCGCCTGGTGGACCTGATCTGCGACAAGATGTCCGAAAGCTTGGACAGTGACCCCGCCGTGACCTCCGGAGCCCCCACCGCCAAACTGACGGACAGCGCCCCCCCTCTGCAGCAGCAGGGGTGCAACTGTTAGCGACTCTGTTCTCTTCAGCATTCGCCTCCTGCTAGCAAGCGCTTCTCTGGACACTTCAATCCTTCAATACAATAGTGACCTAAACCTAACCTGAATACTTACCTATAGGAACAATAGACGTAAACACATAGGCAGACTCTCACTCTCAATAGAACAGTTTAACAATGCAAAAAGGAATTATCTAAGGCAGTTAAATTACTTGTATTCCGCATTATTGTTATAATTTTTTGTCATTTTGTCATGGAAAAAAATCTATGTAGTTAAACGCAGATAGGCCACAGTTTTGAGGGCTACTTTTACAATATACTGAGGCAAAAATAATGTTCAAAATACAATACAAAACATTTAAATACGCCATATAAGCAAATGAATCTCTCTAGTATGTATCAACGTACAAAACAGTGAAATTTCTCAAAAAATACACTTTTTAATCAAAATTTGTACTTATTTTTGAATTGTATTGCTTATATTTTAGTCATATCTGCTCAAATATTAAACTTGGTGGAGGGAAGCCAAGTTAAAATACTATCATAAAGGTGTTTTAATGCATACAAACTCGTTAGTATTTTAACGCAACAAATCGTTAACGCAGTACTTGACTCGCCATAGTATTATTTGTTGTCAAAACACAACAAAATTTCAAGTATTGTCTATCACTGACACGAAAATTCAGATTTAAATGCGGAATTCAAGCCATTTTAACTAAGAATATTCACTTTTTGCAGCTTACCGTCATTGATAAAACTGAGACTAGCTGATATAGTAATACTGTACAGTCCACCTTAAGACCTTTAATCTTGATGTCCTAAAGTAATATAAGGAATAGTGTGTTTAGCTTTGAGAATTTTCCTCTTTTTATTTTTGTACATGTGATTTTCTAGGTTGGGTTTAGTCTCCAGAAGCTGCCAGAGTCCCCCTCTCTCCTAGAACATGTAGCAGCTTTCATTGCATCGTGTGTTTGTTGATACTGTAGACTGTAATGACGCGTGCATGGGTGAGTCCAAAACAGTCACGAGAGAGAAGAAGAGATTTGCCATTGAAAATATTCTACCTTGGATTAAAGATGTACTAGGTAACTTTTCTGGTGGAGGGTGTGCTGTTATGCTTGTTCCAGTGGAGGTGTTATAGTGTTGCCTTAGATGTTTTACAGTACAGCTTTAATATTATCTATCTCCATGGACACCAGGTCAAGTTATAGGTCTGATCTGTGGAGAGGTGACCCTGCTCTTAGTAAGCTATGTTGTATTCATAGCCAAAAATAAATAAATAATAATAAAAATAATGTTTTTATTACAGTGAAAAGTGTTTAATTCATCTCTGAGTGGGCTTAAACCTCCACAAAACGACTTTTTTCTCAATGGAAATGCCGTTCCTTTGGCTATAATATTTCACAGTATGGCGCAAAATGTGTCTGTCTCCATGGAGAATATTCCAGAGTATGGCTTTAACTTTCTATTTCCACCATTAGTTAAAAAATTACATGGTGTTTTGTAAGGAATAAAGCCCCTGTTGAAAAAAAATGCAAGATAGATACATATCATTGCAAAGACATCTCCATGGAGACAGGGAGGTAGCGGGCCCCTCACCAGAAAAGTTACATAGTGTAGCTTTAAAGGTGCATTGTGTAAATTTTGTGGTGGAGGGTCTGTCTTCTCGATGGACACGTTATTGCTTTGGAATGTTTCACAGTATGGCATTAAACCTTTCTATCTTCATGGAGACCAAGACTATGTTCAGACTGCAGCCTGAAGTGACCCAAATCAGTTTTTTTCACCCCAATGTGATCTGTATCTGATTTTTTAATGACAGTTTGAACGACACAGATCCGATTTTTTCAAATGCGACCCAGGACACTTGGATATGTGCTCCTAAAACCGATACATATCCGATCTTTTGACATGTGACTTAAGTCTGAACGGTCAGGTCACATCCCACATACACGTCAGGCTCGGAGTCTAGTCAAGGGAGGGAACGCGAGGTTAGTGAGTTCATTAATATTTTAGGGGATCGCTGTGTTCAGGCCAAATTGGAGGGGTTTTATTGGAACCGGGCATTTTTTGAAATGACTGCCAAAGAAATGTCCTGACTCCAATGTCAACAAAAAAAAAAGAGCCTACGAGCCAAATACAAGGAGGCTCAAGAGTCAAACAAACGATGGACGTGGATGTGTAACCTGTCCATTTTACGAAGAACTGGACCATATTTTGGGAGACAAGCCGAGCCCGTTTAAAGTTCACACTGGAGATCACATACAAATCGCATTTAATTGGAAATGTGAACGACCTCGCAAAAAAAATCCGAATTGAGCATTAAGCCCTGCAGTCTGAACGTAACCCAAATCAGACCAAGTTACAGGTCAAATCTGTGGAGAGGCAACCCCGCTCACAGTCAGAATGCCTGTTTTTCTAGACATTTTGAGCTATAAATCCACCTGTAAATGAATAAATGTAAGGTCGATTTGTTTCATGTTATTCTGTGGAACATTCCAGGCAGCGCAACGACATCTCCACAGAAACAAGCAGGTAGCGGACCCCTCACCAGAAAAGCCATGCGGTGCAGCTTTACGTGGCCTTTTATCATCCTCACCCGGCCTTCCTCGCTTCTCTGCTCTACGAACCAAGTCCATGTGATAATAGTCCGTTTTTTTTGCTGTCTGTAGATGTCTTGATGATTGTTTTTTTGGATTTTGAGTTGAATGAGACTAGCATGCTGCCAAACGTCAATCATATGCGCTGTTAAATCTAAAGACAAGCCTTAGCCGTTCTATGGTCAGCTGGTCAGTGAGCTCGGGCAGGGGAAATACAGCCATACTATTAAAAATGACCCTTCACTTCGCGCCTAGCATGCTATCGTTTATGTTGTCGTAGTAACGGTAAAGAATGGAGTCAGTGCTGTGTAGGAGTTGATGCGAAATCACTCGGGATTATGGTGGTCCAGAAGGTTACGCTGATTCGTTATGAAAGACAGTTACGCAAATGAAGGGTGAAATTACGAGATCAAATATTTCAGTTCGAGTATTTTAAAAAGAGACTTCATTTCGTCACTACTTTCTAATGAAAATTACTAAAGATTAGGGACGTAACGATATCAAAATCCCCCGTGATACATATCTCAAGGTTCGATATTTATTGCGATATTTTGTAGAGGTTTACAAAACTTTTTCCATTTAAAAGCCTTGGAAAACCTTTGGTGCTGTTGTAATATGAAGAATTAAGATTTAAAAGTGCTTAATAACAGCTTTTCTCCATGGAGTCTACACTGACAACACCAAAGGATCATGGTCTATGTAGTTCCCTCTGTATTTTTAGTTACTACACCACAAGTTTAGCAAAGTCTGTACGTTTTACAGAATAAGAAAGACGTTAAAATGACAAAGAAAGACATTAGAATCACCATAATTATTCATTTAAGCAAACAGACTTGCAATTCGATTTATTGTGATGGGCTTTGATCTGTGAGACTTTTGACGATGCAATATCACTATATTTCGGTTATTGTTACATCCCTACTAAAGATGCTTGATAGTACAATGAGGTTCATTTGGTCTTCCGATAATTTATGTTATCAGGTTCTTTTTTCAGACCAAGAGTTTGTTTTCATACCTGACAGTTTCGACGGATTGAAGAGGCAATCGAAATATAGAAACGTACCCATGAGACTATAAACCGGGACGAGGGGGCTTTTTTACTCTCACACACCGGGGATATTGTCCTGAGGAAGTCGGACTGCAGATGGCGCTGTCGTCCTGCCTCCACCGGTAGAAAAACAGTGCCCAAACCTGTTTAAATCAGTTGACCAGACAGCACCATCACATGACCATTCTGAAGAAGACCGCTAGTGACCAGTCGAAAACAAATTCTTGGTCTGAAAAAAGAACCTAATAACACAAAGATGCTTGAATTTGATTGAGAAAGTTAAATGTTTTGCACTAAAATACATGCTCTATGCAAAGAGTATCTTAAATTAAAACACAAAATTGGTTTAAATTGCTCTTATCTCTTACCTGATTTTTCCTTTAGCACATTTTAACACTTTCAAATGTTAAAAATAGTCAAAAAAGGCATTTTGAAATATATAAATGATTTCAAAACAAATGACACCAAAGCAACACAATTTTTGCAATTTTGAAGACTAGAATAATTTTTTTCCCACACTTAATCAGATTTCCGCAATTTGACTCTTCAAGTGTTTAAACATGGAAAAATAACAAAATCGGCTACAGAAAATTTCAAAACACAATTAAATTATGACAAAAATTACTCGTAACAGTTGGAAAACTTGTGGACCACCATATGCCCCAACGAGTGAAGCCTTTTCCAAAATATTGTCAAAATACGTTTTTCTATTTTAGTCTCTTTCCATTGAAGAAAAACACGTGTGCCAAACATGTCCCTCCCACACATCGTTCGTACGTTGCATAGTTTAATAAGAAGACGAAGAACTCCAAAAAGAAATGCATGACTTATTCCCATTATATTGTAGATTCTATCCAAATAATGTAAATATATATATATACATCACTATATGTTAAAAATTTAGGAGCATTCTCGTAGCGATCGCTGTGAGATGCAATGGGCCAACAAGTGCAATATTTTATGAATGAACCTTGTACATAGATTTTCCTGATTTGAATGAGGTGGATGCAGCGTTATGAGGTCTTCGCACAGTTTTTTTTCCATCGCTTTCGAACTAAAGTCAAAATTTGTAATCGAGAGAGGCCTGTTCGAACCAGAAAGAGTCATTTTTACAAGGGAGTGATATGTTTTTGTCTGATTTGTGTCCAAAGCGATTGAAAAAAACTGCAACGTGAGACTTGTAAAACGCTTGTGTGAATGAGAAGTACTATGAAGATATAAAAATGAGTGGATATTCAGTGTTTGTGAATACCTTTTGTACAAATGTATCCACGTGGTATAACCGCTAACTGTTGTGCTCATGTCCAATGCAGTGTTGTCCAGTCTGGGAGGTGACTGTCCACTCCTTAACATAGAAAAACAATGAGGGACGAATCTTTAACTAGAAGAGTGTATGCGTACCATTATTATTGCTATAGCCATCCATTGAAAGACCTTAATCAGAATAAGAACAAATAAAGCCACTACACATTCCCTTGTAACTGATAAGTGCAGGCAATGTATGAAGTATGTTTTGAAATTATAATAAATAATACAGTATTATCTGGGATTCTTGCTGTTTTGTGCTCTTTGGTAAGGTTAAAATGGGAGTCTGTGGAAATGCATGTAGTATCCTGTAGGTGTGGGCGCCCTCTAGTGTTCAGTGAGTTAAACTAGATATGTGACAAAGCAGAATTTCTCACACTGAAGCTTTTATTCACAGAAAGCTCTTCAGTAGTGAGATGAACGATAATAATAGTCACATAACACAACTGGATCTCTAATAAGTGAAATGTGTTTTAAGGAAATAAGAGCCATTTTTCATCTTGACACTAGTATCGGTTAATCCTCCTGCACCTCTAGGTACATTTTTGTACATCTCAGTTTTTCTTTTTTGCATAACTTTGACTATATTGCACCAAATAGCACCAAAATTGACAAGTTTGTGTATTTTGTGGTGTGTTTTAATTTTTTTGTGTGTGCTTTACTTCAAGATCACATTAATTGAACGGTCTATAATTAAAATACTCACACTTCTGGTCCTTAGGTACATTTATGTCCCATTGACTTCCATTCAAATTCAAATTTTTTTATTTTAAAAATTTTTTAAGGGGTGCACAAGGGTTAATCCAAACCAGTCCAAACCAACTTTATTTGTACAGCACATATTATAAACAAGACAGTTTCCAAAGTGCTTTACAAAATCTGCATAATTATGTTTCAACCATGAGCAAACTAATACAATAAAAATCAATAATAATAATAATAATAATAATAATAATAAAATCAATGAACAAAAATGATCAAATCCATACATTAAAGCAGTACTAAAAACAAAAATTGATTAAAAACTATAAATAAATAAACAGATAAATAAAAGATACAGAGGACCACACAATTCACGTGGTGTTAAAAGCCAGAGAATAAAAGTGGGTCTTAACACAAGACTTAAAACACTCCACTCAGACAACAAAAGCTGAATCAGTGAATTCCTAAGACCAAGTTTTGGCAAAAAGGCAAATTTAGTCTTAAGATGCTGTAAGTATCAGTTACCATTGTTTTGAGTTCATAGTTTATTTCTTCATACAAAGATCACACAAAGAATCTAAATTGTGTTTCTCACTATACCATAAGTAATAAATAAATAAATAAATAATGCAAAAGGCATAGTGCAAGGCATAAGAATTTTTGAGGGGGAGAGTCAAGGGTGGTCTGAGTCCAAGTGCTCTTTGGGGAGTTCTGTTCTTGGGGAGACACAGATTTCAAGCTTCGTGGCAGCCTGGTGAGTAAAGAGGGGAGAGAGTTCAGCATCCTAACAGCCTGGTGGATGAAGCTGTTAGTGAGTCTGGTAGTGCAGGAACGGTAACTCCCGTACCTTCTCCCAGAGGGCAGGAGGCATGAACAGATGGTGTGCGGGATGGCTTAAACTTATCTATCTTGAATTTGTTTATTACAGATGTATTTTAATGCCAGAAAGTATGCGTTCTCACTGTGAGCAGGCTCCAGTCTCCACAGATATGACCTGTAACTTGGTCTGTTTGCATCACCTGCTTGTCTCCATGGAGCTGGATGAGTTTGATGTCATACTGTGGAATATGATGAGACAGTCAACCTAACAAGTTACATACAAATATAATACAAAATGGAATAATGTTTTGAGTATAGAGCAGCATCAAAGATATATATTGCAGTTTATATTGAATTATTCATTCTCTGAGCTACAACTACATAAGCTACAACTGCCCTGGGGCTGACTGACTGAAGTTTGGCTGCCAATCTCTGACCACCACCAACCTCTCACACATCACATTTGATACAGATGATGAGTGAAGTGTCCTGCTCAATGACTCAACAACAGTATGCACTGGTTAGAAGTGGGACTGAACCTTGTGGATGCAAACTCTAACCACTAAGCTTCATATAAGGGATTTATCTGTGTCCTTTTTGTTATTTTCTAGAGACAAAGCAGATGTGAAGCACTAGTCTGGGTAAATTACATGATTATATGATTACCTGATTAAATTGAATACTGCAGGGACCAGACACCACTGAATTCTTTTTAAATCATTTATGGATCTCATGCACAAAAGCTGCTTAAGGCCTGTGACATTTAGGTTTGACTCAGGCGCCATCTAGTGGGGAAAAGTTCATATAACCTCATGCACTGGATGTAGAAAAAGACAATCAAATGTGGTGGGACATGCAGGGCAAACTCTGGAAGCTTAAGACAAATAAAAACTGCAAAAGTGCCACATAATTTGAATCATTATCAGTTGTCAATATATCACGATATATCCTGATACTAAAACAATGGATTATATGTTGCGATTTATCAATAATTACTACTAATAATAATTTAGTCAACTACACCTTCAAGAGAACACAATTGTATGACTTTTTTTTAAAATCATGAGAACAGTGAATGTTATTAATGAACTTTTATGAAAAATATTATTTAAGAATTCGATTCAGATACATTTTGAATCGATTTGAGAATTGTGCAATGAAGTATCACGATATATCATTATTTTCTTTTACACCCCCAATGCTGACTGACCAAAATGTCTTGTGAGGAAAACAAATGTAAATGTTCATTAATATATGTTGTAGCTTTACAAATAAATAAATAAATGAATAAATAGGAAAGTGTATAAATGTCACTTTCTATAATTTATGTGCAGAAAAGTGTGACAAGGGGCAGGCGGCAAAATGGCAACCAAAAGAGAGACAATACTATGAAAATAAATAAATAAAATAAATTAAATGAAAATGACAATAAGAAGCTGGAGGAGCTGGAGGAAGTGTCTGGGGTGAGGGAAACCCGGGAGCCTGTACTTAGACTGTTGCCCCACGACCCGGCCCTGCAAGCAGAAGAAAATGGATGGATGGACGATAAGAAGCAGGAGGTGTTCCGGGCATGTCCCACTGGGAGGAGACCCCGGTGAAGTACCCAGGACACGCTGGAGGGACTATGTCTCTGGGCTGGCCTGGGAACACCTTGGGGTTCCCCTGGAGGAGCTGGAGGAAGTGTCCGGGGTGAAGGAAGTCTGGGAGTCCCTGCTTAGACTGCTGCCCCTGATAAGTGGAAGAAAATGGACTGATGGACAATAAGAATGTGTGTTTACTCTCAGAAAAAGTGACAAAGTATTAATAGAAGCCAAAATAGCATAAAAATTCGCTCTTTCTGGTTCAGCCTATTCACTTATGGTTCAAACAGGCCCTTTCATTATTATGGTACAAATGAATGAAGAGCCAGGAGTCAGTCTTAGGCAGAATCAACCCATGCTTTTATTGAATCCATTGCATATAAAACTTTTTTTCATGTTTTTTATCGTTTTATACGTAAAGTCGTATGATCTACAGTGCTATCCAATAGACTGCAATTAACAAGGAATCCATTAAAATAACATTTTTAATTGTCCTGTGAAAACTTCCAGACAAGTTGGCATTCTAAAGACGTAACCCAAAAATAATTTGTCCTGAAGACCTTTAAAGTTACAGTTTGTGTATCTCTCATACCATAAAAAATAGAACACAGAATGACAAAAGAACCCACTGTTTCCATTGGTCCAGGGCTGTTTTAAATCTACAGTATGCGTGTCAACATAAGAGCTCTCGTTGGGCGGGGCGGCTGTCAACTACCCCCTATCCCCGCCCCTTTTTGTACACAAGCCCCATCCGCCTCCCGAAGAGCCCCGCCCAGGCAGAAAGATGTCAGTGATAGTATTTTTTGGGATATTGCAAGTCGTGTGGGTGGAGTGTAGAGCGTGAGGATACTGAACGGACAGCTGTCTGTGCAGGTGCAGCCAGAATGAATGCAGCAGTGGCTCAACTGACAGGTGCTCTCCAGGACTGTGCTTTGTAAACAGTGGCAGGTGTTAGGGCCTGAACGCATGAAAGGTCCGGCTGTGGTTTAACATCTACGGAGGCTCTGGAGGGACAAAGTGAAAAGAAAAAAATATAGGGAACCTGCAAAACAAATACAAATAATAACAAAAAAGTAAAATAAAATAAATAAAAAGGTAATAAAAATAAAAAAATAAAAAAAATCTATGTGACATTAAAACACACACAAAAAATACTAAAATAAAATGAAAATAAAAATAAATTAAATAAAATGTAAAGAAGACATAAAAATATCCAAAATAAAAAATAAAATAAAAATCTATGTGGCATTAAAACACACAAATAATAATAATAAAATAAAATAAAATGAAAATAAAAAATAAATAAAATAACAAAAATGTGAAGAAGACAAAAAAATATACAAAATAAAAAATAAAAAAAACTTATGTGGCATTAAAAAAACACAAAAAATAATAATAATAAAATGAAAATAAAAATAAATAAAATAAAACAAATATGTAAAGAAGACATAAAAAAAAAAAAAAGCTAATTTAAGTGGCATTGAAACAAACCAACAAAAAATTGCTCAAATGTTTTAAACTCAAAAGATTCTTAATCACCTTGTTATGTTATGATTAGTTGTGCTTTGTGATCTGTTGTTATGACTCGTCCATCAGCATCACCCCCATAGCGCCCCCTGTCTACAGCTTGTGTCAGCGTCACCAGACCTTTCAGGCGCTCGGCTCGTCCAGACCATGTTTACATCAAATCCAAAAGCGTCCACACTCCACCCAGGGAGCAAACCTAAGACTAGAGGCTGTGATGGATCTCTGCGAGCTTCACCTTATGTTATCTTACATCATCGCCTTTTTTCAGTTTCTCCTTGTTTTTCTATTTCCGTAAAAAGGCATTTGAATCATGAGACCAGGACAACCCAAGTCGAGAGGTTCGCCAATGCAGCAATAAAACGACAGAAAGAAAACGCTAAATGACATGGTTTAAGGCACAGCCCATGGGCCAAGGAACAGTTAGTATTAAGAAAAAACATAATTTGGCTTTCCCCTCAACGTCACTGAGCTAGTTCTCAGATAAGCAACATGTTGATGGATCAATTTTACACTGAAGCTCATGTGGAATAAACATTCTCTTAACAAGAGGTACGTAATACAGCCACACCATCACCAAAAGGGATGATAAGTTCAACCATTTACAACAAACGGCGTTATGATAGTAATAACATTAATAATTATACTTTATATATACAGCACAATAAATATGTTTGTAAACAGCAATAAACCAGGAGTCTTATTACAGGTAAGGGCATCAGGTGAGCATGGAGAAGGGTCCGATCTTGGCACTAAATCAAGTGAAACAAAGATGTGAAATGGCAGAAGAGAGGAGCACTTTTGGAGCTGTGCATTGGTGAGTTATGTTCAGGTATAGACAGTTTTAATGAAGGCTACAGTCGAGTGTTCACTGTACCATTTAGAACTGCAAAAACAAGAGCCTGGCCAGCCATACACGTGCACTGTGGAGCTTAGAATGATAACGCATTCTATTTTAAATGATTTTATTATTTTTTAGTGACTGACTGGTTGGTGTTAGCCTGATTCATCAACCGGTTTTACTTTCGTTTCACTTCGTACAAACCGTCTGACCTTGCAGCCTTAGATTGCGTTCGCTCGACAGTAGGCGGGTAATTTCATCATTTAACCAATCACATATTAAGCTTTTTCCAAATTCCATAGGAAGAAGGGCAATAACGTCTTTCCCTTTGATAAAATTCACCAAACTTTCTCTTTATTCCAGCTGTAAATCCTCGATCTCGGGAAACTTCGACAACACAGAATATATGACTCTTCGCTGATTGGCTGGTGCCCGAACTCGGACTTCCGGGGTTTTTGGGAACCATCTATTGTATTCTGATTCCTGACCTAGTTGCTGGAGAGAAATTAAATTGAGTGGAGGCATTAGGTGGCATCAGCCTGGCTAGGTTGGTGTAGCATATAGTTTAAAGGTGCATTGTGTAACTTTTCCGGTGGAGGGTCTGTCAAATGCGATTTTTGCTATTTTGCTTTGTCTGAAATGTTTCACAGTATGGTATTAAGTGTTTTTATCTTCACGTAGACCAAACCACACTAAGCTAAAGGTCAGATCTGTGGAGAGGCGACTCTGCTCACAGTCAGAATGGTTGTTTTTCTAGGTATTTTTCAACTATAAAACCATCTGTAAGTAAACAAATGTAAAGTAGAGCTGTTTAAAATCATACTGTGGAACATTCTACACAAAGCAATGACATCTCCATAGAAACAGGCCAAGAAAAAAGCTACACAGTGCACATTTAAGCTCTACTTTAAAGGTGCACTATGTAACTTTGAATCGAGGCTCTGCTATACCTGCTCATTTCCATGGCGATGCTTCTGCTTAACCTGGAATGTTCCACAGTATGACATTAAACTTATGTATCTGCTTCTAAAAACAGCTACAGGTCAGATCTGTGGAGAAGCGAGTCCACTCACAATAAGAATCCAAGTTTTTGTGGTTATTTATGCAATTGAATCTATGCAAAATGTGTCTTTTATTTATTTATTTGATTTATTTAATTATTGTTTTTATCTACTTAATTTTTTTAGTACTGCTTTTATGTATTGATTTTATTATTTTTGTTCATTGATTTTATTATTATTATTTTTTATTTATTGATTTTATTAGTTTTCTCATGGTTGAAACATAATTCTGCTGATTTTTAAGTAAAATGTTGAAGCACTGGATTGGAAAATACATAAATTATTTGTCATATTGTGAAACATCTCAAGCAAAGTTGGTGGAAGACCTTTCACTAGAAATGTTACATAGTACACCTTTAATAATATGAATAAGAAAGTAAAAATTCAATTTTCTGAAATCAAACTTTTTCTAAAGTCCAACAAATTACCAACAAACTACTTAGCCACCAGCTTTTCATTTTTATTTTATAGTAAGTTGTATTAAATTCTTTGTTTCTGTGGGAGTCATTTGAATATGGTTTGTCCACTTAAAAAAAATCAAATTTAGAAACATTAAACCCAAACATCTCTTCGTGTTTCAAAACTTTCAGATGGCTGACCAGGCCTGTAGAACTTGAAAACTAAAACGCCTGCTTGAACGGGTCCGAATGAGCTGTAGAAACATGCACACCGAGTACAAAACCATAATAAATAATATGAGGTGAGATGTGCACATTTTTAGACAGCATTCTGAGTTTGCGACGTACTACTTCAGTGCATTCTACGCTCTATCACGTCCGATGAAGACCATGCAAGAATGAAGACCAAGCTGATTGTCTTGCTAAAAGAAAAGACAGCGGCCGGTATCACGCGATGGCAAAGTAAAGCGACGTAAAATAAATTAAAAAGCACGTTAGCAGAGAAGGCATACAGGGACAAAACAGGCAGTATGCAGACACTCCAGTAGTTCTATCGTATCTAAAAAGGTGCAAAATGCAACAACTACAAGCATTGCATTGTCTGATGTGTTCAAACCGAACTGCAGGCAACAATAAGGAAATTTAAAGGCTTCGCCCACATCATAGATTTGAATGAGCGTCAAACATTTTTGTCAATAAAATAAAAAAATAAAATGAGAAGATGGGTTGATGGGTTTAGTAGTATAAATGCTATTTGGAGCAAGTGCAATATCACTCCCGTTATAAGCCCCATTCACACACAGTTCCCGGGAAATTGCCGGGTACAAAATGCCAGAACACTCAGCAGTGACCCCGATTCACACATGCGTTTGACCCAGAACAAAGCCGGGTCTGGTCTGTTCACATACGCAATGCACAATTTCAGTAATTTAAAGAGGGAGTATTAACTCCTAACATGTAACATTTAAATCAGCATGTTACCTTTTATTGTTTTGAAAATGCTATATGGATTTAGAATTTTAAATCACTTTGAATTTTTTTACTCATGCTTGAATTATTTATATTATGAATGGCAGTTGATGAAATTTTAAGAGTACATTTTCACATTTTCAAAGTGTTTAAAATTCAATATATAAAAAAAATCACCTTTTAAATATTCAGTATATTTTCAAGCCCTCAAATTTAGCAGTCAAAATTCAGAGCGTAAAATTTGCAGTTAAAAATATTTGCAGCAAAAATCCAAGATGTCAAGACAGAAGCAATCGATCCAAAATGATTCAATCAAATTTTGTAACAAGCGGGAAATGGTGTAGTGAAGCGATCCGATTGGTCAAAATTAGCCTCATCCACTAGTCTGATTCATCAACCGGTTTCACTTCATGGAAACCGTCTGACCTCACAGCATTAGGATTCATTCGCTTGACAGTAGGCAGGTACTATTTTCATTTAACCAATCGCTGCTATTTGGTCATGACGTATGTAATGCATCGCTAACGGGGATAACTGGTATATTAAACTTTTTCCAAATCTCGTAGGAAGAAGGGACAATAACGTCTTTCCCCTTGATAAAATTCACCAAACATGCTCTTTGTTCCAGCTTTAAGTCCTTGATCTCGGGAATCGTTGCCAACACAGAATGTATGACTCTTCGCTGGACTCGCACCTCCAGGGTTCTTGCAAACCGTTTAGTATATTTCGATTCCTGACCTAGTCGCTGGAGAGAAATGAAACTGAGCGGAGGCACTAGGCGGCGCCAGCCTGGCTACTCATCCACACCTCATCTCTTTTATTTCTCTAAGTGTAAACCCCGCCCACAGATGAGAACAGCCAATAGGAAACAGCCTCCTCCTCAGTCATATGATCGATTGCTTCTGTCTTGACATCTTCGACATTTGCTGAGAAAATTTTCACTGCGAATTTTACTCTCTGAATTTTGACTGCTGAATTTGAGGGCTTGAAAATATATGTGCTCATAGTTAAAATTTTATTCTGAATTTGAAACATATTGAAAACGTATACTTAAAATTTCAGCAACTAAAATTCTGAATAAAATTAATTCAAACATTTTTTAGAGTTTTTAGAGTAAAAAAATTCAAAGTGAGAAATTCAATGGTATTTAAAATTCTATAATGGAACAAATTACACAAACTTCCATAATGCTATATTTGCCGAAAACAATGTAGGTTTAATTTTCATTTTTGACACTCTGGGGCTCCCATCTTTTTGCTCTCTGTGCTAAGACAGTCTCCTTTCAGAGCGCTGACAAAACCCAATCAGCGTGCCTCCCGCTAATGAAACTACTGTACATCAAATCAGGTTTGTGAAGTCGTAGTGTGTTGTTTTGTATCATACTTTTGTATATTTATGGAGAATTGTCGCGTGTGAGCGTGGATGACGTAGGCTTGTGGGCGGAGCACTGGACAGATTCTTACAGCGAACCGTAAGGAGGGTCTGAAAAGTGGCCAGGAGAGATCGCTAAATAACTCAAACTGCAAAAATGACATCTAAAACCTCTTCAGGCATGTTTTCGATGATGGAACATAACCTTATAACATGTTAGAAAGCTAAAAAACAAATCAATTTCGTATAATACTCCCCCTTTAAAGTCTTTAAATTGAATGATAAAAGAATTCAACCACATAGTATCACCAAGGTTGTAACCCAGGAGAGTAATTTTCTGGCGTTATTCACATGTGACTCTGTTCTGGCAAAATGCAGGTAAATTCCCGGGTCAGGCTGCATGTGTGAATGGGGTTTTATATATATATATAGCTATGTCGATTTTTATATCCCTTCAAACACTGGCAAACGTCTTTCAATGAACTCCAAAAAACTATTTGCTAAGAAAAGAAAGATTGCAAAAGTAAATTCTAGAAAATCTCTTAATCTTACATACAGTACGATACAAAATAATCGGAGGTTGAGGACAGCGTCAACAGCTGTAAGGTTCGAGCTTGTGTCAGTCACGGTTTTGAGTTTTTTTCCAGGAAGACTTCCATTTCGGATGTTCGTAAAGCTCCCCATGTGCTGCAGCTTACGGCGGTAATTGTTTCTTTCGTTTCTTGAGGGAAAACAGCAGAATCTGGGTTCACAGTGGGACAAATGACCTATATCAGAGCAACATTCTCTGCAGTGGAGTCGAATGGGCACTTGTCAGAACACAGGCAAAGATGTGAAGGGAATGCTCGGATGTTTTTAACTATAGGTTGAGTTCACGGTCATGATTTAGAATTGGATTTTATCGTTTCAGATAGAGGGAAGGGGACCTGTGCAACTCTATTCACAATTGGCTGTTGATGTTGAAAGAAATTGAAATAATACTCTTATAATTTTGTTTGGGATTGGGCCCATAAACTCGCCATTTTGAAGGAGCTTTGCGTAACTTTTCTAATGTTACTGCTTTGCTTCGAATGTTCCGCAGTATGGCATTAAACCAATCTATGTCCATGAAGACAAGCGGCTACTAGCAAGCCCAAGTTACAGGTCAGGTCTGTGGAGAGGCGAGCCCACTCACTCGCTCACTCACTCGCTCACTCACAGCAACAACGCATGTTTTTAAAAAAGCAACATAGATTTGATTCATGCCATATTACGAAACATTCCAGGCAATGTAAAAACATCTCCATGGAAACTAGAAGACAGTGTACACCTTACTTGTTACACAGTCTTGAGAAAATTGTGCCTTTTTAGAATCAATATTTCTCCCTAGTTCTTTACACTTTGTTTCAGTTTTTGTTTTATGTGGATAGGCCCAAGAATTACAGCGAAATTAACCAAAAACTAGGTCAACAAATCAGCATTTTGACAGTTAAATTAGTAAATTCCATCGTAGTTTTCTAACCAATATTAAACATAGTCGTTTTAAAAATGTAAAGTCACGTGAACCCAACCTATAGGAGGCGACAGAGGGACACACCGTTTGAGTTCGGTATAGGACAGGAATGAAAAGAAGATTTCCTGAGTGCAAAAATAAGTGGGGAGTACCAGTGGGCGTGTCTGAAGAGAAAGGGGGAGTGGTCAAAGTGGAGAGCAGCACGCGCTTTGGAATAAAATATAAACAAAACACCACGACTACGTCCACGCTAACACATCTCTCTGTTTCCTTGACATTGAAACAAAATGGGGCAGCTAAAGACGCTAAAAATGACTTTCTAGTTACACTGAACCAGGCTAATAGTTGCCAGTATACATTTCATCAAAATTTTTTAGTTTTGTCTATATATTGTTGAAACTTTTATGGGCGACAGCTAATTTCAAAAGTGCACATTTCATGTTTAATTACATTTTGAGCATGCATACCTTACTGGGATTTTTAAATAGACTAAATTATAATGACATAGTTCTAAAATTCGTATTCATAAAGGTCAATGCTAACATTTTATTCAATGGTCGGTAACACGTTATAAAAACTAAACCTTAATTAGCCTTAGTAACACAACAAATACTTAATTCATCGTGGACAAATGGTTTTATTAAGAAGGATTCAGGCTTAGTACCTACGCAATTAAAATCCTAACCCGTATAATCAGTTCTTGAGGTCAAAATAAGTCAGCTGTACGCGTGTTTATAGTCGGAGAGAGTTATTGTGAATGATTTGCATGCTAACGCCACGCTAGTTGTGAAACGCGCTTATAAACTCATCGCGGTGAATAATTAGGATGCTCAGAATGCGTAAAAGTAAGTGAGGAATAACTTTGGACCTCTGAAAAACATTTAAAAATGAACCAGTTCTGTTTTTAGTGTTTTTAAAACAGTAAAAATCATATGCAAAGCCTTTAAGAATGACTTAGGGCCTGTATACACGAAAATGCTTGCGGGTAAAAGCGACCAAATATTTTTTGAGAAGTGCTGACCAGGGGTGAGCAAACTTTTTGACTCGAGGGCCACAAAGGGTTGTAAAATTTAACGAAAGGGCCGGACCAGGAGCAGATGGATGGAGTTTAGTAATCCACCTCATAAGAGAAAAAAATTACATGGAATATGACAGAAAACATATCCCATAATTGAAAAACAGAACGCATTACAACAGAATATCTGTCTTTCAGGTCCCATGGTATTTACTATGTATTACTCGGGTCGTACTTTGCCCACCCCTGGTTTAGACGGTGACAGTGTTTGGGGCTTAAAAACGCAAACATCTGAAACCACCCTCCAGATTGGAAAAGTTGAATACGCTCCGCCATATCGTTTTCGTCTACACTGCCTAAGACGCAAAACTCTGGTCGCGTACGTGTTTACGTCACATATGTACAGTACACAGAAACCTGTCATGCATACGCAATCGAATTCCACACTTTTGCGTCACCGTATGCATGCAGATTTCCTCCTGAAAACCCTCGTCTAAACGCGGAATAAAAAACGAAGACGCGACGCCACTTTTGCGTCTTCAGTTCAGTCCGTTATCATATAAACGTCGCCTTACTTAATACCGTAACCCTAACTCCTAAAACTAACCCTTTATTTAAGTAGTTACTAAGCCTGAGTCAGTCTTAATAAACAATTTAGTTCATTATGAATTAAGTCTTTGCTCATACTTCATTAGGTCTTATTAAGTTGTAGTTAATATAAGTGGAACCCAATGGTCTAATTCTTTTCACTTAGCCTAAAACGCTAGTCGGTAATCACATCCACATCCACAATTATAATTACAACACACACATGTGAAAAGCACCCATGCTATATAAAGTTCTTTTGTATATTGCACTTTGAAAACTACCGCTCTGAAGTTTTAGACGTGTAGTGCAGTGTGGACTCTGTTTAAAAACACAGTAAAACGTACGATGTGTTAGCGTGGACGTAATCGCAGACTCCCAGACCCCCCCAAAAATATTCTATAAATAATTCTCTGTCATTACTAAGAAGAGTACTTTAGGTGCGTATAAACTGCTATGTGTCAGGGGTCCTGTCTTCTTCTGCGTCCTCCTCGTCTTCCTCAGGGACACAAGACGAAGAGCACAGAGCGTCTCCCTCCTCCGCCGCCCGCTCCTCCTCTTCCTCCTCTTGGACACAGGAGGGAGAGCAGGCCGTCCCCGTCTCCTCCTCCTCTTCCGGGCCAGACGGAGAGCAGTGTGTCCCTCTCTCCTCTTCCTCCTCTTGAACACACGGAGAGCACAGTGTCCCCTCCTCTTCATCGTCGTCGCCCTCCTCCTCGTCGTCCCCCACCTGCTCGTCCAGGGGGATCTCAGTGCACTCGGAGTCCTGCGTACACAGCGTTTTGGAGTCGGTACAGCTGTTCTCCTCTTCCTCCTCCTCCTCCTCCTCCTCCTCGGGCTGGCTGGCGCTGTCTTTCTCCGTGTCCGACTCTCCGTCCTCCTCTAGGGTGAGTTCGAACTGGAATTTGTCTCCCCCTGGTGGGCGCCCGCTGCCATCGTCGGTCTGGTCGAGTGCGGGGGAGGGGCTCTGGGGGATGGTGCTCTGGTACCACTCGCGGTTGTCCTCCAGAGTGTCCAGGATGTCCTGCGCGTCAGGGTGCACCAGGTCGGCCCACGTCTCCCACAGCGGGTGCACGATGTAGTCGATGAAGCCCACCTACGACACAGCAACACCAGTTTGAGTTTTACAAGGAAATCACTATTTAAATTTTAGATTTAACTAGGAAAATCTTACTAAATGTTACATTTTCATATTGGTGCTGATAAATATAAGTGTGTGTTTTAACACGGTCAAGGTCTTATAAACCCCTTCTACATTCAGTTCAAATCTAGAAGTCTGGAATCGGACCACAGAGCGTGAAAAATCTCCGTCCCAACTTAAGACTTGAACTGCCAATTTATTAGCCTGATTCATCAGCCAGTTTCAGTTCGTGGAAACCGTCTGACCTTGCAGCAACAGTAGGCGAGTACTTTTTCATTTAACCAATCGCTGCTATGTGGTCGTGACGTATGTAATGCGTCGGAATGCTCAGCGGTGTCCAAGTATTTGCTGGCACAACAGCAAACAAAGCAGAAAGTGAACTTGCAAATTAAAGGTGCAATACAAAATGTGAAGTTTGTATTTGACAAAGGAAATCCAAAGGAGGATAGCGTATGCCGTCCGCAGTCGTAACTTGGGCTGGCTCAGCTCTTCGCTGATTGGCCGGTGCGCGGTCTACAACTTCTGGGGTTCTTGCAAACTGTCTAGTGTATTCTGATTCCTGACCTAGTCGCTGGAAAGAAATTACATTGAGCGGAGGCACTAGGTGGCGCCAGCCTGACTACTAATTTATAGCAAGTGTCTCACAAATACGGAAGACACCTCGTCTCCAAAATTCTATCATTCAGTATAATATATATATATAACTGTTTTAGAAGATATTGTTTTATGTTTAAAAAATCTTGTAAACATAATTTACTATCACACACAAATGTGATACAGTGTGGATTTCTGCAGAATCAGCAAGTGAAAGACAAATTAGGCGGCTCTGAATTAAAATAAGTTATATATTTTGTTCTGTATGATATGAGAATTTGCATTTGAGAGATGGATGTTACAGATTAGCGGCTGTGATTGAGATTGTCCCTATTTAGGATATGTGATGTCTTTAATGGTCCAGTTTAAGACATTTCTTCATTTGAATGTAGGCTTCAATATCTCTGTGTATCTTCTACCCTTGTGTTTATCTCATATGTTTCTATGTGTCTGTGTGTCTCTTCTGCCCTTGTGCGTTTAATGTACCTGGCTCTTCTCCACAGAGGCGTTGTGTTTGTCACACATGGGGCTGATCTCCATGCCCCGCTCCCTCTCTCTGTCGCCCTGGCTGAAGAACTCCTCCATGATGCGGTCCGTCCACTGTCTGTACAGCTGCAGGGGCTTGGTGGGGTTACTCAGGTCTGCACAGTGCACCATGTTCTGAAGAACCTACAACACAAAACACAAGATCATGTTTAATCTGTCTGGTGTGTGGCCACCAGAGGGAGCTGTGGGATCACTGATGAGGAAAACTGCTACTGCCGACTGCCGTGTTGTTAAGGCCAGACTGCAATGTTCGCTGTTGTTCCTTGATATCAATGATCAGAATAAATAAATGAAAATAATGAATGATAATAAATAATAAATGATTTTCTAACTTTCCATTGGCTAAATTAACAATTTCGTAAAGCCCTGCAGAGTGATTCTTTTGTGAATTTGAGCTCTACAGAATTGTACTGATTTGAATTAAACAGGTCAACATGAGAAAACAATAATACAATTTTTTACAGGCAACAACTTTGCCAGTGGGTCTCATTTTGGCTCAGATCGAGTTAAAAGTAATTCATGAGTTCACTCCAACATTTTCTCGAGTGTAGCGTTTAAAATGTCTACGCAAGTATAATCTCTTTACAATCATGTGAAGTTTTTTGGGGGGATTTTTAGACCCTCAACAAATAGTTGCAGCCATTGTATACATGTTTGTCACTGAGTCAAAGTAAAGAAGTAACTGAGAGGACATCATTTGCAGGACTCACCTGTATCCTGTCAGAGTAGTTGTCCAGTAGCAGCACTCCGGAGCTTGTCACCTTCTTAGTCTCCACCATGGTCTTCAGATCAGCCAGGAGGTTCATGTGCTTAGACATGTCTGTGGCCAACACCTATTCACATAAACAAAAAACCAAAACAACAACAAAACATTTAGTACTGATATATAGAGAAACAGTATAAATAGTACGTGGGAGATGTTTTCCTGTCATCTGTCTGTAGGTCAGTCATGAATATATCGACTATTGATTATCAACTTAGAGTTTAATAAATAAATAAATGCTAGATCATTTTTTATGTCTTTTTTTTTGTAATTCCATACAATTTACTATGTAGAGGGTCAAATAATAACATATATGACCCATGACCCATTAATGTCACCACTTAAGTGTTTTATTACGCTTTTATTCATGCAAACACGGACCAAAACAATCTGATTTATTTACTGAGTTATGCATTTTTACTGGGCATGTACATGTACTCTCTTGGCGTCTCTCAAAGTTGAGGTGTGTTCCTGTACTTACGATGTCGATGACCATCTTTCTCAGTGATTGTCTCTGTTTTTTGGTCAGGTTCTGGAAGATGTCACAGTTCTCCTCCTGGAGCAGTTTGAAGCCCACGGCCAAATGGTGATTCTCCAGCACAGACGAATCGTTGTACATCAGAGCCAGCTCAGAGTCTGGGGGGAGGAACATTTACATTATCATTTATATTTTCGCTCTTTGTTATTATAAAACATTGTGACGTGCGAGCTACTGTGCCCAAAGAATTTCCCTTGTGGATCAATAAAGTTATGTCACAGTGTTAAAGGGACTGTTAAAAAACTCTAAAGTCCTTTTCTTTTCTATAATGATTTTTCAGAAAGAGCTGACATTTCTTGAGAATAAACAAGCATATTTCTTTTTGTACTCACTTGTGTTGATGAGAAACTGGTTGGAGACTCCTGGATGGTCGACATCGTGGATCGCACTGGCAAAGATGGCAGCCAAGATCTCCAGGTCGGTGAACACAGCCTAAAACAGAAAACAAAGAGACGATGAGGCCCTGGACACACACATCCAGCCTATACCAAATGTACTATTAATGGATTGTATTTATTTATTTGATCAGAGAAACACAAAAAATAACCTGATGGAAAGAGAAATCAGGTGCTCCTAAAGGACTAACTAGAAACATTAAAATGGCAAAATCAAGTCTCCTATTGTATATCTTGCACTGTAAATTAGTTTGAAGGGTTTAAAAAGATTGAAAGTTCAAGTCCTTTATTACAAAACGTGGGATACAAAAGTGTTTTGACCAATACAGATCTTCTTCAGAGCTCTGTGTAGGCTGAAATGTGCTGGCAGGTTGGACAATCTTTTTACGCCTCTCAAATATTTTAACTGTAAGCTACACAATAGGAGGATTTTGCCATTTTAATAAAAACAAGCTTGTTGATGCAGGTTGATGTTACAGTTACATATGAATTTGTCAAATCAACCAATCTTATAAAATAGAAGGGTTCTGGCAGCTTTATGTCAGAGAGGGAGGGTTCTTGAAGGTAAAGGTTAGGGTAAAGGTCATCTGACTGGAGCCGTACCTCGAGGGCAGGGGTGGACAGCAGCACGTGCGTGGACTGGGTGACGTCGGCAGCGTGGATGTTGTTGTGATAGGCCACATCGCCGTGGTAATGGTCCTCTAAGGTCATCAGGTACGTTATAAAGGTGTCCAGGGGGATTTTAAAAGTCTTCAATAGGTCTCGCTCCTACAAGGAACAAGGGAGGAGGACAGAAGTTTGTTGTAAGTAATTTTTGTAATGTAATACAATTTGGAGATATAAAAAGCAATACATTACTGATGTGTATTACTGTTAAGGTAACATAATAAGATGGAGCCATACCTGGAATATGGTGTACATCATGACTGTCAGCGGCCGATTCCCAGAAAACTCAGAGATTTTAAAAACATTAAGGCCCCATTTATTTACATGTTCCAGCTCCTGAAAAAGAAGAAAGACGGTAGACTCGAGTTATGATTTTGTCTTTGAATACAAATGTTTTGACCTGGTTTATGTTACTGGGCCTATTCAAATGAAACAAAACCTGACACAAATTCCAATCTCTTCCCTGTCGTTATAAAGAAACAAAAGTGACTTTTTCCCCCCCACAAAAGCTTTAGAAAGTGATGCCATTATCCAACACAAAAGACAGGATGATCTGACTTGAAGCCATAAGATTGATTGCTGTGCTGTTGCTGTGCTGTTGTGGTGACTTTATGATGGACTGTGCCAAAAACTGAAAGATCTACTTCGGTTGATCTCAGTGACAAGGCATGCACATTTTTGTTTAGGAAAAAGCAGCCTGAGTCACAGCACGTCTTTTTATGTCTCCTTAGGTATTCACAAGTTTTGACTTAAATCTGCACAATTTCATAAAAAGTCCAGTCTCTCTCTCCCTCTGTCTCTGTGTGTGTGTCTGTTTGTGTGATGCCGTCTTTTCTCTTCTGGTGCTTCTCATCTTTATCATCCAAGATACAGAAAGTAAACGACTATTTTCTCACTGTTGAGTGATAGTGGTAGTGTGCATGTGCGTGTGTCTGCAGATAGCATTTAACATATTGTACAAACTCATTACGGCCTTTAAATGTGAGTTTCTCCAGAATTATTGGTTAAAAACTGCAGTGACCCAACACCCTTTTCTTTATGGCTGAAGTCCACATGTCTATGTTTTAAATAGGATGAATGAAGACTGATTCGAAAATTCAGATCGATCAATACGGAGGGAAATTCTTTTTTTTCCCCATATTGCCCAGCGTTATGTTATGGTGATGTCATGTTGATATTATGGTGATGTCAGGATGATGTTATGATGATGTTATGGTGATATTATGGTCATGTTATGGGGATGCCATGATGATATTAAGGTGATGTTGTGGTGATGTCATGGTGATGTCATGGTGATGTCATGGTGATGTCATGATCATGTCATGGTCATGTCATGGTCATGTTATTGTCATGTTATGGTCATGTTATGGTAATGTTATTGTCATGTTATTGTCATGTTATGGTCATGTTGTTGTCATGTATTGGTCATGTTATGGTAATGTAATGGTCATGTTATTGTCATGTTATTGTCATGTTATGGTCATGTTATGGTCATGTTATGGTCATGTTATGGGGATGCCATGATGATATTAAGGTGATGTTGTGGTGATGTCATGGTGATGTCATGGTGTCATGTCATGATCATGTCATGGTCATGTCATGGTCATGTTATTGTCATGTTATTGTCATGTTATGGTCATGTTGTTGTCATGTAATGGTCATGTTATGTCATGTATTGGTCATGTTATGGTCATGTTATGGTCATGTTATGGTCATGTTATGGTCATGTTATGGTCATGTTATTGTCATGTTATGGTCATGTTATGGTCATGTTATGGTCATGTTATGGGGATGCCATGATGATATTAAGGTGATGTTGTGGTGATGTCATGGTGATGTCATGGTGATGTCATCATGTCATGTCATCATGGTCATGTTGTGGTCATGTTATGGTCATGTTATGGTAATGTTATGGTTATGTTATGGTCATGTTGTGGTGATGTCATGGTCATGTAATGGTCATGTTATGGTCATGTAATGGTCATGTTATGGTCATGTTATGGTCATGTTATGGTCATGTTATGGTCATGCTATGGTAATGTTATGGTAATGTTGTGGTCATGTTTTGTTCCTGCTTGGACTAAGACCTTCGCCAGCGCGTCCTCAGTCTCCGTCTTGACTCCGAAGCGTGGGATGTTGGAGTTGGTGAGACTGGACGAGTGCTGCAGCTTCTTCACTCCGCTGATTTGAGACATGGGTTTGTTCTTCTCTTTGTCCTTTTGAGTTTGAGGACACGGCATCTCCACCTCATGCTGCTTATCTGAAATACACACAGTAACACACATTAGGAACTGTGGACTTGATTCTTCTTCTATACACACTACAAAGCCATAGAATCTGTGCAGTGTTGAATTGTTGGTGAACATGAACTTCAAACATACACAAATCAACCTAGTTTTAACTTTACTTTATAACTTTTTTAGTTCTCCAAGAATGGGATTCCTGCTAAACTGGAAGTGCCAGTAGCAGCAGTCACAAAGGTGGACAGGAATTAGGTGGTATAAGGTGGATATTATTAAATTAATTGTACTATATTTCAGTCAGTCATGGGAGCTCTAATGTTAAAGGTGTACTGTGTAACTTTTTGGTTGGGGGTCCGTCACCTGCTTGTTTCTATGGATATTATGGTCATTGTTCTGCCTGGAATGTTCCACAGTATGACATTAAACAGATCTGCCTTACATTTATTCACTTACAAGTGGTTCTAAAGCTCAAAAATAACCAGAAAAAAAAAGGTATTCTGACTGTGAGCGGGGTTGCCTTCTCCACAGATCTGACCTGTAGCCTGGTTTGATCTGGTCTCCATGATGATATAGAAAGGTTTAATTCCATACTGTGAGACATTCCAGACAAAGTCATTTTTTTCAAGAAAGAAACAAACTTATTGCAGGCTATAACTTGAATGAAGGAGTTGTACTGATGGGCTTTCAGATTCCTGTTAATTCTGTAAATTTATAATGTATTTTTTCAAACACATGGATTGTAGGACATAATACAGACCTAAGAAAGTGCTGGAGATGAACTCGGAGACCTGGTTTCCGGAGCGGCTCATCTCGGAAAGGTGTGTGAGCTCGCGATTCAACATCCTCTTGAACTGAAACACAGAGACACAAACACATGAGAAGAGATCTTATGTTTATACACACATACATGTCAAAGATGCACTACGCAACTTTTTGGTTATGGGTCCCTCACCTGCTTGTTTCTATGGAGATGTCACTGCTCTACTTCGAACGTTCCACAGTATGACATTAAACAGATCTACCGTACTTTTATTCAATTACAGGTGGTTTTACAGCTCAAAAAATCCCAGAAAGTCATGCATTCTGACTGTGAGCGGGGTCACCCTTCCACAGATATGACCTGTAACATGGTTTGTTTTGGTCTCCATGTTGGTAAAAAGGTTTAATACCACACTGTGAAACATTCTAGATGAGGCAATAACATCTCCACGGAGAAAAGCATTTGATTTGATGGACCCTTCACCAGAAAAGTTAGACAATGCACCTTTAACATCCACAAACATGAGCAGAGGTCTTGTTATGTTGTATAATATGTGTTAACATTATGCTGGTGCACAACAATGCACTGTCAAGTATTGTTCTGTAGGTATAAATAGACGGTGAATAAGCAACAAGTCCACAAGAGATGTTATAAGATATACAGGTGTGACATACATAACACATGTACAAAAATAAATAAATAAATACTCAGACGGAATAGTATATTTTAGATTCCTGGTTTAATTTGACTTTTTTTTTTTTACATTGTAAAAGCAAATATTGATTACAATAATAATTTAAGAAGATTTTTACATGTTTTTCTTGTTTTAAATTGAATCTGATTTTATTGTTGCATAGTGAAAACACACTGAAATCATCTTTTTTGTAGTGTATCCACATTTGAGTTCTTCTCTGGAAAGTAACCACGTGTACTCTGTCAGAGGAGCTATGGATAAGATATATTTATGTAACCCGGTTAAAAAAAAAACAAATCCATGTGATAAAAGTACATTTGCAAAAGCATATTTCATAGTTATAAATGGTTTTAAAAAAAAAGACAATTCATTTTATTTTATTCTTCATTCATTAAAATATAGTTCATGTTATGGTTAAAAACATATTTGCTAAAACTAAAAAAAGAGATAAGAAATATTAATATTTTATTTTACAATACTGTACAAGTGGTAAAGTGGTTTTCCTATTCTAATATAGTCTGGAAAGTGACGTGAATCTCGTGAGAAGACGCGCGGGTTAGAGATAGAGGGAGAGATCCGAGGGAGATGCCCGAAAAACAGCTACAGCTAAAGTTGTCTCGTGTTTTTTGCTTTTTTGGTAAAGATTTGTGGTTTGTCACCCAGAGAATCCACCGTGAGTTATGTGTGTGATTTGCGGTCAAAAACAGTGTAGTTTCAACGCGAAACTTGCGGACTGTACTTTCTCCGCTTATTACTCGCTTATTGAGAAGTCATCGTCGCTAAAGTGACTGTGAGCTGCTGTTCGCTAACCACGCGGTACAAGGAGCTTACAGTGGATCGTTACCGGACAGGACAACGAAGAACGGACCCCAGACAGTCCTCTGAGTGCCCGCGACGATCGGAGTACCTCTGGCAACGTGGGATACGGGGACGAGACGTTCGGAGCGGGTGTGGACGCCGCACCTGGATCGCTGTTGGAGACGCGCTGTAGCCGGGGGCGCTGAGCTTGGTTATCGGAGCAGACGAGGAGCCACGGAACTGGACCGGACGATTCGGGTGGGATTAACACGATTATCGAGGTACCCTGCTTTTATTTTGTTTTTGCTCTTTGAGTGAAGTGACCCGGAGGTTTTGGTCACACCGTACCCGAGCATCGATACAGGGTGAATTTAGATGCCGGCATTAGGACTAGTAAATGAACAATAGAGTTGTTGTACATTTTTGTGAAGCTTGAAAGCATTTCAATGTGCATTTTTATTTAATTTTTCTTTATTAAAGGGAGGGTTATTTTAAATCTACTTTGTGTCTGGTGTTAATTTGGTACCCCATAGACTATCTGCTTTTGGTCATTTCCTGTCTGGTATTAAAGGTGCTGTACTGCTGTCCCAAAATATTAGAAGTAGTTTAGGTTTAGTACGAGAGTACACTGTAAAAGAACCCAGAGCCCACTCAAGTAATTAATGAGTACCAAAGGGCTACATTTAGTTTGGGACGCAACTTCAATGCTGATTGGATCATATTTCCAAGTAGTAATCATCATGAGAAATCATTATTACTCTTACGTTGGTGCTGTTAGACACGTATTACTGGAGTAACACAAAAAACATAAAATTTGAATTACGTATCAGTGACTTTTGAATCACTTATCTCTTCTTTTGGATGTTTTTTTCTTCATCCAGCAAACCTACACTTATGCAAAATGATTGTTTGTACTGTAATATGTTATATGCCTCTCCTTTAAACCCTTATCTAGCTCAGTCCTTGAATGGGTGTTTTCATTTGTAGGTTGAGAATATCAGGTCAGGAGAAAGGCCTGTTTCTTCATTCATTCCCTCCCCTCCTCCTCTCTCTCGCTCTCTCCCTCTCTTTCATCCTCTGCTCCTCTCCCTCTCCTCTCAATCTCCCTCTCCTCATGCTCTCCTCTCCCTTTCTCTCTCCTCATACTCTCCTGCCCTCCACTCTCCTCTCCTCTCCCTCTTCGCCTGTTCGTCATCTCCTTCTTCATCCTCTCCTTTTCTCTCCCTCTCCTCATCTCCTCTCTCTCCCCTCTCTTTCTCTTGTCCTCTTCCTCTCCCTCTCTTCTCCGATTCCCCTTCTTTCCATCTTCCTCTCCTCATCCCTTTCCCCCTCGTCCTCTCCCTCTCTTTTCATCCTCTCTCTCTCTCCTTCTCTCACCTCTGCTCCTCTACCTTTCTCTCTCCTCTTCCCTTTCTCCTCTCCCTCTTCACCTCTTCATCATCTGCTTCTTCATCCTCTCTACCTCTACTCATCTCTTCTTTCTCTCCTCTCTCTTTCTCTTCTCCTCTTCATCTCCCTCTCTCCTCTCCTCACCCCTTTTCCCCTCATCCTCTCATCTTCCGCTCTCTCTCTCCTTCTCTCTCCTCTGCTCCTCTACCTCTCCTCTCAATCTCTCTCAACCTCTCCCTCCCCTCTACCTTTCTCTCTCCTCATTCTCTCCTCCCTTCCACTCTCCTCTCCCTCTTCACCTCTCCATCATCTCATTCTTCATCCTCTCTCCCTCTCCCCATCTCCTCTCTCTTTCTCTTGTCCTCTATCGTCCCCCCCTTCACCTCTTTGTCATCTTCTCTCTCTCTTTCTTCATCTTCTCCTTTTCTCATCCTCTCTACCTCTCCTCGTCTCTCTCTCTTCTTTCTCCCCGCTTTCTCCTTATCCTCTTCATCTCCCTCTCTTCTCCCTCTCCCCTCCTTTCCCTCTTCCTCTCCCTCTCATCTTCCATTCGCTCTCTCTCTCCTTCTCTCTCCCCTCAATCTCTCTCAACCTCTCCCTTCCCTCTACCTTTCTCTCTCCTCATAACCTTCTCCTCTCCCTCTCCTCTCCCTCTTCATCATCTGCTTCTTCATCCTGTCCTCTCTCCCTCTCCTCATCTCCTCTCTCCCCTCTCTTTCTCTTGTCCTCCATCATTTCCCTCCTCTCCCCCCTTCACCTCTTCGCCATCTTCTCCCTCCCCTTCTTCATCCTCTCCTTTTCTCATCCTCTCTCCCCCTCCTCGTCGTCTATCATTTCCCTCCTCTCCCTCTCTTCTCCCTCTTCCTCCCTCTCCCTTCCTTTCCCTCTCCCTATACCCTCCTCCCCTTCACTCCACTCTCCTCCTCGCCCTCTCAGCCCCCCCTTCACTTCTTTATCATCCCCCCCTCCTGTTCTCATCCTCTCTCCCCTCCTCGTCGTCTATCATTTCCCTCCTCTCCCTCTCTTCTCCCTCTCCCTTCCTTTCCCTCTCCCTATACCCTCCTCCCCTTCACTCCACTCTCCTTTCCCTCTCCTCCTCGCCCTCTCAGCCCCCCCTTCACTTCTTTATCATCCCCCCCTCCTGTTCTCATCCTCTCTCCCTCTCCTCGTCTCTTCTCCCTCTCCCCTCCTTTCCCTCTTCCTCTCCTCACCCCTTCCCCCCTCTCTCCCTCTCTTCCTCTCCCTCTCCTCTCATCTGCTCCTCTTAAAATAACCTGGCAGTGCTGTGACTGATGTGGACTGAGGCTGCACAGGCCCATTCACAAAACATCAAACATAAGCGCAAATCAATCTTCAGATTAAACATGGAAATGATGGAGTCACTGTGTTACGTTCACTCGTTTATACCTTAGTTTCTCATGTGATCTGTTTGGGAAAATGTGCATTTGATGAATGTGAATGAAAATGAGATCGACACACATGGCCTGGAAATAACACAGATAGCTATCGTAAATATGGTAATAATTAATATGACTCTTTATGAAATCCACTTTGGCTTTTTTTTTTTTTTATCTGTGGGCTGCTGCTTTAACAAAGCAATGAGATGAAAATAGCTTTCACTGTTACATACTAGGTTTATTTGATTTGGCTAACTGGATTTATCAATATATGCCATTAGATACAAGATACAATTACGAGAAATTCTAATTAACTTGAACTGAAGATGTGCTCCCTTCAGAATGTATTAGCCATGTTCATAATGAAGCCAAAATACTGCAAAGTTCATTCTTAGCTCTGACGTTAATGGGTTTCATATTTAGTACTTCCTTCAAAATAAACACAGTATTTTTTAAAGAATAAGTTGGCATGAAATCTCACAAAACAAAAAACAATCTCCTTTTGTAATTGGGAAAGTACATGTAATCAACTTGAATAAATTAGACAGAAAAATAGAAAAAAAGATAGTATGCAGGACTTTTTAGGTCAGTAACCTAAGTTAAAATATTGTAAAAAATAAGCTAAAATAAAAAATAAATAAAGCACATGCATACACTAAACACGGGGCAAATCAAAATTTGTCAAAAAACTGACTAAAACACATTTCCAATCATCTCATCTGGCAACAAAAATATTGCGAATGTTTGCAAAATTTATACTGTACATACTACACTTGAAAAAAACAATATCTAGGTAAGTTAAAATGACTTAAATTAAGAATCTTCAACTTTATTTGAGTAGATTCAACTTGAAAACTAAAATTAATTACCAATGGAATAAGTGTGTTTGTCTTAATTCAAGCAACATCAGATTTTGTTTCTTATTTTAAGTGCAAAAAATTGTTGTTTTTCTTTTTTTAAGTAAAGCAAGATATCCCAAATATCCCAAATATGTTCATGTACATATCACTGTTTTTGTTATTGTTTTTGAATTTTTTTGTACCTGGCTCAAGCAAATAAATAAATAAAATAAAATTAAGTATAGCAAGATGGGTTAAGTAAAAAAAAAAATTAAAAAAATCTTGTTCCACTGGCAGATAATTTTACTTGTCAATTGAAATTTACTTAAATCATGATAAAACTTTCTTAATTCAAGTCATCTTAACTTGACTAGACTCTGTTTTTTGCAGTGTAAGGTTGTCAGAAGTATCGAAAATCTGAAACAAATTGATACTAAAACTCGCATCAAAACTAAATACTCATTTAAGCAGGTATTGATACTAAAAAGTCACAGGACAGAAATGGACATTTCTTGAATAGTTTTAGGATGATCTTGAGCTGTATCAGAGCACACAGACTATTACACGCCCATAGACCACTGAGGGATTACACATTTGTAAGACCACATGGTAAAATAAAATTAAGTACTATGATTTAATATTGAAAATCACATTCTAATGTCTAAATACAAAGTGTATTTATAATCAACAGGGCATCAGATTCAGTACTGAGTATCGAGTCTACTCCTTAGTATCGAAATCTCTTACCTTTATGTACCCCCATGACACTGACAGGAGATAATTCGCTTCAGGCATTTTGGCAAAACAACAAGAAGTCCACACGGACTCTATAATAACAAAAAATATGCTCCAAAAACTGTTCAATATTTAGGTCCCTTTTAGCGTCAGTCTGATACAAAATGTGCTAAAAGAAAAACTGAAAAAACGCTGCATCCTTCTCTTAAAATCCAACAAAACCAAGCCATGCTCCTGGGACGGACTCCACTTCCCTGAACGCTCCATGAAAACATCTGCACGGGTACGATTATGATTATATTTTATGCTACCCTGATGTTTTCTTTTCTTTTTTTTTTTCTGTTTTTTATCCTAGCAGTGATTCTCCCCCTCTCCTCTCGTCTGCTCCCATGTGAAGAACCGAGTCTGCTCGCATCCTCCCCGACGTGTCACGCAGCCCCGGGCCAATCGCCGAGGAGCACGAGCCCGGCCCCGGCTTCCGATTGGCCGCGGCGCCGAGGCCCGCCCACTGCGCGATTGGACGGGCGGGTGGGGATGGATGGAGGGAGGGAGTGGGAGGGAAGTGGAAGGGGGGGGGAGTATTTGGGAGCGGTGCCCTCGGTGGGTGTGATTGCAATGACCTACTGTACGGTACAAATGTGATGAGAGGAGAAAAGGAGAGAGATGGAGAGGAGGAGAGAGGGAATGGATAATAGGGAGAAGAGAGAGAGGGAAAGAGAGAAAGAGAGAGACAGACATGCAACTTGAAAATGAAAATGAGTTAAAAAAGGGATGGGGAGAGAGAAGGTGCACAGAACAGAGAAAAGAAGAAAGTGAAAGAGTTAGAAAGGGAGAGTACAAAAGCGAGGGATGGAGAAGAAAAGGACAATTATGGAGAGCTAGAGCGAGAGACGGAGGTAGAGATAGAAAATGGGAGAGATATGGTAGAGAGAGGGAGAAAAAGAGAGCAAGGGACTGGAGAGAAAGCTTGATAAATGGTGATTTAGAGAGAGAGAGAGAGAGGAAGAGGGAGAAAGGCATACAACTTAAAAATGAAAGAGTGAAAGAGGAGAGAGAATGAGAGAGGAAAAACAAAGGGATGTTGTCAGATGGAGAGAGAATTAGAGAGAGAGAAAGAGAGCAGGAGAGTACAACAACAGGGATGGAAAAGGAAAGATGGAGAGCTAGAGAAGGAGGTAGAGAAAGAAAACAGGAGGTAGAGAGAGACAAAGAAGGAGCGGGAGGAACTGGAGCAAGAGAAAGAAAGAGGGAGAAAGAGAGAAGGACTGCAGAGAGAAAAGGAGGAAGGGGCGGGAGAAGGGAGAGAGAGACAGACATACAACTTGAAAATGAAAATGAGTAAGAGACATGGGAGGAAGGGAAGAGAGAAAGAGAGAGGAAAAAGAAAGGGATGATGTGAACAGAGACAGGAGGGATGATGCAAAGAGAAAAAGAGAACGCAAGAGAGTTAGAGAAAGAGAGCAGGGGAGTGCAAAAGCAACGGGTGGAGAAGACAGGGATCGAGAAAGAAAGATGAAGCGCTGGAGTGAGAGAAGGAGGTAGAAAGAGAATGGGAGGTAGAGAGAGAGAAAGAAAGAAAGAAAGACAGAGAGGGGACTGGAGCGAGGGAGGGGGGGGCAGAAAGCTGGATAAATGGTGAGTTAGTAGAGAGAGAGGATGAGAGCAAGAGAGTACAAAAGCGAGGGAATAGAGGCAGAAAGATGGAGAGCTGGAATGAGAGAAGGAGTTAGAGAGCGAGAGAGACAAAGAAAAAGTAGGAGGGACTGGAGTGAAAGAAAGAGAGAGGAAAAGAAAGGGATGCTGTGAGCTCAGGAGAGAGAGATAGAAGGTGTAAAAAGAAAAGGAGAAAGCAAGAGAGTTAGAGAGAAAAGAGAGCAGGAGAGTACAAAAGAGGGATAGGGAAGACAAGGATAGATAGAGAGAGAGAGAGAGAGAAGGAAGGAGGGATGATGCAAAGAGAAAAGGAGAAATCAAGAGAGTTAGAGAGAAAGAAAGAGCAGGGGGTGCAAAAGCGAGGGACAGAGGAAGAAAGATGGAGAGAAGGAGGTAGAAAGAGAACGGGAGGTAGAGAGTGAGAAAGAAAAAGAGGGACTGGAGAGAGAGAGAGAGAGAGGATAAAAAAGAGAGAGAAAGAATAGGGAGAAAGAGGGAAAGACTGAAAATAAAAAAGGAGGAAGGGGGAGAGAGAGACATACAACTTGAAAATGAAAATGAGTAAGAGACATGGGAGGAAGTGGCGAAGGAGTGAGGGGTGAGAGAAAGAAAGAGGGATAGAGAAAAAAGAAAGACATGTGTGAGCTGGAGAGAGAGAGAGAGAGAGAGAGAAGGTGCAAAGAGAAAAGGAGAAAGCAAGAGAGTTAGAGAGAGAGAAAGAGAGCAGGAGAGTACAAGCAACAGGGATGGAAAAGGAAAGATGGAGAGCTAGAGAAGGAGGTAGAGAAAGAAAACGGGAGGTATAGAGAGAGAGACAAAGAAGCAAGCGAGAGAGGGAGAAAAAGAGAGAAAGAGGGAAGTAAAGAGAAAGAGACATGGGAGGAGGGGAAGGGAAGAGAGAAATCGAGAGGGATAGAGGAAAAAGAAAGGGATGATGTGAACTGGGGAAAGAGAGAGAGAGAAGAGGGAAGATGCAAAGAGAAAGAAAAGGAAAAAGCAAGAGAGTTAGAGAGAGGGGGGAAGAGAGCAGGAGAGTACAAAAGCGAGGGATGGAGAAGACAAGGATAGATTTGAAGGGATAGTGGAGGGACAATGGAGAGCTTGAGCGAGAGAAGGATGTCGAGAGAGAGAAAGAAAGAGGGACTGGAGCAAGAGGGAGAGAGAGAAAGAGAGGAAAGCTTGATGAATGGCGAGTTAGAGAGAGGAAGAGAGCAGGAGAGTACAAAACCAAGGGATGGAGAAGACAAAGAGAGAGGAAGAAAGGTGGAGAGCCAGAGCGGGAGAAGGAGGTAGAGAGAGACAACGGGAAGTAGAAAGAGAGAGACAAAGAAAGAGAGAGAGGGGGACTGGAGAGAGAGAGAAAAAGGGAAGGACTGCAGAGAGAAATGGAGGAAGGGAGAGAGAAAGATAGGGAGAGCTGGAGAGAGAAAAGGAGGTAGAGAGCTTGATAACCGGTGAGTTAGAGAGACAAAAGGAGGAGAGAGAGAGAGACTAGATGGAGAGAGAGAAGGTGGGAGAGAGGTAGCACGACAAAAACAGAAGAAAGACGGGAGGTGGAGAGACAAAGAGAGGTCGTAAAAACAGAGGGATGAGGAAGGAGGCGGGATGAACACACACACGGGAGAACAAAAGTAACAGAAAGCGCGATGGATGGAGAGATGGAGAGAGACGAGTGGAGGTCTGTAATAAAGGGGCGGGGTCATCGGGCCACAGTCCTGACTCATGCGTACATCACTGGAGTGTGTGTAAATAAACAGGGCCGTGGTGCTGTGATGGAAAACGTCAGTGGTTTTAAAGAGCTCTGAATGAAGTGAAGGACATGGGCAGGCCCGGACAATACACGTTACATCAGCACGTTTATAACACCACAACAATAAAAGCACATATCGGGACATCAGGTATGAACTGGCTCTTTCTATTGTTCTATAAACACACACAGGGCTTAAAATGAAGAACCGGCGAGTTTAAAGGTTCTATATTACACAAAAGTGATTCTTGGGAGCTTTAAGTTGGGTTCTAATTTAAGGTTCTCATCAAAAACAGACCTGGAGTTGTGTTTTGTTTCATTCACACCTGTCTGAGTGTTCCTTTGGAGTATTGGCGTAAGAAAAAAATCGATTCAGTGATATATTGTCATACTTCATTGCTCAATTCTCGTATCGATTTAAAAAAGTCTTTCGAATTGATTTTTTAAAGTCCTCTTTTAAAGTTTTTCTACTGATTCTTACGGTTCTCATGATTTAAAAGTTTAATACATTGTATTTCATCCGGTTTTGTTCTTGAGACTGTGTCCTTTACCATAATATTATGTGTAATTATTGATAAATCACAATATATTGTCCTTTGTTTTAGTAAATGGTAAACGGTCACATTTTTCTATAGCGCTTTTCCACCTTCAAGGCTTTAAAACAAGGAACCACTCACCCATTCACACACACATTCACACACTAGCGTACGCAGAGAGTGGGCAAGGTGGGTTAAGTGTCTTGCCCAAGGACACAACGACAGCATTCACCTGTGTGAGCTGGAATCACACCAGCCAACCTGTGGGTCAGTGGACGAACGCTCTACAAACCGAGCTACTGCCACCTTAGCATCGGGATATAACGTGATATATTGAGTCCTGACGTGCATAGCGTGATACTACTGTGATCATATCGCCAGATTCATGGCAATGCTCTCCCCTACTTTACAGTATTTTAGGAGTCTACATCTTCAATGCTCAAAATGCTCTGTTCCACCTTGTGATGTCACTGTTTCTAAGGATGTGACAATAACCAAAATATTGTGACATCGTATAGTCAGAAGTCTCACAATAATATCGTGGGGCGTTGCAGTGTATCAAGTTACAAGTTCCTTAGCTTAAATGCGTTGTTTTATAGTAGCACTAGCTAATAAACATTGGGAACTACATATCCCATCATTCATTTCAGCGCAAACAACATGAAGTTATATGTTTTTTACTTGAATTCTTGGAATTATAACAGCAATAATTCACACCAAAATCTTGTCAGGGTTTTTTTTAAAGCAAAAAAGTGTCCTATCCACAAATATACCAGCCTCTTCAAAATATCGCAATAAATATCTTACCGTGAGATCCATATCGTGATAATATCGTACCGAGAGATTTGGATTTCGTTACAGCCCAAGTAGTTTCCATGTTAACAGCTATTTTTAGTTCAGTAGAGATGAAATGATCCAAATAATTCTAGTGAAGGTGTATGGAATTTAAAAACACAGTGGGGCACTTCTTGTATTGCCACATGACATCACAAAGTGGAACAGTGTTTTCCATTTGAGAGGAGATAAGCCTAAATATGCAGGGTTTGTGTGATAAACACGTGTGAATGAAACAAAACAAAACTCCAGGTACGTCTATGATGAGTAAACAACATGATAACATAGATTTTTTTGGCAACTTCAGTGCAATTTCCAGCTTTCTAGTCAAAAATACCAACATCTAAACTTGTGCTGCCTTCAGTGGCCTTTCCAATTTGCGGTAGTAGGTGACATCACAAAAGACTGTCCTATTACAGCCAAGTGTTCATAAGAATTCAAAATGGTGGCAACATTCACCCTCTTATTGACTTTGTTTTTTGTCCATACCTTTTTAAAGACAGTAATATTTGCAATCAGCATAATTCAATCCATTCAAATCAATTACAACAGATGCCCTTCCCCATTGCCTCCTCCTTTTGTCCCGGCATGTTATGACAACTGCTGTGACAAAGACCTCAAAACATTACAATGCTTTATATTTAGGCTGCTAATCGGCTAATCAGTGGGCAGATCGGTTCACTGTCATCGTGAGGGCGGAGGTTTGGAAACAACAACTCATGTCAGACGAGAATGAAGTCAAGAGGAGAGTCAAGAGAGGAACTGTACGTCAGCGAGGCCCATTCATTAAGTCAGTCTTTAAATGGTCCATGTTACGCTATTTTCTGATCTTTGTTAAACCTGCAAACTCCTCAGAGAAAAAAAGGTGACAGTGTCCGGTGGTATTATTCGGAATTTAACTTATTTGGAATTAAACTTAAATCCGAATTAAGTGGGTGGTTTATTCTGATTTTAAAGCTGAATTAATGTATTCCGCGATCATGCAAAAAGTGTGCGTTTTCTTCCGGTCGACGTAAATAAGTTGGTGTCCCTCTCCAATCAGAACCCTTCTCCATCCCCAGACGCTGAGCGGAATTAAATAAAGACAATTTAACATGATTTAACCCTACAAAAAAACTGGTTCTATGCAATTCACGCAAATGACCAAACTGACCAAGAAAAAGGCGACTGTAGCCGAAAAGCCACAACTTTCCTCATTACAAACATACCTGGAGTTCTGTTTTGTTTCATTTATACACGTTCAACACACAAAACCTGCATATTTAGGCTGAGTTCTTTTCTCAAACTGGAAATTATTGCATGTTGTGATGTCATGTCGTAATACAGGAAGTGCTCCAGTGTGTTTTTAAACTCTATTCACCTTCACTAGAATCATTTAAGCAATTTCAGCCTTGGAAACTCTACTGAACAAAAGGTAAAAGAAGATGTTATCTTGAAAACTACCACTACATGACATCACAAGGTGGAACAGAGCATTTTGAGCTTTGGAGATGTAGACAGACTAATAATAAAGGATTACTCAAAACATAACTCCAGGTATGTTTACTGATTTTGAGAAGGTAGCAACATTTCAACATGGCTTAAATCTCATCTATCTAAATGCAAAAGAATGTCTGTCTGTGTGTCCCCATTGGTTTGTTGGTTTGTCTGTTTTAAAAACATAACTCTCGAACTGCTCATTCGAGTGATCTCAAATTTGGAAGGTCTCATCCTAATGGCATGGGTGTGTGCAGTGCCAAGTTTCATGTTGTCAGAGCAAAAAATGCCAAAGATCTGGCCAAAGATCTGGTTTTCTTTAATTACGCACTCATTTTTTGTCTAATATAGGCCCTGTACATAAATAAATTCAATGACAAAAGACAAGTAGGCTCGATTCTCAAGTTAGATCTCTATCTCCACAACAGACAATAAAGGCAGTGGGTATTTTACTTCTACGGCATATTAACTGCTAACACATAACATATTTACATCACCTTGTTACCTTTAATTGTTTTGAAAATGCTATATTCACCAAAATACAACATATTAATTAACATGATCTATGAGTTTTCACTTTTGTTTTTAATGCCCTGTCGCCCTAGCCTGATTCATCAGCCAGTTTCACTTCACAGAAACCTTCTGACCTCGCAGCATTAGGATTAATTTGCTCGATGAAGGCGGGTACTTTTTTATTTAACCAATCGTTGCTGATTTGGTCGTGATGTATGTAATGCACCAAATCCCATAGGAAAAAGGGCAATAACATCTTTCCCCCTTGATAAAATTCATCAAACATTCTCTTTGTTTCCGCCTTTAAATTCTTGATCTCGGAAATCGTTGCCAACACAGAATGCATGTCTTCGTCTACATCCATCTCGACCGCTTTGTTTACTGTTGTGCTGTACCACAAAAGGGATTGAGACAGGCTCTTGAGTTGACGTCATGGCTTCACAGCTCTTCGCTGATCGGCCAATGCACGGTCTACAACTTTCAGGGTTCTTGCAAACCATCTAGTGTATTCTGATTCTTGACCTAGTCGCAGGAGAGAAATTAAATTGAGCAGAGGCACTAGGTGGCGTCAGCCTGGCTACTGTTGCTCCCCCTTCAAAGCTCCATCACAACACAATCAGCCTACATCCCGCAAATGAAACTACTGCACATCGCATCAGGTTTGTGAAGTTGTTGTGTACAGTTTTGTGTCATGTTTTTGTATATTTATGGAGAATTGTCATGTGGGAGCGTGGGGTGATGTAGGTTTGTGGGCGGAGCATAACTGAAGAACCTAACTGTGAGGAGGGTTTGAATAGGGCTTAAAATGAACCTGAAAATGAAACATGGATGGAAGACATATAAAACCTCTTGAGGCGTGTTTGTGATAAGGGGACAGTACCCCCCTTTAAAGCAATGTGTGTGAAACATTAAATCTACTACGGGATTAAAAAATGTACTGGTAGATACTCAGAATTAGTCCTTCACATAATCAAACATGCAAGCAGACAAGTCATCAGCGTTACTTCTCTTGAGACAGATTTAGACAGATAGACCAGTGAATCCAACGGGGATACTGGATGTTAAACCCAGTTGGAGCAGAGGCTGTGGGCCCCGTTGAGCTTGTGCACGTGTCACTTCTGCTTCACACCTCGTCTTCATTTACAGCTGCTCCAGATGGGACACTGGAGACACTGGCATCAGTGACTAATGTGGATGAATGTCAGGCAGTATACAGTAGACTTAAATACATCTGAAAATGAGGTTAAATGTGCTTTAAATGTAAATGTACCAGTGAATGAGAACTACACAAAGCCAAGGTTTAGTTTATACAATCAATTTAGCCTAAAACAAAAACCAAAACCATGACTAACCAAGGACTACAGAACAAAGTCAAACATAAGTAAATAAGTATAACTATAGTGATAAGAATGAATCTGACTTAAAGGTTTCTAGTGGTGTGTCTGCCTCCTGCATGTCTCCATAGATATGTTATTGCTTTGCTGTAATGTTCTGCAGTGTGGCATCTATCTATCTCCATGGAGACAAGAGTAAAAATGTAGGCTCATCATGGTATTTTCTTGTCAGCAACAACATTTGCAACTGAATCAATATAAGACAGATACGTTTACTGCCATATTGTGGAATCTAAAACATGTGCAATAGGTCAAATCCTCCAGCCAAGGTGTTTCTGACCAAGACTAGACCAAGATCTGGAGATGCGTGTCAGGTGCACACTGCTCCGGTGACGGGTCAAATGCAGAGAATGAATTTCCCTCATGAAGGATCAATGAAGTTAACTTTAACCTTAATTCCTGGTAAAACAATCACATCTCCATGGACTAGAGGTGAGCAAAAATATTGAAATGTCAATATATTGTTATCGATGATACCGTATCGATATTGTGAGCTGCTCTTTTGATATATATCCATAAATATTTTTGGTTTATTTTACTATATTCTTTTGTTACAGCGCTACATTTTTGTTGCTTGTTTAGAGGAAGGAAACTCGTTTATGGGACATATTTGACATTTTCACTGTTTTGATGATTTAAATGTTTGTGTTTCATATGAACTTTGCACAAGAAGTGGTTTAACAAAGACTAATTGAACCGTATAGATTCAATTTGAAATATATCGCATCAGATCACAAGCTCACTGTATCGAGATCATACATCATATCGTGGCCTATGCATCGAGGCAACTTCTTAATAATACCCAACCCTAATGGAGGTGTCAGACAATCCATTACAATTCACAATTTCACATCTGTTTCCTTGGATATTAAACATGTTTAAACAAGAAAATTTAATCTAACATGGACTAAAATGAGGACAAAATCATGTCTAAGCTTGAAGAATAAATTGGGAGTTGGGATTTGACTCCTGTGAGCTTTAAGCCATGTCACAATGCTGTTGCCTCATCAAATACTTGTTATACTGTACTTGGAGTTATGTTTTGTTTCATTCACATCTGTTTTTTTTCTGTTTGTCTACATCTCCAAAGCTCATAATGTTCTGTTCAACTTTGTGATGTCATGTAATGGTAATTTTCAAGATAGCAGCAACCTTTTACATTTTATTTAGTAGAGATTGGCAATTCCAGGTCTGAAATCATCCAAATGATTCTAGTTAAGGTGTGTGGGGTTTAAAAACACAGTGAAGCACCTCCTGTACTAACACATGACATTACAAGGTGGAACAGATCGCTTTCTATTAAGAGAAAACTCCTAAAAATGCAGGGTTTGTGTGTTAAACATGTGTGAATGAAACAAAACACAACTCCAGGTCTGTTTGTGATGAGGAAACAACAATTTAACATAGATCAGAAAACAGCGTAATATGGGCCCTTTAACTAAAACTGACTAAAAATAGCTACTGCCCAGTACAACTTAATAATTTATAATCATGCCGGGACAAGCCCACCTGTCCTCACACACACACACACACACACTCACACACACACAGAGTCGTATTGATGGGCTATTCTGAGGTGTGAGGACAAACTATTGGGTAAAAATTGCACAGAGTCACACTAGGGCCAGAGCGTTAAATGTGTTTGGACAGAAATAGAGCGCTCCCTCTTGTCTATAACGCACCACACGTCCACAATGCCGTTCTGTATGCGCCTTTTGAAACCTATTCTGTGCATAGACTCTCAACAACTGGGCCATGGGGAGTTAATGCCGCAAACAGAGACAGATCATGCGGCGGACATGCACAGTTGTGGGTTTAAAAGAGGGTATTAGCGCGGCAGGTATAAAGCGTACGCCCAAAATTGTCAGATGGTGCTTTATTTATTATTATTATTATTTCTATTATTATATTTATTTATTTATTAGTTTGACAGGGACAGTGCAATCATACGTAGTTAGAAGTCGAGCACGCAGCTGATCAGACGCATGCAGAAGTGTTCTACGTGTATGTGTAGGGGAGAATGTTCAGCAGTTACCGTGGTGACACAGTGTACGCATTAGTACATTAACACTGCCATAAAGTTTAAGGAAATTTGAAAATGTTAAAAAAAAAAAAAAACTTACAAAAATTTTAAGAAATCTGAAAATGCAAAAAAAAAATAAAAATAAAAATAAAAAAAACATACAAAAGTTTTAAGAAATCTGAAAATGCAAAAAAAAAAAACATACAAAAGTTTTAAGAAATCTGAAAACGCAAAAAAAAAAAAAACATACAAAAATTTCGAGAAATCTGAAAATGCAAAAAAAAAACATATAAAAGTTTTAAGAAATCTGAAAACGCAAAAAAAATTACAAAAGTTTTAAGAAATCTGAAAATGCAAAAAAAAAAAAATATACAAAAGTTTTAAGAAATCTGAAAATGCAAAAAAAATTTACAAAAGTTTTAAGAAATCTGAAAATGCAAAAAAAAAAAAAAAAAAAAATGGACAAAACAAAATGGATTAAAACCGCACATTTTCAGGACCCTCTGATAAATATGAGTATTCGTGGTCGTGTTCACGTGTTTGATTTTTGACAAAAATGTGAGAGTGACTCAATGAAAAACTTAAAAAAAATAATAAAAATTGTGACTGTAATTTTATGTGTGAGAGACGTGTTTAACAGCACAAACTATCTCATCTGATGCCGTTTCAACCAAGTCAGCTCTCCAATTCCAACTGAGTTCAAATAAATAAAGTCTAACCAAGCTTCAGACAGAGTAGTGCCTAAAGTTAGCATCACAAACCCAGGAAATGTTGATGACATCAGTTGCAAAGTATTAATAACTAGTGCTTGGTTCGGCTTTTCCCTAAAAACATGTCTACTTCCTCAGATATTAAGTACAAGTGAAATATTTCAGTATGAATTTGAGTGGTTTCTGTTTACTGTTTGTGTATTGGTTCTTAAAGTGCGTATGACAGATTTTTATGATTCTCAAATTTAGACTTAATTTGGTGGGATTATAACTATTGTAAATGTAAATTATAGTTTTACACCGATCAAGAAGAAATTTGCAATGAAAAGTTAAAAATAAAAAAGTTGAAAATTACAGGAAGTAGAGAATTCTAAGACATTGAGTACATCATGCTAGGGAGAATTCTGTCCAAAGGTTCATCACAGTTTACATTTAATAAACCATGTTTTATTTTATTATTATTACTTCAACGAAATAAATATCCTTTCTCATATCAGTATTTGTCAGATAATCATTCTGTTTACATTAGAGGAGTTTTTCTAGGTAATGGAATTCCCTAACGTAATGTCACAATTTCCAACCTGTCATAAGGGGTTAAGGCACCTTAAGGGGACAATATGTTTCCTGCATTCTTACTGGTTATTACACTCACAATTGAACCTGTGTTGCCAGTGCTTTAACCTGCAGATCGAGGACAAATACAAGTCTTCCTCATTCTTCAGTATATTCAGTACATGACCAGGCCATGCCAAATGTGAAAGCTCAAACCTCCAGATTTCACCATCAACATGCAGTTGCTGTTCATTATCATATGTGAACATAGCACTGTTTAACTGAATGCACGACAGAGAATCTAGTCAAGAGTTCATCTGGTAATCCTCATTCATGAGCCTGTGTGATTGTGTTGTGCTTGTTGTTGGCGTCATCTAGTGGGAATGTCATGAATTGCAATTATGTCTCAAGGTTATGAAGTGTTGTTAACAAAAGACACAAGCCAAACATACGTTTGTCATTTTGTATAGACTGCATTTGGAACAAGAGGTCACTGGAACACATCAATGTAAAATAATTGTCAGGAGCCATCTATTTTGTGAACATGGTTCACATTTCTCTCTTCAGAATGATTATTTAAAACACAGAAGTATGTCAGTAAATGCTCTTATTCCAACAAGCTGGTCACAAGACTATATCAGGTGTTAATGTGTTCAAAGCTGTAGTAAACAAACTAAAGGGGTTTGCTAAGGATCTCTCTATAATCCTCATTCACATGTTTATTAGTGCTACTCACCACATGTTATCTACATACACTAGGTCTAAAATAATTAAATCCATAAACATTTATGTGTGCATATTCTAAAAAGTATGGGATTACTGATGTGATTAGTATGTGATTTGTATGTGATTGATATGTGATGTAGATGTGATGTACATGTGTTGTGATGCATTATGAGGCCTCAGACTCCACAGTCTGTGATGTGACAGATCTGAGCAGATCCACACTGTCCTTATACTAACAGAAGGTGAGTGTATATGTGATGTACATGTGATGTTGTCTGTATATTGTCTGTATATTCTCTGTGATGTATTCTGAGGCGTCAGACTCTGATGTGATGTAAAAACTCTCCGTCGCTGCATACACACTGTTTTATGTTGGCAGATCCACACTGCCCTTAGTCGCAGAAGGTGAGTGTGTTGTGCGTCTGTCCTCACTGCGCATGTGTGTGAGTAATTCAAATTGTGTTGAGAGCGAGGGCTGAGCTGGGCCGGAGCCTGTTGCTATGACAACCACGGTTAGCTATGTGTGAGGGAGCCGTGATGAGGCATACAGTAGCATGTTGTACTTGTACACAAACTGTAGCCGCCATGCTAACGCTAACACATGTGCTGTCACACAGACTGACCCTCCTCCACAGACAAAGAAGGAGCTGTGTCCGACCGCTGCACCCGCGTGACATCACCCTCTGTGACATCATCAGCTCATCAGCATTCAGACAGCACCCGCTCCAGCACCCTGCTACTGAGCATGCTCAGAGCACAGCTCCCAGGCCGCATGACGATGCTATCACTAACACACTTAGCCAATACAAACAATACAGACAGAGGGCAGAGCGGCCGGAGACACCACCGCACTGTCATCACTACATGTACAAGACACATGTACACCATGTACTACATGGACTACATGTACTACATGGACTACATGTACTACATGGACTACATGGACTACATGGACTACATGTACTACATGGACTACATGTACTACATGTACTACATGTACACAAACATGACTGATGTGTAGGCCTGCACTACAGTCTACAGTGACATCAGCTCCCATCAGGCATCAGCCCTTAGAACATGATAATACCATATGTAACTGTGAATCCTTCAAACAGAGAAAAGCTCATCCCCAGCAGTGTCTCACCAAACAGGTCAACAACATGGTGTTTTAACAACATATAGTATAAGGGTCATTTTGTGTCCAGAGGGTTATCGAGTTTACAAATGATCCAAAGCAGGAGGGGACTTTACTTATAAAAATCTACCACACATGCAGATCCTGTGCCTGTTCAGCCTGGTATTTCTCTGTTTATTTACAGCATCTGAACTTTAGTTACTCAAATTACAGCAAAACGTTATAATGAATATTTAGAACAATCAATAAGAAGCAGCAGCATAAACCAAGCCAAGAGCCAGTATCACATATCACATACAGTTAACATTCAGGAACAGAGCAATAACACTGTTCTAAGGTTTTGACTTGAGGTCTGTAAGCACAGGCCTGTTCATATCCTCATTACAATAACAGACTTATTTAACACTCTTTGGACCTGAGACAAAGGGAAACAGCTTAGTTTTTGTGGATAAACACTGATGCTGTAAAATGACTTCAGTTCATCCTTTTGGGGGAGTTTGGAAGGAAAGTTTAGGCCCAGCTTCTTTGACCTGATCCAGACATTTCATTCATATAATCAGCAACATTTTCTACCATCAAATATAGTTTACTGTGATTCCCAACTGCATTTTGACAGACATAATGATTATCCTTGAAAATGTATAAAAAATATTCAAAGGTTTAATGAAACAAATTGATTTATTACAAATGGTCGTCCTACTGAAAATGTATTATCATCATTTTTTTTTTTTTTTTTCCCCCAATTTTCACTTTTTGATTCATAGAATTTCAAGTTTAAGATGATCTTTTCACAAAATTTCATATTTTGAGAATATAGGCATTACATGAACATCATAAAAAGGTTGGTGGTGCAATTCCAGCTTCCACAGATAAAAAATAAAAATAATGCATTGGTTTTCTGCAGCACTTTTCACATTAACTCAAAGACAAAACAAGTAGTGATGAAGCAGTCATTTGTGGAGGTCATAGGCTATGAGGAAAAGTTACCAGTGTGTCCTTGGGCAAGACACTTCACTCTCCTCATCCCCTGTCTACAATGGAATATGAATGTGTGTAAATGAATGAGTGAGTGCTTCCTCGATGTAAAGCTCTAGGCCTGTCACAGTAATGAGTTTGAAGCACGATATGTTGCTACAGCGATAAATTGCGATAATCGATAACACTGAAACTATTTAAAAATCCTAATAAAACATTTTAAATATAGAGTATCATTAAAAAACATGAGCTGCCACACATAAATCGCCAAATGAAGTGACTCTCTACAAGAAAAATGACAATAAACTTTAAAATTTTGCAAAGAAAAGGTACAGTATATAATGATAGTAGCAATTTATTTTGGGTTTCAGTATTTAACATGGGTACTTTTTCTTTTGTACTACTGTTATTTTGCAGTACTGCGACAAGATTTGAGCTGTGGACGGTTGAATTATGAAGTTCTATGACTCTTTATACATGCAAACTAAATATGAAAGTCTGCTATTTATTTATTGCAGTTTGTGTGTGTGTTTTTGTTTTTGTTTTTTGTTTTTTAATCATATTATACATTTAAATACATATATATACATAGTAACTACCATATGGGTCAGTGGTGGATGAAGTACTCAGTTTTGTTACTTAAGTAAAAATGCAGATACAAAGGTAAAAGTTTACTCAAGGAAAAGTAAAAATATCACATGAAAAAAAAAAAAAATCCAAGTAAACATGTTAAAGTAAATGTCTAAAAATGTTAAATAAATATATTTTGCAGAGATTTTTAGAACATTTAAAGGATGAAATGTGTTGACTTTAAAAAATAATTTAGACAATATTAAGTGATTCAACTGATTTCTTGATTTTTCTAGTCACTTATGTGAGTTTGTGTATTTTTTTGAGTTTACTCAATTTGTTTGTGTATTTGGGCTGTTAACTCAGATTAAACGTGCTAAAAAAAAAAGTAAAATCTTCCACCATTTCAGCGAGACTCAAAGCATAAAGAAAACTACTTTTTTCTTTTCAGTCCAGATCTAAAATATAGTGGAGTAGAAAGTATAGATACCTGCTCTCAAATGTAGTAAAGTAAAAGTAAAAAGTATCCACTGTAAAACTGACTTAAATAAAGTACAGATACCTAAAGTTTGTACTTATGTATTGTACTTTTACTTTTGTAGTTCGTTACCTTCCACCAACACTAGTATTACACACGTATGCTTATGTGTATTTTTGCGTACTGTGAATGAACTTTAATTATTTTATTAAATTTTTTATTGCTATTTTATGATTTTATGGGTTTGCTTTAATTAGATTTTATACTAGTTTTATTGTTTTAGGACTGGTATGATCACATTTTTAGCAATTATACCTTTCTTTATCCTCTTTTTCTGATTTGGAAACCGCTTTCTTTGTATAACGTGCTATATAACTAAAGTGGATTTGGATTTTATGTGAATTTTTGTGTAGTGTGAGTGAACTTCGTCTTTCCATTTTGGAGGCCATCTCTATTTTCTCTTCAACAATGTATAATCCTTCAAAATTTGTTATCGTGATAAGCCTAATATCGTAAGTAGTTGACCAACACAACACAAAACCAAAGCCAGAAACACATGTATGCTTGTTTGTACTTTTGTGTGCAGTGCGTGAACTTAGTCTTACCTTATTGGAGGCCATCTCACTGACTGAATGCCGGGTTTGCAGGGTCTCCAGCTGGTCCAGGCACCAGTCCAGCTCCTCCAGGGTCTCTGTGGCCAGCTTTTGGTAGGCCTCCTCTGTGGGGGCAAGACAGGAGGGCAGGGGGTCAGTCAGGGCCCTCTTCAGCGGGCTACAGGATGGTCCAGGTTTGGGCTCTCCTCCCCGAACCCCACCGCGACCACCGCCCCCTCCCACCCCCACCATGGCCAAGCTGGGGTACCCCGAGTACACGCATGGGTGACTCTTCATAGTGGATACCCCAGCCAGGTGAATGGGGTTTTTATTCTCCCTCGCTACTCCCAGGGATTTTTGGTATAGTCCGACAAGAGATGATCCAAGAAAGTAGAACGTAAAAGTCAGTACATTCACGAAAACAATATTGTTATTTCATATTTGGCATGGTGTCTAAAAATGGTAAGATTTCGATAGTCCAAGATGGTGGAATTCCCCCAAAATTGTCAGTATATTCAGGATGAGAACAACACGACATTTTCATTCACACTTGGACAAATATTAGAGTTCATTGCGATGACAAAAAATCTTCAAAAATATAATAAATAAGTTAGATGTATTCCTCTTCAAAAAACAAAATAAGGTCCAAATTGTCCAAGATACAACGCACAAAAAGGTTCAGTACATTTCAATATTCTCATTCACACTTCGACAAGCTAAAATCTTCTGTCCAAAAACGTATAAAAAAATAAGTTAAGGTAATATCCGAAGTGTCCGAGATGCTGGGATTTCAAAAGTTGCCATATGATTGAAATTCCAGTTGTATTGCTCCACCATAAAAAATACGGTAAGGTCCAAACTGTCTCCGAAAAGGTTAGCAGTACATTTCGGATGACAACGTTACGAAATTCTAAATTGAACTTGGACAAATCGTTGTATAGGAAGCTACCATTGCAATCCCAGATATTATATTATTCTTCCAAAAACAAGGTAAGGTCCAAATTGTCCAAGAAGGTCTAGATTTCAAAAAGGTTACCAGTACATTTCGGGTGACAACATTGCAAAATTCTTAACCAGACTTGGACAAATCGATGTATAGGCGGCTCTTATTCCGATGCCAGGTGTAATTCCAATCGTGAAGCAAGATGAAGAGAAGTCTATTTAGCAGGCCCATGTTGCTGCTATAGGTAAAGATGGACTGACACGAGACGAGAAACCAAATCTCCCTTCAGGAACCGGCTAGGTGACCGGTAACGCAATCCTGCTCCATCTCGACACCGAAAACGCACGGTACATCTCACGGCAAGCCAGACATTCACACGCGTTAACCCCTCTGCTAACCACAACACATCATGTATTCGCCCCCCTCCCCTCTGTCACAGCAACCATAGAATCCATAGATGAGGATGGAGCAGTCCCCGATTCAGTTCAGTGCCAAGGAGGTGGAAGCTGGGGACACACGGCTCATTAAAACAATAATAACAGTAAGGTATGGTTTGGTTGATCTTGGTTTAGCGTCCCTGGTAGCTAAATGTGCTCCTTCCTCTCCCAGCTGTATCTAAAGCCAGAGAGGACTACTGCACCGTGGATGGGAAAAAACGGCGAGCGCTGAAACCTGGAGCGGAGTTGAAGAGGAGGTGGAGTCGGTGCTGGGAGATTCCACTGTGCATTTAAATGTGGCCTGCATACAAATTCAAGGCACAGGGAGGTAAACAAAGCCATGCTAGCAACAGGGAAGGCTAATGCTACCGGGTTGATTTTAGCAACCTGAATGTGCACGTTAGGGCTGAAATTACTAGTCGCTCGTAACGTTTCGCTCAAATTTTGTCCAATGTTACGAACTGGTGTGCTTTATATCATTAACATGGTGGCTGCTGTTGTGAAGACATGCACAATTGGTTAACCTAATTAGAGCAGGGGTCTCCAGTCTTTTTCCTTCTATGAGCTACTTTTTGTAAAATGAAAATGCTAGAGAGCTAGACATTTTTAATCAGGCTGGTGCCACCTAATGCCTCCGCTCAATTTCATTTCTCTTCAGCAACTAGGTCAGAAATCAAAATACAGTAGACGGTTCGCAAAACCCCGTTTTGTGGAAGTGGAAGTCCGGGCACCAGATAATCAACGAAGAGGCATAAACTCAGGTTTAACAACGATTCATGAGGTCGAGGATTTAAAGCCGGAATAAAGAGAATGTTTGGTGAATTTCATCAAGAGGAAAGACGTTATTTCTCTTCTTCCTATGGGATTTGGGAAAAGCTTAATACACCAGTTATCCCTGTTAGCAGCGCATTACATACGTGACTACCAAATAGCAGCGATTGGTTAAATGATAAAAAGTACCCACCTACCGTTGAGCGAACGAATTCTAACACTGCGAGGTCAGACAGTTTCTACGAAGTGAAACCGGCTGATGAATCAGGCTAACAAATTTTAGTGGCCGCAAGAAATTTTTTGTAAATATAAGAGCCATGGTAAGACAAAGATGAGGTACAGTTAGATGTCTATCAAACATAATCCATTATCCAGTTATCAGTGCTCAAAATTAAGCATAAAAATTATACATTTATAAAGGAAATAGGCATTTAATCAATCAATTTTGAGTTATTCAGCACAATACGTATAATTCAGTAATAACTTGGCGAGCTACTTTTAAGGAGGTGGAGAGCTACAGGATGGAGACCCCTGAATTAGAGGTATACCAATACACGAGTTGGCTGATATTTGCCCTTTTTAGTATATCGGCTACTGACCATAAATCTCGATATTTTGTTTTGCTCAAACAACTGCCTGAACATGCAAGAAAAATACATGGATAAGGCTTTGTTGGGTACTGCAAAAACGTGACTGCACTGGACTCCACAGTTTGTAGTAAAAGAATATTGTGGATCAGTTTTTTCTACATTTTCATTTAGTAATTTGGGAAAAATTACCTAAATCAGCCTTGCATATCAGCCCAAAAAGATCAGCATACCCTATCAGCCATCGATTTCTCTGGATTCTAAACAATCGGCATCGGGCATGAAAAAAAAGCATTTTGTTGATCTCAAAATCTAATGTTACGCCGAAAATCAAGAAACAAGTTAAAAAGCTATATAAAAACAACAAACAACAACAACAAAAAAGCTACTATAAAGTAGGAGCGAAATCTTAGAGGTGCACTACAAAACTTCTCTGGTGAGCAGTTTTTCACCAGCATGTCACCATGGAAATGGCATTGCTTGGCCAGGAATGTTTCCCATTGTGTTAGTAAACTTATCCGGCAGGGAGAAAAGCAAGTAAGGTCTGTGGAGGGGGGAGCCTGCTCACACTAGGTAATGTCGACTTTGCTATTCGTGAGTTAAATGTGTTTTTACTGCTCTTTTACTTTATACAAAATCATGCATTCTCACAGTGAGCGGGGTCTCCTCTCCACAGACCTAACTTGGCCTGTGGCTTCACCTGCTTGTCCTAGTGGAAAGAGAAATGTTTTCTCTCATACTGTTGAAATTTCCGGGTGAAAAATTTCTATGGAGACATGCAGATGATGGACTCTACCAGAAAAGTTACTTAGTGCACCGTTAAAGGTACTATATTATGCAAAATTTACTCTTGTGAACTTTAAAGGGACAGTCCAGAATTTTGGACAATGGCTAACTAGGAAATGAGGCCCTGAGTGTTGGAGATGTGTGGAAACACTTTCTTAAATATTCCATCCAGTCCTTGTATTTGCAGAGGTCGCTGGTGCTCGGCTCGTGCATGTCAATGGCCATAGTTATCCTGCCACTAAAAACAGTCTTACCTACTCCACAAAACACATAAAGAAAATCTATTATTACAACAGACTGTCGATGTGAATGTCTGTGTTGATAGAATAATGTTTGAAATTAAACTAACCTTGCATCGCATGAATTGTCTCACGTTGAAGGACTATTTTTTCATATATCAGTCCGCCACTGCCAAGCTTTCTATCAGGAAGTACAACTCACTGCTGCTGCTCAGACATAAATCCTTCAAATACAAGGTTGGTTTTACTTCTAAAAAATATTCTATCAACACAGACATTTACATCGACAATCTGGTGTAATAATAGATTTTCTTCGGGTGTTTTGTGCAGTGTGTAAAACTGTTTTTAGTGGCAGGATAAATATGGCCATTGACATGCACTAGCCTAGCACCAGTGACCTCTGCAAATACAAGGACTGGATGGAATATTTTAAAAATGTGTCTCCACACGTCTCCAACACTCTGGCTCACTAGGAAATGAGGTCCTATGTCCAAAAGTCTGACTTATTAAAACATACCTGGAGTTGTAGTTTGTTTGGTTCACACATGTTTGAGTGATCCTTTGTTATTAGTCTGTTTACATCTCCAAAGCTCAAAATGCTCAGTTCCACCTCGTGATGTCATGTAGTGGTAGTTTTCAAGTTAAAAGCTGTTCTTTACCTTTAGTTCAGCAGAGACCGGCAATTCCAGGGCCAATCCAAATCCAAATGATTCTAGTGAAGGTGTATGGAGATTAAAAACACACTGTCACACTTCCTGTATTACCACATGACATCACAAGGTGGAACAGAGTATTTTCAGTTTGAGAGAAGAACTCAGTCTAAATATGTAGGGTTTATGTGTTAAATGTGAGTGAATGAAACAAAACACAACTCCCAGTCTGTTTGTGATGAGGAAACAACATTATAACAGAAAGCAGAAAATATTGTAACATGGGCCCATTAACAACAAGGTGAAAATCATGTCATCGTATTTACTTATCATAGATCGTTTGCCTATAAACTTACTAAAATAACTATAATCTAAAGCAAAAACAACTGAATATGGGTCAAGCCAATTAGCAGGACAGTGGTGGTGTAAGGACAGGTGATAGGTGGTGGTGGCTGTAATTGAATTGCCCCGGAGTAAAGCTCTTCCTTCAGTTTCAGTGTAGAATATCACTTATGAATGGATTTAGGCTAAACAGTGACATACAAAAAAGGTTTCTGAGAATTAACTGGACATAGGAAACTTTAAAAAACAGCTAATCTCTGTTTGAATACCCGTCTTCTGTCAAATGAATTATTCATTTTTTGTTCATTTATTTAGATTCGCGTCAGAGTTGAAGGTGTGTTGTGTAACTTTTCTGGTGGAGGTTCCGTCAAATGCTTATGTTATTGCTTTGTCTGGAATTTCACAGTATGGCGTTAAACTTTTCTATCTTCATAAAGACCAAACCTGACTCAAGTTACAGGTCAGATCTGTGGAGAGGCGAAAACCTTCTAGGCATTTTTGAGCTCCAGAACCACCTGTAATTGAATAAATGTAAGGTTGAGCTGTTTAATGTTATACTGTGGAATATTCCAGGCAGAGCAATGACATTTTATCCATAGAAACAAGCAGGTGACGTACACCCAACCAAAAAGTTACACAGTGCAGCTTTAAGACTAAACTTGTGGGGTTACAAGGTCCACAAGTAATTTTTGTATTACGTTCAAAATTGCCATTTTATTCAGTATGTTGTTCTCAAATACAGGCTTCTGTCATTAATCCTGTCTATGTCCAGTCTTGAAATGAAAACTATACAGACTGTAGGGAAACCGTAGCCTGATTCATCTGACCTCGCGGCATTAGAATTTGTGCGCTCAACGGTAGGTGGGTAGTTTTTATTTAATTTAACCAATCGCTGCCATTTGGTCGTGATGTATGTAATGCACCTCTAACGGGGCTAACTGGTATATTAAGCTTTTATCAAATCCTGTAGAAAAAAGAGCAATAATGTCTTTCCCCTTGATAAAATTCACGAAACATTCTCTTTGTTCCAGCTTTAAATCCTTGATCTCGGGAATCGTTGCGAACACAGAATGTATGGCTCTTCGCTGATTGGCCGGTGCCCGGACTCGCCTTACTAACTGTCTAGTGTATTTTGATTCCTGACCTAGTCGCTGGAGAGAAATGAAATTAAGCGGAGGCACTAGGTGGCGCCAGCCTGATTAGGGAACCCGTACAAACAGACACCTACAGAAAGGTTTGAGAACCTAATGGATGTTCAACAACTAAACGCTGCACCATTTTACGTCATGTCTCAAATAAAATAACCCCTAATATAACCAGTCTACATTTGTAATAAGTTACTACACGTAAATTTCTAGTAAAACCCTCATATTTGGAAACATAACCAATTACGATATATGAACCCATTCACGATCACAATACAAAAGACAGTACTGATATATTGTCCATCACTGCTATGATAAAAACATATCCTCTTCTTTTAAAACTGGCTTTACAGGGACAAAGTTATTCCTCACTTTTGTTAAATCATTCATAGCATCCTAAATATTTACCCCACTAACAGCTGCTAACAACAACTAGCATGCTAACAGAGCTCCAGCCTTACTTCCTGGTTTGCAGATGATAAAACCCTTAATAATAACTTAACAATTAGATGTAGACAGCACAAAACGGTCGCATTTTGACCTCAAGAGGTGCAGAGTTTTTCTTTCCTGCATGAAAAAAATGGGACATCCCCTTTTATATATAAGTGTAGTTCAGATATTCAAACTACTGAAATCAAACAGTAATATATACATGACTATTGTATAACATAACGCACCAATTTATATATCTATTTTTTTCACAAACCCAACTTTAAAGGTACATTGTGTAACTTTTCTGTTTCTGTTGGAGAGTCTGTCATCTGCTTGTTACTTGGGGATGTCATTGCTTTGCCTGGGATGTTCCACAGTATGGCATTAACAAATATGTCTTGTACTTATTCATTTACACATGTTTTTTTTGTTTTTTTTTTTTTTTTTTTCTCACAACTACCACAAAGACATTCTTACTGTGAGCAGGCCCATTTCTCAATGGATCTGGCCTGTATCTTGGCCTGGTGATGTGGCCTGCTTGTCTCCGTGGAGAGAAAATTAAATTAAATGCCATATTGTAGAATATTTCAAGAAAAGAACAATAACATGTAAAAGGAGTCAAGCAGATGGTGGAAGCTCTACCAGAAAAGTTACACAGTGCACCTTTAACTTAATAAAATGCGCAAACCATGTTTTTCTTGCAACTCCAGCGACCTTTTCGATCACACCTTTACTTCCTAAGATCCGATTTAAAATGCATATAGTTGCCTAGACCTGTGTAAATTAAATTGGCATATCCTTAAATCTTACCACCTTAAATCTAATGTCTCTTCCTGGGCCTTCTTCTAATTTAGTCAAACCACTTAAATCAAATAATTTTTTATAGTATTTTTTAATTGAATGTTTTTAAGCAACATTTGATAGATATTCAAATTATGATACAGCCTACATTTTTCACAAATTACTTGATTTCAGAAAACCATTATAAATACAACTCCAGGAACTTTACCATCACACATCATGTCTCTATAGATAATTGTTTCCCAAAGACTGGGTCACAACCCTCAGGTGGGTCGCAAGAGATTTTTTGGGGTCGCCTTGTCACAATCTGCATGTAAATCTGCAATATACAGTCCTGGCAGACTGAAGACAAAGCAGAAACAGACTGAATGCTGTGCCTTAACTTCTTGGGTTCTTTTTAAAGACAATACAGTAAAGTGTATTTATCTTGTTGACATGTTTTTGCTAGCTGGAGGCCATCTTCAGAACTGCAGCTAACAGCTGAAAACATGTCAACAATGTAAAAACACTTTACTGTATTGTCTTTAAAAAGAACCCAAGAAGTTAAAGTACGTGAGAAGACAAAATGAACATCTTTGGCTGAATGCTGCGCCTGATCTGCTGCTGCACTCTCCTCCTGCACCCTGGACTGGAATAAGCTACAAAAATGCAGAGAGGCCCACCTATCTCATTAGAAATGTTGAAACGTTAACACACGTTTTGTATAATTTCTAATCTTTTCATAATTATTTTATTGACTATTTTGTTCCGATATTGCTGGTTCGAATGAGTGTTGAAAAGAAAAAGAAATGGGCGACATTTAATGTCCAAATAGACGACTTATGGATCCTTTTATTGCTGCTTCAATGACTGTTTTTCATTGTTTAAAACTTGAGTAACACTAATTGTTCAGAGAGACACGATCACTCAGTCAACAATAAAATATCCTCATTAATGTTCAATAACGGTCAAATCCACTTTCAATTTACGAATAATGTCTACTGACTTGGGTCCTGAAGGTTTGTGACTTTTAAAATATGGATCCACAGGAAAAAAAAAAAAAAAAAGTTGGAGAAACACTGATATAGATCGTGTCTAAAATGCATTTGGCCACCAAGACCTGTGTAAATGAGCAAATCCGTACATCCAACCCTCTCTGTTCTGTCTCTATTGTCTCTTCTTTCTTCTACTTTATAGTCAAATCACTCAAATGAAATCATGTATTTTGAATTCAAGCAACATATGGTATTCAAATTATAATATACTTTTTTCCACAAATAACTTGACATGCACAAAATACAAAAAATTTTTTTTATAATACAATGACAGTGACCTTTACTACCAGAGCTTTATTTGTCTATAGATTCCATATAACCTGTCTACACGAGCCTATTACATCCAAACACCTCCACTGTCTCTGCCCCGGCCTGTCCTCTCTTCTTGCCTCTCTGCCCCCTGCTCCTCCTTCCCCCCTTCTCCCTCTCCTCCTTCTCTCCTCCCTCTCCTCTCCTCCTCTCCTCCCTCTCTCCCCCTCTCCGAGCCGAGCGGGGTGCTACTCTTTCTGACAGCGGACTGCACTGACGTCAATGGCATTCTTCTCATGCTTAGTGCGACATCAGACACCGGCGTTCGGAGAGGCCACAGCGCTGCTCAGACGCCGGGCGGAGGGGAAAACGCGGAGCGGAGCGAGACGGAGGGGAGAGAGCGGAGCCGGAGCGGAGTGAGCGCTGACAGAGGGAGGGAGGGAGGGAGGAGGAAGGAGGGAAAGAGAGAGAGAAAGAGGGAGGGAGGGAAGGTGGGGGATGGAGGGAGGAAGAGGGAGAGGTGGTGGATGGAGGAAGGGAGAGCGGGAGGGGAGATTGAGGGAGGGAGAGGAGATGGAGGGAGGGAGAGAGAGAGGGGAGATGGAGAGGGAGGGAGGGAGATGGAGGGAGGGAGGGAGATGGAGGATGGGGGAGATGGAGGAGGGGGAGAAGACATGGAGGGAGGGGAGGGAGATGGAGGGAGGGATGAAGAGGGAGATGGAGGGAGGGAGAGAGAGGGGGGAGATGGAAAGGGAGGGAGGGAGGGGAGATGGAGGGATGGAGGGAGAGGGAGGGATGGAGGGAGGGAGATGGAGGGAGGGAGGGAGGAGATGGAAAGGGAGGCAGGGGAGATGGACGGCAGATGGAGGGAGGGAGCGAGGGAGGAGAGACGGAGGGAGGGAGAGATGGAGGGAGGGGAAATGTAGGGAAGGGAGAGATGGAGGGAGGGAGCGAGGGAGGGAGGCGAAATGTAGGGAAAGGGAGAGATGGAAGGAGGGAGCGAGGGAGGGGAGATGGAGGGAGAGCGGGAGAGGAGATGGAGCGAGGGAGGAAAGATGGAGGGAGAGGGAGATGGAAAGAGGGAGGAGGTGGAAAGGGGGTGGTGGAGGGACGGGAGATGGAGGGAGGGATGAAGAGGGAGATGGAAGGAGGGGGAAGTTGGAAAGGGAGGGAGGGGAGATGGCGGGAGGGACGGAGAGGGAGATGGAGGGTGGGGAGATGGAGGAAGGAAGAGGGAAGGGTGATGGAGGGAGGGAGGGACGGAGGGAAGATGGACGGAGGGACGGGAGGTGAAGGGAGGGAACAGGAAGAAAAAAAGGAGGGAAAGGCATGGCAGACGAGAGAAGGGCTATGGGGTCTAAAAATTGTTGTTTTATATTGATTCCTTTGTCTCACTCTTTTAGAAAAATTTAGAAAAAATGCAGCCATAAATATCTCACACAAAAACGAATCGCAAACTACAGATTCATTCTAACTCGTCCATCATCACGAATCAAAATTTCAAAACAACTAAAAATGAAGTTAATTAAACAAGTTTTCTATAATTATGTAAGTACTAGTAACGTCTCCATGGTGATGCTATTGCTTTGACAAGAATGTTCGACAGCGCAGCATTAAACTTATTTATGTTGCATTTTTTCAAGCCAATAACGTCACCACACAGACAAGCATTATACGTAAAGTAAAAAAGAGCAATGTCTGTCCTTTGTCAATACAAATTCAACTCAGGTCAAACATGAAACACCACTGTAATCACGTCAACCAAGTCAGTATCACCAAAGTATTACTGAAGTCCAATAATATCCTTTCTTAAACTCACCCGTAAAGGTGGTCTTGGTGATGGGGGGCGGGTTGCACATGGGTGATCTCCTGTCAAAGACAAAACACATTTTACATTCAGAAAACAAAAATGGCAACAAAAACTTCATTCTCAAGCAAAAAACACACTACAATGGAATATATAGCAGTGTTAGTATTAGTAGTAGTCACCAAAATGTATGTTATAAAGTATTGTATAATGTGCATTTTGAAGCAACAATACTTTTTTTTTCTTGAATCAGTACAAGTCTAAATATCCATGTACCCAATTTTGAGCCATGAGGGAGAAACGTGACTTGTAAATAATAAAGAAAACACAAATGTGGGATAATCACTTGTCCAACAGTTCACCTGATTGGACGACACGGCGGATCACACTTAATTGTCGCTTTACATTTGCTCATTTGTCATTCACTTTCCCATAAAGGTTGCTTAAAAACATGTCAAAGTGCAAAGTAACATTTTCCTAAACAAAATAAAGTTAAATACAAGGCCTTTCATACTTCTACTTGACAAAAAGACTGTTAAAAAAATCTGTTAAAAAATGGATTGAAAGTTGAAAAATAAAATACAAATATACAGCAAATTACAACACAAACACTCTTGTATTCTTCTGTGAGATTGCTGTAGTCTTGCAGTTTGTACATGGACAATTTGTAATATTGTTGTAATACCACTTGGAAACAGCAGAGGGCGAACTAGTCTAACAGAAAGGATAGTGCACAAGCAGCTGGTGGGCTGGTATAGACAATCATTACATCTTTTCCTTGACAAAATCTACAGTCTAAGTTCATGTTCTGCAAAGAAACACTTACTTATTGGAGGCTCGGTCTTGTTGGAGGTTAGTTAATGCACCAAAGTTGTTTCGCACGGTTCTCAAACTGGCCAGAACCTGAAAGCAAAAGAATAGAAGTTAAAAGAGATAGTTTACGTAAAAAACAACACATGAAAATATACAAAACAATACAGTGTCATGTTTATGAAATCTTACCTGTGCAAATGGTGTTACAATCATATCGTCGCCATGACTGCAAGACAAAGAAGAACAACGCAATGTTAAAATTAAATTATTATTATGAAACTATACTATTTATCAGTACTTATTGAGATTTAATTTGGATTTTAGTAGTTATGACAAGATGTTTTTGCTTCTAAAACATAGAAAATCTGACTTTTACTGCAGGTTTAAATTCTCGAAACATTTCTTTTCACACATTATCGATCGGTAGTTGTTTTTGTTTTTCCTCCACATTAAAAAGTCCACAGATCTGACTTAAAACTTGGCCTAGTTTCCACCTGCTTGTTCCCATAGAAGGTTAAAGCTATACTGTGCAACATTACAGACAAAACTGAATATTTTCGAGCAGGTGCTGGACGCTCAACCGCCCCAAAAAATATACATAGTGCATATTTAAGGATCTGATTTTTGCACATTTCTTTCTTTTTATATCATTAAAGTTACTGATTGGACAGTAGAGGCGTTAAGTGTTTTGCCCAAGGACAAATTGACACAAGTAGCTCAAGCAGGATTAGAACCAGCAACCTACCAGCTCCCAAATGAATACTTAAAGCAGATTTAAGACCTGTTTTGATAAAGGTCACGACCTTGAAGGGGGCGGGGTCTGTGCGCGTCAGATTAGATTAATACAAGTGAAGTTGTCCATCTTTATGACAGGGCGTT